>NC_138903.1:101189892-101661376 GCF_965194825.1 Balaenoptera physalus | reverse complement strand
TTGCATTAGCTTTTCTCTCCTTTTCCATGGGAACAGTATGTATTTGCAGGGATAGAAACTACTCCCTGTTGCTCTAGGGAACACAGGACATAGCCAAGATGGCCTTGGGGAATATGGGAGGGAAAAGAGAACATGTAGAGGCTTAATTCTTTTGCAGGCCACTTTGATCATAAAGATGGACTAGGGAAGGAAAGAAAAAATTGTCAACCTTGCCAGGCCATGAGAAAATTATCTGTTTTAGTATGATGTTCTTCTACGATCCCTGTGGAAAGAGGAAAAGACAGTTTGAATGAATAAAGGTACAGATGGGACTACAGGCATACTCGTTTTATTGTGTTTTGCCGATACTGTGTTTTTCATACATTTCTTTGTTGGTGGCAACTCTGCTTCAAGGAAGTCTATCAGCGCCATTTTTCAAGCAACATTTGCTCGCTTTGTGTCTCTGTGTCACATTTTGGTAATTCTCACAATATTTCAAACTTTTTCATTATTATTACATTTGTTACGGTGGTTTGTGATCAGTAATCTTTAATGTTACTATTGCAGTTGTTTGGGGACGCCATGAACCTCACCCATATAAGACGGTGAACTTATTTGATAATCATTGTGTGTGTTCTGACCGCTCCACTGGCCAGCCATTCCCCCATTACTCTGCCTCTCCTCAGGCCTCCCTATTCCTCTCTATAACAATATTGAAATTAGGCTAATTGATAACTCTACAGTGGCCTCTAAGTGTTCAAGTGAAAGGAAGTCACATTTCTCTCACTTTATATATTGACTGATTGATTGCTGGCTGCGTGGTTTGTGGGATCTTAGTTCCCTGACCAGGGATCCGAACTTGGGCCCTCGGCAGTGAAAGTGCAGAGTCCTAACCACTGGACCACCACATTTCTCTTACTTTAAATCAAAAGCTAGAAATGATTAAGCTTAGTGAGGAAGGTGTGTGTTGAAAGCCAAGATAGGCCAAAAGCTCGGCCTCCTGCACCAGTCAAGTTGTGAAAGCAAATGAAAAGTTCTTGAAGGAAATTGAAAGTGCTACTCCAGTGAGCACATGAGTGATAAGAAAGCAAAACAGCTTTATTGCTGATATGGAGAAAGTTTTAGTGGCTGGATAGATGATCAAACCAGTCACAACATTCTTTTAAGCCAAAACCTAATCCAGAGCAAGGGTCTAACTCTCTTCAATTTCTATGAAGGCTGAGAGAGATGAGGAAGCTCCAGAAGAAAAGTTTGAAGTTAGCAGAGATTGGTTCATGAGGCTTAAGGAAAGAAGCCATCTCTATAACATTAAAGTGCAAGGTGAAGCAGCAAATACTGATGTAGAAGCTGCAGCAAGTTATCCAGACCATCTAGCTAAAATAATTAATGAAGGTGGCTCAACTAAACAATAGATTTTCAATGTAGAGGAAGCAGCCTTCTATTGGAAGATGATGCCATCTTGGACTTTCATAGCCAGAGAGAAGTCAATGCTTGCCTTCAAAGGACAGGCTGACTATCTTGTTAGGAGCCAATGCAGCTGGTGACTTTAAATTGAAGCCAGTGCTCATTTACCATTCTGAAAATCCTGGGATCCTTAAGAATTATGCTAAATCTAGTCTGCTGTGCTCTATAAATGGAATGGCAAAGCCTGCATGACAGCACATCATGTTTACAACATGGTTTACTGAATATTTTAAGCCCACTGTTGAGACCTACTGCTCAGAAAAAAAATTGCTTTCAAAATATTCCAGGTCATTGAAAATGCACTGGTCACCCAGAAGCTCTGATGGAGATGTACAGTAAGATTAATGTTGTTTTCATACCTGTTAACAACCATTCTGCAACCCATGGAACAAGGAGTCATTTTCACTTTCAATCTTCTGATTTAAGAAATACATTTTGGTAAAGCTATAATTACCATAATGATTCCACTGTTGGATCTGGGCAAAGTCAACTGAAAGCCTTCTGGACAAGATTCACCATTCTAGATGCCATTAAGAACATTCCTGTCATGGGAAGAGGTCAAAATATCAACATAAGCAGGAGTCTGGGTAAAGTTGATTCCAACCCTCATGGATGACTTTTAGAGGTTCAAGACTTCAGTGGAGGAAGTAACTGCAGATGTGGTGAAAATAGCAAGAGACTTAGCATTAGACATGGAACCTGAAGATGTGAGTGAATTGCTGCAATTTCATGATAAAACTTTAATAGATGAGGAGTTGCTTCTTATGGATGAGCAAAGAAAGTTGTTTCTTGAGATGGAGTCTACTCCTGGTGAAGATGCTGTGAAGATTGTTGAAAAGACAGCAAAGGATTTAGAATATTACATGAACTTAGTTGATAAAGCCGTGTCAGGGTTTGAGAGGACTGACTCCAATTTTGAAAGCAGTTCTACTGTGGTAAGATTCTATCAAACAGCATTGCATGCTACAGAGAAATTGTTCGTGAAAGGAAGAGTTAGTCAATGCAGCAAACTTCATTGTTGTCTTATTTTAAGAAGTTGCCACGGCCACCCCAGCCTTCAGCAGTCACCACCCTGATCAGTCAGCAGCCATCAACATCAAGGCAAGACCCTCCACCAGCAAAAAGATTGTGACCTGCTGAAGGCTGAGTTGATGGCTAGCATTTTAGCAAATAAAGTATTTTTAAAACTAAGGTCTGTATATTGTTTTTTTAGACATAATGCTATTGCACACTTGATAAACTACTGTGTAAATGTAACTTTTATGTGCACTGGGAAATTTAAAAGATTGTGTGACTTGCTTTATAGCAATATTTGCTTTACTGTGGTGGTCTGGAACCAAACCTGCAATATCTCCAAGGTATGCTTGTATAATAAATTGGAAGGTATGTAAACACAGTGATTTGGTTGTGAACCTTTTCTCCAACAGCAGTGGTGTATGTGTTTCCCCATCCTTTCTATAAACTCTGATTTCCTATATATACAGACATTGTTGTCTTTCTTATGTCTGTTCAAAAATCAACTGCAGACTGATAACTGTCTACCAAAGTCTGTTCTGTCCTACTTCCTGTGCACCCAGCTAGACTACATTTCCCAGCTTCCCTTGCAGTTAGGTTAGGCCATCTAAGTTCTCTCCAATGGAATGGGAGCAGAGGTTACATATGTCAATTCCAGGACGTGCCCATAGAACCTCCATATGTGCACTTCCAGGTTTTATTTGCCTTTCCATGGAAAGGAATGATGGCAACCAAAGCAACATTGGAAACCATATGTTGAAAGTAGAAAGATTACCTGGTGACCTGACTACCCACTCTGGATTGTTAAGTGAACAAGAATTAAGCCTTTGTTGCATTTGAGCAATTGCATATTTGTGTTTATTTGTTAACAGGAGTTTAACCTACCCTACTATGTTGTAGTAGGAGAGCACTGTATTCCCACAAAATGTGGCACAATGCTGAGCATAGAGTTGGTACTCAATAAATATTAGTTGAATGAATGAGCCACTACACTAGCCCATTCATGAAAACTCTCCCAGAAGGTATAATTACCATGCAACACTAAGCTGAAAAATTTTGTACCATTTGCACATAATTTCATTTATTTTAAGTGATAATTGATATTCAGTTATTGAGCACTTAACTGAATGACATGTTTTACTCACAGAAAATCCTGATGAGGGAGATGATACTACTTCCATTTAACACCTGAGGAAACAGGTTCAGAGAATTAAGCTACTTTCCCAAGGCCACATAACTCCTAAATGGCTGAGCTGGAATTTAAATTCAAGCCTGTCTGACTTCAAAACTCTTTCCATTATATCATGCTGCCTTAAATATGTTTGGCTTAATACACCATGTTTGTTGTTTAGATTTATAATCTCGAGAATATAATATGATTCAAAGCAAAGTACAATCACTTGGAACTTAGTCTCTAAATAAAGTAATAACACATGAGATAATCTTAGCCTATTAATAGAACCATTTAATTAGTCTGGTAACCAGTTTACGACCATCTCTTACACTCTTTCTTCCTAAGTGATCTTTAAAATTATAGAGTAAATATAGTAAAAGCTCAGCTAGAAGGCATGCGGATTGAATTTGAGACACCATGGCTAGACAATTTTCTGGTTAGGGATCAGAAAGCAACAGAAAACATTTTTAGTCCTTTTTGGAAAATACTTCAAAATTTATAAATTCATTTTCTGACCATTGCACGGACTGGTGCAGTGGTATGTCAAGCTAGAGAAATATACTCTAGGGGTTGTTTTAGGTGGACATTGTTGTTGAGTATACATGTAAGAATGTCTATTTATTTTAATCAAAAATAATGAATCTTTTATTATATATAATAACAAAATATATATAATTGCATATATATATATAAACAATGTTGTCATCACTTTGTTTGATAACAGAGGGTCACACGTGATGTCATATAATATCTCTGAGGTATCCCAGAGCAAAAGTGTAGAGGAATGGACCAAAACACTCATTTATTAAATTTCACCATAGTGCAAGATATTGCAGTTTACATGTTCCCAGTTAGATTTCTCAATCACATCATCAAATTTTGAACTAACCCTCACAAAATGACTCTAAAAGATTCCTGCAAAGAATATTGATGATATTACTAATAATGTAAGCATGACTGAATAAGAAATTGACAGCATTCTTTGCAAACTATATTATTAGTTTAAATACAAAACAAAAGAAATCCAAAAAACATGATGATCTAATAAGACTTGCTAAAATGTTGGCCTACAGTGTTCAAAGTTAACAAGACTTTGATATATGAATTTATATCCTGTATAGTAATAGTGAACTTTACCTTGAAAATGTTTTTTGCCTTAAGATATTAGCTAATGATGACAATGTAGGTGTATAATGTATAAATGAACATACATCTACTGAGAGGATGTGTTCAAAATAAGAAAACAGTGAATTTTATTATCTACAAAGTTTGGAGACCACCATTTTAATACAACCTCTTACTGTATTAGCAATATTTATTTACATGTCTGTTTTCTATACTAAATACTAATTTTCTTGAGGGGAGAGAGACTGTGTCTTATGTTTGTATCTAGAGTATGTAGCTCTTGGTTTTTTAGTGCTAGGTGCTAGGTGCTCAATTAATATCTGCTAAATGGAAATAGAAGAATGTAGGAATACAGACAACATTAAAAGGCAGCCTGATCTCTGTTAGCAGATAGACAATTTTTTGTTATGTGATCTTGGAAAATGCACTGTTTTCCTCATCTAGAAAATGGGATGAATACATCCTGTTCTTCCTATCTCAGTGGTTTCTCATGAAACTCACATGTAAAAATAAATATGAAATTTAAAGCCATGTACAGCTCTGATGTGTTTATACTATTTTTCAAATATAAACTACTTTGGAAGCTTAGTATCATGAAAAACTAAAAAAAGAAAATGACAGAGGAGAAAAATATTAGCTATGTCCTGAAAATTAAAATAAATGCCTTTTAGTGTGTTTTGCCTTTGGAATGCTGACAGTTTCCTCCAGTTGTTCAAATTGTTTCAATGAACATACTATAAATGTTACAGGGGTTTTTTGAAAAAGAGAAAGAGGGAAATGTAGACATTGCTTACCATTTCCAAACGCTTCCTATAGTTCAAGTGGTTTCAGCATTCCCTTTGTTCTTGTTTTAGTCAATTCTACTTAAAAAGAAATCATTTAGAGATAAGAAGTGAAAATGGAAAGCACAAAAGGGAAACCATTGGGGCAGCTTCCCCATTTGGTTTCAGACTCATTTCCAGAGAATGTGAATGCTTATAGTCACATGAAAAGGCAAGTCTAATACTTCATTTCTATTTTGTTAACTAAGGTAAACAAATCAGTTTGGGGTTGTTTTTTTTTTTTTTCTTTTTTTGAGTGTGAGGAAATGAACTACAGTAGTTTAATGAAACCTGGGAGATGCAGCACCTTGGGAGAAAGGAATTTGGTTTTTAATAGGTAGGGATCCCAAGAGCAGGAAAAAAGGAGTGAGGTTTATGTGGAGTGAGGCTGACCTATCCTACCTGATCTAACTTAAGTTTCATGAGAGATCCAGGTGAGATATTTCCTGATTACGTTCTAATATCACCTCTAGATTTTTTCCTGACCATTTTAATACTCTCTTCAGCTACCCCAAAACCACTTACTATCCTCTCAGTTCTCAAATCAGCCCATGGTTGTCTCCATTTTATTTTCACTTTCCTTCTTCTATTCTCCTTTATTCCTTTTGCTTCTTCCATGTGTGCCCTTGTCCCTTGTCCAAGTGTTTATAGATAATACATATGTGGTTGTGTATATGAATATATATATCTATATAAATGATGAAATGCAACTTGTGAGCACTGAATAAATGTTTTGAAATAAATAAACGAAAGTGACATTCAATAATATTTTGCAATTGGATGAATAATACTTGCTATTTCTGTTTTCAACTTAATGATTTAACTGATGATTGATGCGTTCAATAGTATATCAAAGTAGAGCATGTCATAGTGCCAGTCTGTATACTAGCTATCCCTCAGGGATTATTCAACTCATTCATTCATTTAGAGCATATTTATTGAGCACTTAATGTGTGTCAGGTACTAGGGCATCATCAGTGAACAAAACAGACAAAAATACCTGCTGCATATAGCCTACAGTCTAGGGGAGAGAGACAGGCAATAAATGACAAATTAATTAATTCACTAACTAGATGATATTGTTTATTAGAAGGAAATGCATGCTTTGAAATATAGAAATAGTAGGTGTGCTGTGTGTGTGTGTGTGCGTGTGTGTGTGTGTGATTGGAACAGGTTGCAGTTCTAAATAGAGTGGACATAGTGTTGGTCTTATTGAGAAGGAGATGTTTGAGAACCAAAGAGAGCAAGTCAGGTACTGAACCAGACTGATCTTTTAGGGCCCCTCAAATCTCACTACAAAGGTGATACCTATTCTGCCTATGTGTAGAGTTGGTCCGATTTGTATATCACGTCAGGGTTAAATCCAAAGGGCACCATTACTTTCTCTTGTTGAGAGTCTGATTCATCAATAGAAAACAGAAGCCTTAGAGAGGCATTAGTTCTTGTGCTATTGTGTGATATATGGGAAGACAGCTTTTACATTGGCAATACCTTCATACATTCCAAAAGTTCAAATTTCAAATATATAACATATGGCTATTAGAACATAAAAATGCACCTTGGCCTGCACTATGTAGTTCTCCAGAGAATCTAACTTCACAAAATGAAGTGGTCTGGAAATGAGGACAAGTATCTAGTGCTCAGCCAAAATATTTCTCTGGTGACATAAGAATTAGGGAGCCAAGAACTGCATCACCCACTCCAGATTTCTGGCTTTCTCCCAAGAGTTTAAACATTTGTTTCCTGAGAAATACCACAAATAATTTCTTGGCTTCTGGACAGGATACCACAAAGCTAAAACTGCACTGCTCTTATTTTGTGAGCTTGAATTCGGACTTTTACATTTTTTAAATTTATATTTTTTTGTACTGTGGTTATACAGCTATATTTTGGATAAACTGGCTGATTGCTTAATATTATTCTGGCAGATAAAATCTTAGGTAAGGAGAAGATACTATAGACCCCATGTAAATTCTAAATACATTCTAAAGGGTTTTAGAGTGTAAAACATAAAATGAGAAGCTCAAATCTAGGCAGGCCTTACCAGAATTCTGAAGCAAGGCATTTACCTAGAGAAACAGAAAATAGGTCATGGGACATAAGAGATGTGCTCTGAGGGGAATGTTGAAAGAACAGTATTCATCAACCCAAAGAAGAGAAGCCTGAGGGATAATTTAATAATTGTCTTAAAGTATCAATGACTCAGATGTGGAGGATAGTCAGTAGTCTCTTTATTCTTAGATGATTAAATAAACTTAAGAAAGGGCATAGGAGATTTTTGTTAGACCCTTAAGGAGGAATCTTGATTGTGAAACACTGGAAATGGATCCTGAGGAAAGTAGTGGAATCTTCTCTCTAAAGAGGTTTATAAATAGGAGAAAGTCTCATTTGTCTATGATGGTTTGAATGTAGCAGCAAGACCTAGAGGCCCTAAGGATTCTTCTGTAGTACTACATTTGGTACACTAGCTCTTTTGGAATCATGTTGTCTTTATATAATGTTGGAGTGTGCTGGCATGATTTGCATTTAAAATATTGGTTAAGTGATATTTTAAAAAAAAATCTTCTGTAAACAAATTATAATCTTTAGTAGTTTCCTCTCATTTCAAAACATAATGATAGTGTGAGTAATATCTCAGTATGTTTCTTTACCATATCAGTAATAATTATTTCACTGGTGATGATTAGTATAAAACCCATTCTTCTTGGAAGGAGGGAAAATAATGTGAACTATGCTAGCCCACACAAGTTCTGTTACCTTAAGCATTTTGTAAAAGCAAATAGTATTTATTTGAATAATTTCCTTTCCACAGATATCATCAAGAGGTTACCACATTTAATATGTTTTTTCATATAAGTTCATTTGCTTTTAACCCATATTACTCTTCTTACACAGGCCTTGTAGAGACAGTTCACAAGAAGTGGCTGGGTCTCACACATTTGGAAAGGTAAGTTTTAATTTTCGTAAAATTTATAATAAAATTGTGTAAAATAAATGTATTTGTAATAAAGCAAATTTTATTTTAAAGTATTTTTGGAGACTAATTAGAGCTGGATATGACTTTGTAGGTCATCAAGCTTATTTTACTGTTGAAGAAATTGAGGTCTTGAGAAAATGAAATTTGCATCCAATGTAACAGTGGTAGAATTATGGCCAAAACTCAGGTCCCCTAACTCACAGTCTAGTGCTCTTAATACACATCACTAAATCTGTCTCTATTTTAATGGTTATTTGTCTGGTGAGGTGCCATGGGTATGTGTATGTCTGTGAGGGATAAGAATCTGTTGGTCCATAGAAGTGTGGCAGGCATATGAGAGAGAGATGACTCAGAAGAGCATTTTCTTTAAAATCGAGGGACACAGGAAGGGTACCATGGCAGAGGGAGATTCATACAGAAGATATTTCTTATGACTTTAGAGATGACCTTTTTCTTTTGGGACTCTTCTAGAATAAGGGGTGAGGAGGAGAAGGGAGAGATACTAATTTACCATGCTTGGAAATTAAACAAAAAAGGTTGATATCTGTTGATATCATGGGAATTTGACTCACATTAAATATCATAGATGATAGTTAAGAAATTAAATGTGGCATATATTGGCCACAACAAATCCCACCAAACCTTATGAAAAAGAATGTTCACAGCTGTTTAATTTTTTTCTAAGGAGTCCATAGTAAGCAGCATCTATGTAGCTTGGAATTAGAGTCTGTCTGTGTCATTAAGTATTTGGATGACATAGCAAATGACAATTGTCAAACAGTGTGGCATTCTAAAAGACTCATGGTAATGTGGAAGGCCAATGTCACTGATACATTAAATGAAGGAGAAAGAAGATAGTCCAAATTTACACACAGTCAAGCTACCTTGTCCTAAATAAAAACTATGTTTGCTGGACCCATCTCAAGTTCTCCCTCCCTGGACAACTCAAATCCTCCTTCATATTTTTCTTGTGGGGCCAGAGAAGGTGGGCCAGAGGGAAGATAGGGAATACTTTCAATACTCCAAGGAGAAGATAGTGAGACCTCCTATTTATCATTTAAAACTCCACTTAGACATCATCCCCTCGCTGAAACCCATAGCCTGGATTTCCATAGACCCACATGGAAAAAATGCTTCTCTCTATCGTAGTATTTAGTAGACCGTATCATATTTGTCTTTGCACCTGTCTACCTCCCTGTCCTAGCCTGTGAGCTTCTTGAGGGAAGAAAATATATTTTTATGCCTTTCCCCTAATTTAGGTTTTCCAACCTTTAGGAAGAAGTGGAAAGGATAACTGCTTTTCTACACTGGCTTCCTTACAATCCTTTATTCTATCTTCTGGGTCTCTGAGATTCAGCAGCCCACTCTGGCATATGGAACTGATAAACTAGGGAAGGAATCTGGTCATTGTTATTTAATGTTTGAGAACTTATAATTTTCTGTGGATGTTATATCCTGAGACACTCTGCTGCATTTTCTCCAAAGGAGGGGCCTCTTTTGTATCAGTAATGGAACTTGAAGGATTTCTGTTAAGCATTTACAGAAAATTGTTCCTCTTACTTAAAAAAAATGCAGGAGGCTTAGGCATAGTTGCCAAGTGTGGGAATGAGGTCTTTGATGGCTTAGCAATTCTTGCTTTCCTATCTCCTTCCCTTTTGATATTTTCTCATTATGTTTATCCTCCCTCTTCTAGGAGTTTTTGTTTTGTTCATACATGCATCCATGTATTCATACCTTCATTCCTTACAGATCACTAAAATGTAGCAGTCCTAGTCTTTGTACTTTGCAAAATACTCAAGATAAGAATGTCATACTGTGCAAATGTGAAAGATTAACACCTACCTGTTTCTTTCCCATACAGACCTCTTGAGTACTTTATGTGAATATCAATGCGTGCTTTAGAGAAAATAATTCCTGCTTTGCGAGCTTATCACAGAGACATTATGCCAAATTGGGACTTGTAACCCCAGTAGGTAGCAAGGGGTAAATCTTGACAAGTAAATGGACAGATAGAGCTTTATTTTATTCAACCCCTGCCCAATCTTCTGATTAAAATCTTCTATCACCTAATTCACACATAGGCTTACTGTGAGCCAGGCACATAGTAGATGCTTTACACATATTCATTTAATTCTCACTGCAATCCTGTGAAGTAAGCCCTTTTAAAGATGAGGAAAGTGAGGCATGAAGATGTTTAGTACATTCTCTAGGATCACGCAACTTGTAAATAATGGTGCTGAGATTCAAACCCAGGCAATATGACTCCAGATTTAATGTTCTTAGACACTATACTAAGATCTGAAACTTTTATGATTAATTTAGTATGTATATCTGCATTTCTCTTAGCTATTCTGTGTCTTCTTCTAAATGTGTGTCACATATATATGCTACAGAGCAGCTCAGAACCAAGGAAAATGGTATGTAACTTTGCTCTCAACATTTAAACACAGCACACAAGGATTAATGGGGAATCTACCAGAAAGATCAATTGAAACTAGTAGCAACAGAAAATCAGTGCAACAATTTGGTGACACAGAATGAAGGAAGATATTTTTTAAAAGTTATTTTTAACAGCTTAGTGAGGTATAATTGATATGCAAAGAACTGTACATATTTAATGTGTACAATTTGATGAGTTTGGAGGATTTTTTTTAAAGGTGTCTTTTGGGTCCTGAAATTATGAGTCTTTGAACAACTTTCTCTTCAGGGAAATTTTCATTTATTGCCCCTTGGTTGTCACATGAGCACAAAAATTTTTAATTGGTCTTCAAACTTGAATAGAAAATAAAGGAAATGAGGGGTTTAAAAGTAAGTAAGTTTCATATTTTAATGCAGTAATGCCACCAGCCAGGCAAGGAAAAGTTCTAGAAAAGAGCTTTGTAAGAATGAGTCTTATAAAGTGAATAAAAGACTGTGTGGCTTTTAGAAACTTAGTGATTAGCACTGTAGTATTAATATTGCTGAAACTTTGACTATTTACAATAGAAGAAGTTAAAAGAAAGATGACTGAATTAGTTCTGACATGTTACCATGTGAGATAATATACTTTTGTACTTGAGAATAAAGGACAGAAAGATTAAAACCAGTGAACACCATTTAGTTTATCTAGTGATGTTTGATAATTGTTCCAATCAGCAAATGTTAATCTTTTTTTAACGGTGTGGTAATTCTCTAGAGTTCCTAATTTTCTAGTTTTAGAATGACCCATGCCTCAACCTGTTACGCAATCCAAATGGTCACCGGACAATCTCATTCTCAGTCTCAGAGCTTTAAGGACCATGTATATATCATTACCTCTCAAATTTTATCTCTAGTACTGAACTCTCTGCTACGCTCCAGATTTGTGTATCCAACTGTCTACTCTGTATCTTCACTTGGAAGTTTAATGAGCATCTCAAACTTATCATGTCCAAAATTGAATTCTGTATTCCCACACCAAGCCTGCTCCTCCCCCACTGTGCCTCCTTTCAATAAATGGCATCACCATTTACCTAGTTGCTTAGATTAGAATCCTTGGTGTCATTTTAGATTACCCTCTCTCTCACATACCCTACATCTAATCCTTTAGAAATCACATCAGCCCTACCTTCAAAATATATTCAGAATATGGCACTCCCCACCATCATAATGCAAGCTGCCATCATCTCTTGGTAGAAAATCACAAAACTTTCTTGGATAGGAAACTGTTTCCTTTTACAGTTTATTGTCTACTCAGCAGCTGGAGCTATCTCTAAGCTATAACTAATTTCATATGCTCCCCAATCAAAACCTTCCAATGGCTCCCCATCTCACTCAGAACAAAAGCCAAAGTCTAAGATGGCCTGGAAGGCACCACACAAATTGCCCCCTCTGTCTACCTCTCTGACCTTTCCTCTTCTTACTTTCTTCCTTGCTTACTCTGCTCCGGCAACACAGGCTTCCTTGTCACAACTTACACAGTCCCTCATCAAGGCCATTGAACTTGCTATTCCATTTGCCTGAAGCACTCTCTACTCAGTTATCTTCATGACTCCCTCCATCCTTTTATTCAGATCCTTCCTCAGAGAGGCCTTCCTGATCATCCTTCCTAAAATAGCCTTGTTTCCTCACTCCACCCATTACTATTTAGCCTCTTACCCTGCCTCTTTTTTTTATGGCATTTATCATTACCTAACATATTTTTTTGCTTGCTTGTTTGTTTATGATCTATCTCCACCACTGGAATGTAAGTTCAGTGAGGGCAGGAATTTGTTCATTCATTGCTGTATCCTGCTTACCTAGCACAGAACTCAATGTTTGTCAAATAAATGACTGACTGAATGAATGAATGACGGTAACCTAGGGAGAAAGTAGGTCATAGTCTGAGGAAAGAAAGAAAACATTTCTTTAAAGATATGCTGCCAATCTAAAATATAGTTCACAAATATTAGTGTAAAGTATCCAGCTGTTCTCTTTTCAGGTGATACAGCCACTTTGAAGTCAAATGTTAATATGCAATAAATATGATCCATAAAATCTGTGGTTTTCTTCTAAATTAAATGCAAAGATTAATAGATGAGATGGTTTTGAAACCCGGTTTAGGAACTGTTTAAGCATTTTAAAACCCGTATGCCACTATTAGAATGACAACTTGAGAAAATTAATATGTATTGTTGATCTTTATTTTTCCTAAAATTATGCTGTGCCCTGGCGGTTAGGAATTTTCTGCTGGTTGTCCGGCCTCCAGCTGGAACTTAACTTCCTAATTTTATTAAGGCTCAATACAAGGACACACATGTGTGTACTCTGGTTTCCTGTTAGTAGTTCATTAACAAGTTCATTATATGTTTGTTCCTGTCTCAGCATTATCAAGACAAATAGGGAAAGATCATGATGTTATGGTAAAAGTCTATATGATTGTTTCTCTGAACTCTTTTGATTGAAAACTGTTTATTTTGTAATACATTTAGCTGTTAAAGGGGATAAGTGGGAGAGTTGTTTTGTAACTTGTATTCTCAGAAAAAAATTCGGCAGGACAGACTCCTCTGGAGAATAGCCTTGTCTGTTTTAATGAATTTATGGAAAAAAAGACTTTTACCACGTTTCATCAATTATTTTCAAAGGATTCAAATAAACTAAGGAGTATTTAATACTAAATAGCAGTGTGATATAGTGGAAACTGATTCTTATATAGGCTGTTACTAACTAAATGGCCTTGATTAGGTCATCGCTGCATTCAGGGCTTTGGTTTACTTGGCTGTAAAAAGAGGGTGTTTGTTAGACTAGGATTTTTAGATTTGTTTCAACATTTAAGCAATATCTGTGAACATGATGCTTTCTTACCTTTGAAAGTAGGAATATCAGTTTTCATGATATGATTAATAAAAATTTTATCTTGGTAATTGTTAAATCTAGATAATGGGTACATGCAGTTTCATTATACTATTTCTACTTTTATATATCTTTGAATATTCTTAAACAATAGCAAACTTAGAAATATAATTGATGAATAAAATGCTTGATAGCAGATAATATATTATGTTCACACTGATCTTGTGAAGTCTATTTCATGTCTATGCTGTTTTCTTCCAGTGTCCTCTGAAACATTTATATAAAATAGCAGTTCCTCTTATGATCATTCCAGGGCAGTTTTCTTCGGTTTTTAGGGAACTGCACCAAGGTTCACGACCAGATTAAAAATATCCCCATGTACAGATTTTCAAGGTGAAAGTATTCCTTGATCAGAAAACTAACAAAAGTTTCTTACAAGCCGCATATAATTTACATTGATTTGGCAACTCACAACATGAACTTTAGATTGGCTTAATTATCTGTACCTCCTTCTTAAACCCAGGCTAATTTTTCCCCTCGCCACCCTACACGTTGCCAGGTCATTTCTGGAAGATAATATGGCAGACTACATTGCAGCTGAGCAATCCTGGGTTTAAATCCCTATTTCAACCATTTCCTAAATGTGAGACCTTGGGAAAGCTTTTAAACTTCTCTGAGCCTCAGTTATCTTTTCTATAAAGTGGGAATGTCAATAGTAGTATCTACATCATGGAGTTATTGTGAGGACTAAAGAACATGGGTAATCATTAAACACACTGCCTGACAAGCAGTTTAAACCAACATCATCAGCCTATTCTGTCATTATTATTTTTGTCACTTAGTTGTTTGCATTATTAGAATAAAGCTATGTGTGGAGAAATTTTTTTAAAAAGGGAGAAAATATGGCTGTTTTGGTTACCTTCACTAGAAGCATTCAATACATATTTATTGAGCATCTGCTATACTCTAGGAACTGGATTTATAGAGGCAAGTAAGGCACACTTCCAGCTCTTAAGGAAATCACATACTAAGGGGAAAAACTGACATGTGAAAGCTTAGAGTCAGGGCTGAACTTAAAGGAGTGACAGAGTAGGCAATTGTTGGCATGCTGAGATTTAAAGGGAGCTAAAAACAAAATATAACCAAAGCCAGAAACCTCTGGCCTATCACTACATCTGAATTACCATTAACATATTTTTCTTTGGAGCTTATACATTCTTTGATTTTTGGATTCCATGTGCAAATGCCTTTGGGAAGAGTAACACATTAAGTAATATCAATTGCATCTTTAAAAAAATTGAAGTATAGTTGATTTACAGTATTGTGTTAGTTTCAGGTGTACCACATAGTGATTCTTTTTTAATTTTTTTTTGCAAATTATATCTCATTGTAGGTTATTACAAGATAATGGCTATAATTCCCTGTGCTATACAGTAAATCCTTGTTGCTTATCTATTTTATGTATAGTAGTTTGTATCTGTTAATCCCATACCCCGAATTTGTCCCTCCCTCCTTCCCTCCCTCCCTCTCCCCTTTGGTAACCATAAATTTGTTTTCTACATCTGTGAGCCTGTTTCTGTTTTGTACATGGATTCATTTGTATTATTTTCTAGATTCCACGTATAATGATTTCATATAATATTTGTCTTTTCTCTGTCTGACTTATTTCACTAAGCATAATATTCTCTAGGTCCATTCATGTTTCTGCAAATGGCAATATTTCATTCTTTTTTATGGCTGAGTAATATTCTATATATACCACGTCTTCTTAAGCTAAGCATTTGTTGATGGGCACTTGGCTTGCTTCCATGTCTTGGCTATTGTAAATAGTGCTGCTATGAGCTCAGTTGCACTTTTATGAAGATTTATTTCTATGTTATTTAGAGTACAGAGAAAATTGCTATAATCAAGACACCTCAAAATATTATGGCTCAAGCAACAGACCAAAGGTGGGCAGGCAGCACTGCTGCAGGAGGTCATCCAAGGCCCAGGGTCCTTCTGCCTGTTGCTTTGCTATCTCCTAGTATGGTGACTTTGTCTATGTGGTCAAATTGGCTCCCATTATCATGTCTGTGCTATAGCCTACTGGTTGAATGAGGAGAGAGAAAGAAGAGGACAAGAGTTTTTTTTGTCAAAACATGATCCAAAGGTTGCACACATTGCTGCTGCTTGCATATCATTGTCTAAATTTCTGTCATATCTTCATACCTAACTGCAAAGGAGTCTGGAAAATATGGTCTCTGGCTGGGAGGCCATGTACACAGCTAAAGCTCATAAGGTTCTGTTACTAACAGGAAGAATAGGAGAATGGATACTGGGAAACAATTAGAGTCTCTGCCACAGTTTATCAGACAACTTTATCTTGATAAGCTTCCTGAAAGACATAGGCCTTTCCAAATAGGGGAGTTGTATGAATCATAAAGAAATGGTTAAAAAGACGGTTGACTTGTCTGTGGTGTCTTCTGACATCAACCAATTATTCAGTCTCAGATTTTCTAACACCAACTGGGTATCCTACCATTCAATTCAAATCTGACACTATCTGTAGTTAGCAAAAACCCCACAGGTTAGAAGGTCAGTCCATCAAGACTGTCCCCACTTCAGATGCCAGTCGAAAGTCCCAGTACTTCTGACCAACTAGCTATAAATTCAGGAAGTCCTAACGACTCATTTCAGGTTTGATAGTTCACTAAAATGACTCAAGGAACTTTGGAAGACACTTTACTTGCTATTAATGGTTTATTATAAGAGCAGCCAAATGGGAGAGACGTATAGGGCAAGGTATTGGTGGGGATGAGGGTACCACAGCTCATGGAGCTTTTATTCTCTCTCCAGGCATGTCAACTTCGTAGTACCTTAATGTGCTCACCAACCTGGAAGCTCTTCACACCCAGTTGTTTAGGGGTTTTTATGGAAGTCTCATTAGTAAGGCATAATTGATTAAATCTTTAGTGATTGAACTCAACTTTCAGCCCCTCTCACCTTCTAGGAGCTCAGGGGGTGGGGATGATAGTTCCAACCTCTAATCTCAAGGTTGGTTTCTCTGGCAACCAGCCTTCATCCTGAGCTAAGCGGAGGCTCACCAATCATCACCTCATTAGCATAAACTCAAGTTTGGCTGAAAGGAGCTCATTACGAATAACAAAAGACACTCCATTAACTCAGGAAATTCCAAGGGTTTTAGGAGCTTTGTGCCAGGAACCGGGGACAAAGGACCAAATATATCGAGAGCAGCAGTTCCCCCCACCCAAGCCATCTCTTCCTAAAGATATTCACCTTTTTTACCACAATGCACATAGAATGAGTTGTTCTTTCCTCTGAGCTCCCTTAGCTGCCAATGATTCTATCATAGTATACTGTTCTTATCACACAGTACTATAATTATCAATAGTTTCTAGTTTCTATCCCTCTAACTAGAATGTGAGCTACATGAGATAGTATCTAGCTCACATTTGTACCCCCAGCATCTAGCAAGGTGCTTGACACATCATTGCTCTGTGAACCGTTAAATGAATGTGAGAGGATAGAAAGCAGAGACTGGCACTGCTGACTTTTGGCAGTCTGTGTGTCTGTGTTTAAGTGTGTTTGGTGTTAATCTGGGGACTAGATCATGATGTTGCTAACTGTATTTCCCAGCTCATTTGGATTTCCTGAGAATCTCAGCTCTGGTATCCTGCTGTTGAATCTGTGGTAGTCTGTAGGGGAACTCAGAGTTCATAAATTAGCTGGTTTCAGAGTATTAAAAACTGGATTTGGGGGAACACAGGCAGTCTAGATGCCCTTTGTCTTACAGAGCATGTTCTTTATAGGACACTGCTTTTCTGTATACATGTCAACTATACCAAATAACTTTTCAAGTCAGTTTTCCGGGGTGTTATGATTTTTAAAAAATCCCCACAGAACCTAAGAAGTTTAACATTTGCCTGAAAGTTTAAAAACTGTTCTCAAATTCAGAGAATTTTTTTAAGAATGGGGGGGGTGTGTGTGTGCGCGCGCGCGCGCGCGCGCGCGCGCGCGCGCATATATAAACTAGAATGGTTATTTATTTTTTAAATCTTTATTTTTCTTGTTCATGCTAATTTGATGTCTTTTAGCATTACAAAGGAAATAACACTTCGGGGCATTAAATAATGCCTTTGCTGATTGCCTCACTTGAACAGCAGTTCAGGAATACCCATTTCCTGTTTTGATGGTCAACAGAATGGGAGTTACAGAGCTTTACACAATGAAAGAGATCTCGTGATCCCTGCCAGTAAGCTACTTTAGCTGCTGAGGTATCAGGAAGAATCCCAGCAGTAGCTCTGTGGGAAGAGCACTGGACTATGTGTCAGGTCTACCTAGGTTTTATTTCTCTTGAATTTTTGACTTCTGGAAGTAATTTAACCTACTGAAACTTGAGTGATATCCATTTATAAAACTGAAATATTATCTACTTAGCTATCTCAGTGGGATAATGGATAAAATAAAGTAATATATATGTTCCTGCTAAAGAGCTCAGAGATAGTACTTGTCTACCCTAGGCCCATCTAGCTTCACTTCATGGTGTCAGCCTAGGAAGTCTCAGTTCTGATATACCCCTGGCCCAATGAGAACCATTTTCTTTTAGCAGGTAGAAGTCTGGAAATAACCTAGTGTATGCTATGCCTCTGGAATTGATTTGGGCCCCTGGGAAACTTTGTAAGCGTCAGGCTTTAGCATTTATCTCTTACCCCACCATCTGCTACTGGCTGTTTAATTGGACTTTGGTTCCAATCTGGAAGCTCAATTCTTTTTCCGTGTCTCTGTTGAAATTGGGATCCAGACCTAAATCTTTTGCCTAATTTCTGCTGGCCCCTTTCCAGGGACTTACAGTTGACTGCTTGCAGAATCATTTGTATCATCTTGCCTGATTCTCTCAGAAGAATGACTTGACCCCAATTGTCCTTAGGAACTTCCCCACTCTGAGGCTTTGATGTACCTCTTCATTTCATGTCCCTTGGGTGAAAAGAAGGGACATGACCCTGGCCTGCATCAAACGTGGGTTTATACACTTTTTTTGGTGTAGACCAGCTTCCAGCTATGGGGGCACCATTCCAACTAGTCTTATCCCACCTCCTTTCTCTACACCAATCAGGCTTACTCCCAAATTCTCTCTTAGGAGTTGCAACATGCCTTGTATCTGTGTCAGAGTAATGAGTGCTAAGGTATAAGCATACAGGTATCACTGGCAACTTCTAATGATGTCACTAGAAAGCCATCAAATAGGACTTTTAGTATATTAAAATGAGTTGTCTTTTTAGTGTCTTTCTCTTCATACCAAGGAGCAAAGCTAAGCCTATGCTTTCACTGATTAAGCTATCAAATCAAAGTAGAAGTTCAAATCTAATCAACTTTAACATCTGAGGCATGGTGCATTATTGTTTCCAACACCATTTTATTAACTTTACAGTCAGCCCTCCATATCTGTGTGTTCTGCATCCACAGATAAGGAGGGCCAACTGTACTACACCATTTTATATAAGGGACTTGAGCATCCATGGATTTTGGTATCCGTGTGGGGATCCTGGAACTAATCTCCTGTGGGTACCACGGGATGACTGTATTTAATTTATGGTTTGCATGTCTACAAATAAATGTGCTGTATTATTCCAAGATATTATTATACTTCTATTTCTTTGAATTGTACCTCTCCATTATACTACTATAAAGTACATTATAATAAAATATTTGCAAGGGCCAGAAGATTTGGGGGAAATAGGAAGCTTGAAGAAAACTTCCTGGAGAGTTGTTTTTTGTTTTTTCTTTTTTTAAATAGAAGAAGGTAAATGAGTTAATTGGAATTGTATTCACAGGGAAAGGAAAGAAGATTTTGAATCTAGGTCTCCTTTTTCTTACCATCATGTCAACAAATTCTGATTATAAAATTCCTCACGTAGGCCTGATAAGTAATTTCTGACAAAAATGACTGTGAAAGAGGCAAACTCGCTGACATCTGAAAAGCAGATACCAAACTACCTAAACAATTCTCAGTTTCTTTCTACCTTCCAACTTCAATTTAGGGGGAAGCATTAACTATGTGAAAGAACACAGAGAGAAAAAAATATCTTAGGTAAAACATAAAGTTAGTAATGGAGTGAAGACTGTAATCCATGATCCCCTCTTCATTCACTCTTTGGTTTTTATTTGTTTATTCATATATTTAGTGTAAAATATATCGTTGGTATTTGAGAGAAGCTATCAACTCTGAACCTGTGTTCCAAAGCAAGGAAGATACTTTTTATCCATTGGAATATTAGATGGTATATAGACTGAGATCCAATCTCAATTCATCCCTATTTCAGAATAAATCACTGATGTCACTTCATCTACTTTAGAAAAGCATCAAAAGTATCCTGGCTTCTTATAGTTTTGCATGGTTCCTGGTCATGGAGATAAAATCAGGGGTGGATTAAAAACTCTGTGGAGACTTGAAAGATGAGGGACGATTTGGTGTTGATCTGAGTTTCTTAATTTAATTTTATCTGGGCTGAAATAAAATCTTGTTTGGTTATGTAAAGAACTATTTGATAAACTTTCAATGGGAGAAAATATACATGACACTTAATGAATTTTAATTATAACACTGAGGATTTTAGAAATCAGGGAAACCTTAGCCATCATCTAGTTCTAATGCTAATTTTACATATGAGAAACTGACCATTTCTTAGGGAAAATACAGAGGCAATTTTTGCTTGGAATTGAAAGTTAGACTAGATGACTTCTGAGGTTCCATTCAATAAAATTTTTGAAACTGAGGCCCAAAGAAGTTAAGGAAATCGCCCAAGCTCACCTAGTTGATTGTGGGAGGGAGAGCCTAGAGTTGAACCCAGGCTTCCGGATTCCTTGTCTACTTATGACTCTTTTCGTACTTAAAGATATTTGAAACTCAACACAGTGAGTTTATAGTCCTGGCATAGTCCTAGCAATCAAATACTTACCTTTGGATTATCTTTTAATTCCCAGTGTGGTGAGTCACATAGTAAAATAACATTAGCATACTGAAATGCTGTATCAGGAACTAATTAAAAGGGAAAGAAAATCACTCAGATGAACTTCATGGTTTCCTCTGAATCTTTTGACAAACGTAACCTTGAATGCTGAACTGCTTTGAATGCACATTCTCTCATGACAGTACATTTGGTGGATAAAGCAGAGCTCCTCCTACATAAAGACTTCAGTTCTAAGGTCATTTAAAATCCACTAAGCTAAGAAGCTGTTCAATGAGCAGATTTCAGTGATATTGCAGAAGAATTTGATTATAACTGGACACATTATTCACTTATAGTAAGTCTGGAACTTAAATTTGGGGAAGGGAGAGAGGGGATTAGAGGTAAATTGTTTTGAATAATTATTTGTTTCACTTTCTTCACCTCTTTTAAAATGGGTTCATAAATCTCTTTTGTGGCAAAAATTGTTTGACTTGACATAATATTAATTTGGGGAAATAATGTAATTTTTTGCATGAAGCTAATTAATAGGTGCTGGTTAATCAGTATAAATAACACTAGTGATTTTAATTTTTATTGTTGTTTTCTTATTAGCCTTTATTTTCTATACAAATCATACCTCTTATAAGCAAACCTGGTCCTTTAGAAATGGTAAGAATAGTTGCGTTTTAGAGTTAAGAGGTTTTCTGAGATTGTTTTCTATGTAATTTTTTTTCTGTAAGTGAGAATCTTCCACTTTGCCATAACTTTTCTCTCAAGCTCAGAAATAACCATACAGCTCCTCTAAAATGACTGATTTAATTTACCTTTATATGATATTTTGATTTAATTTATGGAACATGCATACCTCTATATATGGTGATTTCACTTATTTGAATATTATGGTTACATATATAGTAGGTTATTAAAATAAAAATTACAATTTTCACTGCTTTTGCTCTGAAATGAACTAACAGTTTATACATTTGTTGCTTGTTTTCCTTTGAAAGAATCCATAGTTAAGACTTAAATCTGACCATCACTTTTATACATTGCACTCATTTTGGATGCTCCAGGTTAGCTTTCTTTTTTTAATATGTAAAAAGATATATAAAACCAGAACATGAATATAGGGCATTTATCAGCTGTTTTTGGTTAAAATTTTATTAATGTATAGAATTTTTAGAGCGTTCAAGACTTAATTGCATAGATTTATTATTATTAAGTAAGAAACTAAGGACTAAGAGATCTGGGTTTTAGTTCTAGATCTTTCCCATATAGTCCTGTGACCTTAGGATGGACATCCTACCCCCTCTCCATCTTTATTTCTTCATCTGTAAAATGAGCCAGGTGTCGTGACTCTGCCTAATGTTGTGAAAGGCAGTAGAAATGTTAAAAATGATTATTTAAAGAATAGGATTAAACAAAGGAGAGACAGAACAACTATTGGACTCTTATTTTTTTTTTTTAATGCTAAGATCTTACCTGTAAATGAAAAGCTGCTTTCAGGGTATTTTTTTGAAAATTGGAGAAATATCACCTGTATTTTTCTGCAGCTTGGAGGAGTGGGGGTAGGGTAGGTTGCTGGTTCCTTTTGATGTATTTTTCAGAGTGTCTTCAAAGAATTAATAGGAGGTGACTCCTGGATATGGGAGAAGCTGAAGGCAGCTAATAACAATTGGGTTATTATGGCCACTATGCTGCAGACATTTTATGTGAACTATCCCAGGGCTCCCCAACCTCTGGGCCATGGACCAGTACCGGTCTGTGGCCTGTTAGGAACTGGGCCGCACAGCAGGAGGTGAGCGGTGGGTGAGTGAGCAAAGCTTCCTCTGTATTTACAGCTGCTCCCCATAGCTTGCGTTACGGCCTGAGCTCCGCCTCCTGTCAGCATTATGGTGAGTTGTATAATTATTTCATTATATATTACAATGTAATAATAATAGAAATAAAGTGCACAATAAATGTAAGGCACTTGAATCATCCCCAAACCGCCCCCCCCCCCCCCAGTCCATGGAAAAATTGTCTTCCAAGAAACCGGTCCCTGGTGCCAAAAAGGTTGGGGACCACTGCACTATCCCATTTAATTATTTCCTAAGCCCCAAGTATTACTGCCTTCATCTTATAGATAAGAAAATTTAAGTACAGAGAGCTGAAGTGTCTTCTTTAGATCTGTGTGGCTGCAGTGTCTGGGCTCTTTCCATTATTCCATGCTGCTCCAAGAGTCTCATGGGGCAATACTGAGAAGATTTGGAATTATGTCTTCCATTCTCTCTGTGGGATCAAGACTTATACTGAGGAGATGGATAACGTGGAGTCACAGAGTAGGTAGGCAGGTGCCTACATGATATGATTTGGGAAGCAGTTGACACGCCTGCCCACAAGTATCATCTTCATTGGCTTGTCACATTCACTTTCCCTGAGATTTTACCACTAAAATGATTACTTTGCTTGTTTTGTTTTTCTTTGCCAGTGGGGAGGTTGTGAGGATTTTCAAATGCACATACCCCTAGGAGAGTTCATGAATTAAATCTTTTATCATTTAATACCTTAGCAGACAGTGTGAAATTGGAGAAAGAGCTCAGATTTAGGAGCCAGGAAGACCTGGAGCTGAATTCTGATGCCACCAAGTCCTAGCTTTTTAACTTGCATGTGATAATTAATCTCTCAGAGCTTCACTTTCTTCTTGAATAAAACAGAGATAATAATGTATATGCATAGGCTCTTATTATAATAATTATAATATATTAAATATCTGGTATGGGTAGTTGTGGTAGAGTGGGAAGAGCACTGGAATGGAAGTCAGGATACTTGGTGTCCTGCCATATGCTTTCGTTCATTTGCACAACATCAGTCACTAATAATATTTTTAAGCTGTGCAAATAACAAACCTGTACTTATCAAAGAAAGGCATGGAGAAGAAAGTATATCTTCCCTAGAACAGTGATAAATTCCATTTATGCAGATTTTCTTAGAATAGCCAGATAATCCTTCAATACATGATTTCAAAACACAGATGGATGATGTAATTCAATTTTCTCTGTTTCAAAGAACATGAATATACATAGGGATTATAAATATTCAAAACATTAATGCAATTTATCATCATTTTCCTTTCCTCTATTTCCAGTACCAAATGGTATCATGACTTCCCAAGCAGTGTCCTAAACCAGAAACATAGGAATCATCCTAGATTCCTTTCTCTCATTTATCTTCAACCATCATTTCATACCCACACACATCACAGATCTCCTTCTCTACATACCCATTTTCAGATGGAAGATCATGATTTTGGTGTTTGATATTTTGCATTTGAGGTGTGTTTGAGACTTCTAAGTGAAAATTTTGAGAGAACAATTAGATATACAAGTCTGGAGCTCAGAACAGTAGCTCGAGTGAGAGATATATGTTTGAAAGTCATTGGCATATAGATGGTAATGGAAACTGTGGGGGTGGATAAAATTACGTAGGGAGAACATAGAGTCAAAAGAGATGAGGGCTTCAAAGAACTTCATTTAATATTAGGATAAGTAAAGGGTGAACCTAAAAATGAAATGAAAAGTGTGGCCAGAGAGGTAGAAGGAAAACTGGGAAACTGGTGTGAGAAAAGCCAAGGGAACAGTGTTTCAAGAAGGATGGTGGTAAACAGGTGAATGCCACTAAGATTGGGATAAAAAATATTGATTGGATTCGGTAACATGGAGGCCATTAGTTATTTTAGTGGGACATGTTTCAGGAGAGTCATGGATTGGTGGTGGGATGAAGGAAGAAGCCAGAAGGGAATGGAGTGGTGAAGAGTGAGTGGGAGATGTGAAAATAGCAAGTATAGACAACTCTTCCTAGAAATTTGGCTGTGAAGAAGATGGGAGTATTGGGGCAGTAGCTGGAGACAAATATATGGACAAGATAGTTTTTTTTTTTAAGTTTGGGGAGAAATGAGCATATTTAAATGCTAATGGATATATCCACCTGATATTTATGTATGTATGTATACATACATCTCATGTATGTTGAAGATATATAAGAGAGAATAAAAAATTAAATGGTAAGATTCCTGATAATGTGATCAGGGTTGGAATCCAAAACACACATGAGGAGTTTTACCTTAATAGGAAATATACTCCTTTATTATAGCAGTAGGGAAGGAAGAGAGGGTGTGGGGAAAATGTGGAATCAAGAAGATGAGGGAATTTCCATCTGATAGCTTCAATTTTGTTTTTATTTATTTTTTAATTTTTAGTATAGTTGATTTACAATGTTGTGTTAGTTTCTGCTGTACAGCAAAGTGAATAAGTTATACATATACATATATCCACTCTTTTTTAGATTCTTTTCCCATATAGGTCATTACAGAGTACTGAGAAGAGTTCCCTGTGCTATACAGTAGGCCCTTATTCAATTTTGTTTTTAAAGAGACAAAGTCATGTGCTGAGATTGGGGAGAGGAGATGAGAGGATTGGAGATACTGGAAGAAGTTTGTAATTGTTGTCAAGAATGGAATAAAGCTGAACAGAGACATGTAATGTTTCTGAGTAGTACTGTGGGTTCATGTGAAATTGAATATTATAACTTTATCATGGAACTAATCTATTGTGGGACTTATTCCTTCAGCACCCACCTTCTCCGGTATAGGCACAGAGAAAACCTGAAAGTTGGATTCATTCAAGCTTGGGATTTTGTTAGGAAGTTATGATAAACAGGCAGAGGGACAGCTTTAGTTTGGGGGTATGGAAACTAATCTAGATTGAATTAAAAAAGGAAGAAAGCAAAGTCTGTCAGATGGATTTGGAAAAAACAGTCAAGTCTTTGCAAAGCTGAAAAATGATCGCAGTGGCAGTACTTAAAAACTTAAGCTAGAATGAAAGGAGATTATGGGAAAATCACTTAACTTCTCTGACCTGTTTTCTCATCTGTATATAAGCCATGGTGATAGACAGTGGAAGCCAAGTATGTTTTGTGTCTGTATAAGTTTATGCATGTATCTCATTGTCTTTTGATAGTAAGTATCAAGAGAATCAGGAGGGCCTAGGAATTTCTGAAGAGCATCCTGCCCACTTCTAAGGAATGAAGTAGGGTTGGAGGATAGGAAGTGGAATGAAACAGGGTTGGAGGGTAGGAGGTATGAGTCATTCTAACTCTCCCACAGATGCTCAGTCAAAGGAAGACAAAGCCATGCTTCTATAGGTGTGATTCTACTACAAGTAGTTCTCTTTTCTCTAGGTATGTTTGACTTTGCTCATCCAGCAGTGATTACTCTCTAACTATGGAATCAGCCAACTCCTTTATCTAGCACTTTTGCAGAAAGAACAGTGTACATTATTGGTGGAATTAGTACTGATTCATTCAGAGGAAGCTTGAACTCCAGGGCATTTTGATAATAACCAAAGCATGTGGACGAGCTATCAACATCTGGAAAAGGTGAAGCAGCATAGGATTAAAATTATGTGAGTGCACCATCAGAACATCATTCAGAAAACTGTGGCAGCAGCTCATGGTGGTGGGAAACGTGCTGTGGTACCTGAGAGCAGCTCATATTAGCAGAATCTCCAGATGGCCAGAGAGAGTTCTCTAGCACTTATTTAGCACAGTAAGGACTTTGAAGGCCTCAAAGGGGACATTGGAGTTTTATCACATTGTGCTTTGTCATTGTGAAAAGTTTCTACTTCAGCATTTGTGGTTATAATATTTGCAAGTGGGGTGGTTCAGTATGATTTTTTTTCCCCCAGGCATCTGGTTGGAGACTTTAGCCAAGGAAGTGCTACACAGCTTAAATGTAGCTGACTCAAAGCCTATGTAGAAAATGAGGGGTTGGACTGTATAAGCGCATACTTTGATTACCTGGAAATTTGGGCTTAAAAGGTTATGAACTTTTAAAGGATTTTTAGGGAATTCCCTGGGGGTCCAGTGGTTAGGACGCAGCACTTCCATTGTCGTGGGCCTGGGTTCAATCCCTGGTCGGGGAACTAAGATCCTGCAAGCCACGTGGTGCAGCCAAAAAAAAGGACTTTTATACACAGTGCTAAATACACCTCTAATTAGGTTTCAGGCTCTTCTTAAATAAGAAAGTGGTTTATTTTGCTCTCACATAACTGTCTGGAGGTAGCTAATCCAGGCTGCATGAAGCTTTACTTCATGAGGTCAAAGGCCCTGGGCTGTTCCAAACTTGTTCTGCCATGCCTAGGGTGTTTTCCTCATCTGCTTAATCAAAGATGGCTCACTACCAGGACCACATTCTAAGAAGCAGAGTGGAGAAAGGGGGAAAGGGAAAGGGGAGAAATGGTCTATTCTCTTTAAAGGCATGACAGAGATTGGAGATAACACTTCTGTTTATACCTCTTAGGCAAGAATTTAATGTTGTCATGGTAGCCTTCATTTTGTATGCCCATGTGCCCAGCTAAAACATGGGGGTTTCATTACACTGAAGGAGAGGAGAATGAATATTAGGGGACGAGTAGTAATCTCAGCCACACTGCCTCCAAAAAAGAGTCTATCAATTCACATTTCTGCCAGTAGCCCAAGAGAAAGCTCACACGCTATAGTAACCATTTTGTTTATTAATTTTGCTTATATTATAATTTATTTAACTCTAAGTTTATATAATTTAATTTTTAAAGACTTTATTTTTTTAGAGCATTTTTAGGTTCACAGCAAAACTAAGAGGAAGGTACAGAGATTTTCCATATACCTCCTGCCCCAACACACGTATAGCCTCTCCCATTATCAGCATCCCACACCAGAGTGGTACGTTTGTTACAAGTGATGAGCCTACATTGACACATCATAATCACCCAAAGTCCATAGTGTACATTAGGGTTCATTCTTAGTGTTGTATAGTCTAGGGGTTTGGGCAAATGTATAATGACATGTATCCATGATTATAATATCATACAGAGTATTTTCACTGCCCTAAAAATCCCCTGTGTTCTGCCTAGTAATCCCTCCCCCTGACTTCAACCCCTGGAAACCACTGATCTTTTTGCTGTCTCCATAGTTTTGCCTTTTCCAGATGTCGTGTAGTTGGAATCATCACTTATATTGCCTTTTCAGATTGGCTTCTTTTACTTGGTAATAAGAACTTAAGGTTCCTCCAAGCCTTTTCATGGCTTGATTTCTTTTTAGTACTGAGTAATATACCATTGTCTGGATGTACCACAGTTTATTTATCCATTCACCTACTGAGGGACATCTTGGTTGCTTCCAAGTTTTTGCAATTATGAATAAAGCTGCGATAAATATTTGTGCGTAGGTTTTTGTGTGCACATAAATTTTCAACTCCTTCGGGTAAATAACCAAGGAGCATGATTGCTGGATCATATGGTAAGAGTATGTTTAGTTTTGTAAGAAATCACCAAACTATCTTCCAAAGTGGCTGTACCATTTTGCATTCCTACCAGCAAAGAATGAGAGTGCCTGTTGCTCAGCATTCTTGCCATCATTTGTTGTTGTTGTCAGTATCCTGGATTTTGGCCATTCTAACAAGCGTGTAGTGAGTTACTGTGGGGTTTTTTTGTTGTTGTTTTTTGGTTTCTGGTTTCTTTGGCTCTCCTTCCGTAAACTTGATGGCAGGGAACTCTGTGCCTTGCTTGCTTTCATATCTGCAGCCTTGAGTGCAAAATGGATGCTCAGGAAATGTCTGTGAAATGAAGATCTGGATAGATGCCTATGATCGTATCAGCACCAATACAGCAATCAAAGGCACAGGCCATAAAAATAGAAACTGAGGTTCTATTTTGATGAGAAGACCCTAAAGTCATTTAGGAAACATTGTCTAACCCAACCTCAAAAGCAGCTATCAAAAAAAGTGAGAAAGTAGGTGAGTAGGCAGACCTGCCACTTAAAATTATGAGTGGATTTAGAGCTTTTAAGCAGATGATTATAAAGAACCAGTTCTCTTAAAGCAGGAAATTCATTTTTATGAAGGGCAATCAGTACAGTGAAAAACAATAAAGCTCTGCTGACATACAAATAAAAAATAACTTTTTTATCATAAGTACTTTAAAAAAGTAAACTCACAAAGTTACAAAACTGGTCTAGTCTTCAAGTAATGCATGGAAAGTATTCTGAAGCCAAACAACTAATGAAAATGTATTGAGGGACTTCCACTGGTGGTGCAGTGGTTAAGAATTCGCCTGCCAATGCAGGGGACACGGGTTCGAGCCCTGGTCCAGGAAAATCCCACATGCTGCGGAGCAACTAAGCCCACGCGCCACAACTACTGAGGATGCGCTCTAGAGCCCGCGAGCCACAGCTACTGAAGCCCACGCACCTAGAGCCTGTGCTCCGCAACAAGAGAAGTCACCGCATTGAGAAGCCCGTGCACCGCAACAAAGAGTAGCTCCCGCTCGCCGCAACTAGAGAAAGCCTGCGTACAGCAACGAAGGCCCAATGCAGCCAAAAATAAATAAATTAAATAGATAGATTTATTAAAAAAAAAAAAAAGAAGAAAAGAAAAGAAAATGTATTGAGAAGAGAGAATGCTCCAGTATATTTAAAATAAGGACAGCCAGGAATCCAAAAATATATTTATTTCCACTTAATGGAAAAGAGAAAACATCAGTAAGAAAGAGGAAAAGAGGGAGAAAATGGAAAAAGAAAAATATAAGGAAAGAAGATGAGGGGCGTGTGGGAGAAGAAGCAAACAGCAAGAGCCCGAATGATGAAATAGGACCATCCATGCTCTGAATCTCAAATAGGCTGCCAATCTAAGCCAGAATACAAATCCTCCTGCCTAGAGATATGCACTTATTGGAGCCCTTTGGGAGTATGGACAGTTATATTATTTGATCCCTCAGTTTCAGAGTTTTCAAAATACAATAAAGGCTTTATGTTCCCTAGAACAAGAATTTCTGATATCCCTTGATTCTGATTTTCAATCATGTTTCTAGACCAATAGCCAAGTTTTTAAAGTGCCCTATAAAAATATAGTTAAAGTTGTTTCTGATTACTTTTGCTGCAGAAGACAAATTTAGAAAAAAAACAATGAAATCTCAGGTTGCACATAGATGGAAAGTAAAGATGTTCTGCAGTCTGGAGAAATTGCAGGCTTTTAAAAATGATATTTCATTGGAAATGTGACAAGATGGAGATACCTTTGTAAAACAATTTGAGCAGATGGAAAGTATTTGTTAAAGTAATCACTGGTGAAACTAAACTTTGATGGTTTCTAATTGTCTCAGAAAAATGTTCTACCTTGGTATGGTACCCTTTGATAAGTACAATCCTAAAATACTCTGGCCTGCATCCCTCAAATAAGAACACTCACTGTTACTAAACAGGTACGACAAAAATCTAAGTAACAACAAGATCAAACCTTTATGTGAGATGTTCTCCATTCCTGTTTTCAAGAGGGAAGAAATGAGTGACTTCCTCCTAGCAAGAGCACCTTATGTCCCTTCATTGCAAACTTCTCAAGAGAGTTATCCATACTCATTGTCTCCCTCCCATTCTTTCCTGAACCCACTTTAATCTGAGTTTTGCTCCAGACATTCCACTTATTTCCTTATCAATGTCACCAACTATCTTCAGTTTGCCAAATTTGTTAGACCATTCTCAGGCCTCATCTTACTTGGCCTATCAGTAGCTTTTGACATTGTCTATCACTTTATCCTTGAAACATTTTCCATACTTGGTTTCTGGGACACCACAAACTCTGGGTTTTCTTCTCACCTCCTTGGCCTCTCCTTAGTGTCCTTTGTTGGTACCTCCTCATCTCTTTGGCCTCTATATATTGAAGGGTCCCAGATCTCAGTCCTTGATCCTCTTCTCTTTGTCTTATCTACACTATACCCTAGGTGACTGTAATTAATCCTGTGGTTTTAAATACTACCTATATACTGATGACTCTCAAAAATATATCTATAGCTTTGGTCCCCTAATCTCCAGAGTCAACTATCCAACTGCCTACTCATTTTCTCCCCTTGGATGTTAGTTAGGCAGCTCAAACTGAACCATATAAAACTGAACTCTTGTCCATCATCCCCAAACCCCATAAACAATTATTCAGTTGCCCATGACAAAAATACAGGCATCATCCTCTGGTACTCCACACTCAATCCATCAGTAAAATCTTATCAGCATCTCCACTGCTGTCAAGTTGGTCCAACTCACCATCAGCTCTAGCCTGGATTATTGCTTCCCTTCCATACAGAGTAGCCTTTTCAAATGTAAGTTACATCATGTTACTCTACTCACAACTATCCAATTGCTTCCCATTTTACTAAAAATAAATAGGAAATCCAGTACCATTGCCCACAGTCGGCCTATCTTTGTGAGATCATCTAACCTTTTCTGTTTCCTACCCTACCGTTGTTGCTATTCTAGAACTATTAAGCTGATTCCCTCCCCAGGGCTTTTCAATGTGCTATTCCTTCTACCTGGAAGTTTCTTTCCCTGTATCTTCACCTAGTTCATTCCCTCACTTCATTGAGGTCCTTAATGTTACTTTTTCAGAGAGGCATTCCCTGACCAACCTATCTAAAATGAACTCTCATTACTCTCTTTCATATTATCCTGCTTTATTTCTTTTTGTGAAACTTATAATTATCTGATATTGTCTGTCTGTCTGTCTGTCTGTTTATTGTCTGTCTCCCACTCCAGAAAGTTAGTTCCAAGAAAGCAGGTTCTTTGTTTTGTCCGCTGCTGTACCTCCAGTGGCTGGAACAGTGCCTGGCATGTAGTAGGCTTCCAGAAATAATCGTTGAATAATGAATACATGATAGAAATATTTATGTGTTTTTGTTAACATTCTTTTCCATAACTGATGGCAGTATATGTTGCACAATACCATATTTTCATGTATTTACAGTTTATATCTTATGTACATGCAAGAACATACTGGTAGAATAACATTGAAGCAATATAAAATCTGCTATTGTACATTTTCTATTCTGTTTTTACTTAGTATGGAGAGGGTGAGTCACACTCTATTACTGACTTCTAAAGTTGTTATTCTAAAGTCATTACTTGAAGTGAATGTTTTGGGTACACAGTATTTGCTTGCTAATAAGTATTTGGGAGCGTCTGGGAGTGAGGAGAAGGGTGTTGAACAAACAAAAGAGATTGTTTTGCTAGTTCCAGAGCAGTGGTGCCTTTCAAGAAACTGCATTGCTCTTCAGCTGTGACTTCATTTGAATAGAACTTAAGGTGTATTTAATAATAAGAATCTGACCTATTTTAAGAAAGCGATGACCTGGTGGATTTTTTTTAAACGGTTGTAAAAGCCTGTTGTTGGTTTATTTGGATGGAATTATAAACTAAAAAGCTCTGATCTGCCCAGTTTAGGGACAGATTCTGAAATGTGTAAACTGCTTCATGAAGGAACACTATAAACCTGTCAGTTGCTATGGTAGCTCAAAACTGAATTCTGTAGCTTTGACAGTGCTTCAGGAAACTTGTCAGCTGGATGAACTCAGGATGTCATACAGGAAACCATCTACAAAAAGGATTTGGGAATAAAATGACTACTTATGTTTTACAGGATTTATTGAACATATTTCATAAATATCAAGAAACAATATTAGTATGTAATGTTGGCAGGGGCGCAAATATAATCATGTTATATATAACTGGATGTTAAAGTGGTATTTGTTAAAAAGAGATGCTACCTGTACTTCATTCGTCTGCAGTGATTTTCATCATTCAGCACGTGCCTAACTTCTTTGTGTATTTTTGTGGGAAATGACAGTTGACTAGGGGCAAGCATGATGAATCTGTCTGATTCAAAGTCCTTTTATGTTTGAAAGTACACAAAGTCATCTTCAGCATTCTTTATAAACTACTCCACTGCGTGAAATATTACGTGCTAGTTATTATCTAAATTAGATTTGACTCACCAACAGTTCATAGACTGATTGTACTATTACTGAGCTATGTATTGATCTTAAAATGTTGTCAGGCCTCAGGATCTGTCCCGTTCCAGAGGTGCTGATTTTCATGCTGAGTCATGGCTATACTCCAGGAACTATGAGTAGACATTTGTACATGTTGGATGGTCTCCTTGAAACGAGACTAGTTATTCAGGAAGCCGGTGCTTTTGAGTCACATCCTGAAACCATGGATGGATACACACCAGATTAACTGATAAAACAGAAAGATAGCCCAGGGATAACTCATATGAGAGGAAATTGAGTTTCACTAAAGTGAGATGGAAAGACAGTATTATGTGTTAATAGGAGCATAGTCTTTAGAATTAGATATACACATATTTTTTGCTTAAGTTGTATGACCTTGCGTAATTTACTTAACCTTTCTGAGCCTCAAACAACTCATTTATAATACAGTATTGCGATAATAATAATTGTAACTATCAACATTTGTGAGACTTAAATGAGCTAATCCATATCAAACATCTGGCACAGAGCTTGACACCTGGTAAGAGCTTAATAAACTATAGTCCCTATTATTATCATTTTCTAAATCCTCTGCCAAAGTTGGTGCTAGAGCCCAGATCTCCTAGTCAATGCCTTCTCATGTAAGATCATATAAATTTGTCATTTCACCCCCAGACAACATTTAAGCCTTTGCAATCACCCTGAGGCAGAGAAGACAGGGCGGGGCCCAAGGACATCCTCCGCACGTACAGGCATTAGGCACAAGGCAAAGCCACCTCCTTGTTTTGCATTTAATGAGGCCATGACGCAGGTCAGAATGGCATCTAAAACAGAAACTTTGTAGCATCTGAGCAAGAAACTCTGAACATGAAAACAGTGGAGCATGTGCAAATAAAAATGCACAGGTTGCTGATGACCCTGTACAACCTTCCAGGTGTGGCGCTCAACTAGTAAGCGAAAATATAAGGGCAAACAGCTCTTAGAACGCGTGTACAGTGGCTTCAGGAGGCAAATGCGCAGGACCGGAAGCTGATGCAACCTGGTGCAATCCAGGCCACACCTAAACCTTCCCCTCGAGTATTCTGCTCCTAATCAAAAAGACCCCCACCCATTCAAAGGACTGAAAATAAGATGAAAAGGGGGATCAACAACCCTGTGGGCGCTCCTCACTCGCGAGGACGCCCGCACTCTTAGCTTCTGCCCTAAATAAACTGCTTCTTTGTTCTCTTTGCTCCTCAGCCTCAGTGTGTGTGTGTGTGTGTTTATTTTTCCTTGGTGTCTTGTGTTCCTTGCCCAAACTCTTTGGACAAGTTGAACAAGAGCCTGGACTTTTGATAAAGCTTTTCCAGTATCAACCCTACTTTTCCATTTCTCTCTCCTCAAGCATTACTTCTCTTCTATTTTCCCATTTTCTTTTTCTCCTATCCCTATTCTAATTGCTTTGGATGATATTTTTAGATATTTTAAATAATACAGAAAGTATCAAATTTCATAACTTTTTTTTCCTAAACAACGGCAACAGAAATAACATGGCCATACTTCCCTTAGGCGGTTTTCTTAGAAGCCACTTTAGTGACATTGCAAAACCCCATTCATCATTTTCTAATAGATAATTATTTGTCTTTGTAACTTGGTCACTGCCTTTACAAACAAAACAAGAACCTGTGGCTATTCCAGATACTTTGGAAGAATCTTTTTTTTTTCTTTGTCAAGGTAGAGAAGGAACTTTTCTACAAAACCGTATTATGTAAGTGACTGCATTATTAGCTTTACAACATATTTCTGTTCCTTATTTCTTTTACCTTTCCTTTCAGTGTGGATGGTACCAGCAGTGGAGTCTTGTTCAAGTCACATCACCTCTCTAAGCCCCAATTTTCCTGATTGTAAATGTGTGATACCAACATTTCATACCTGCAGATTTGTTAAAATAATTCAATAAATTCTTGGTAAACTATAAAAAGCTAAACAAATGCAATAGATTATTATTACTAAGACAAAGATCAGTAAAGGCAGCTACTGGATCAACAAGGGTGGTAGAAGTTAGAGGTTAATAATAAGTGTCTACTTATCAACTGTGTGCAAGTCAATTTTGCTGAATTAGTAGGAGCAGATGTGTAGTTTGGAGCAAGTTGTTTTCAAGTTTTTTCATAGTAACAAGGTGCTCAGAAACAAACCCCTTGCAAGTATATAGAGCAATTTACTATTCTCTTTCACTTTTACATACATTATCTCATTTAATCTTAAAACTGCCAGGCTGGTGTCATTACCTCCATTTTATAGAAGAAAACTGAGTTATAATTTGCTTCCAAACACATTAGTGGTTGAGGCAGGGCTGAAATCCAGGTTGATATTTATACTATTGTGCCTGTATACAAGCTCCTCATCTATATATCTATTGGTTTATTCAAAGATTACTTAGTCCCGTCAGCTTTTGCAACACTGTGCTGTGATTCTAAGTTAGCTTTGGATGGCTTTTAGCCCCACCCATAACCTCCCCTATCTTGTGACTTACAGAATCTATATCATGGCCCACTGGCTGTCTCACGAATACCAATCTATTTTTTTTCAGTGTGCTTGATTATCAGACAGGAAGGGAAGCGTTTGAGATTCAGTAACTTTCTCTCAGTTTGAGAGGGGAAGAAAAGAGCGGCTGTGATAATTGCCTATGATAATCCATTTCTTGAGAAACTGTATTATTGGTAAGTACCTGGAGTTTCTGCAATAATGCAAGGATTATCCCAGCCAACTCTTAGAATGAAGGGATTATGTAGCATGGCTTTGAAGAGGTGGGGAAGTGAGGCTGAAACCAGGAAATAACTTTAGGCCTGCCATTCCAAAGGAGATTCTTAGTGGGAAACTGTCTAAGCAACAGTGTTGTGGGAAATTGAGTGGGTAGAAACAGGAAGCGGTCCTCCATAAGGGTTACACTTGTGTAGTGGTTATCAAGGGTTCTGGTACTAGGCTGTCTGGGTTCAGATCCAAGCTTCACCATTTATAGCCTGTGGTAACTTGCAGGGAGTTGTTTAATTTCTCCTTGTCTCAGTTTCTGGTCTTTAAAATGGGAATAAAAATAGTACATACATCCAAGGCTAACCGAGTATTATATGAGATTATGCACGTAAAGAGTTTAGCACAGGCTAGTGCCTGGGATGCTGGGAAGGGTAAATAAATAGTAGGAGGTATTATTTTCATTATTACAGATGTTATGATTCATCACTTGTACCTTGTGTCTTAGACAAGATTCAGCTGGGATAGTATTTGGCAAAAAAAAAAAAAAAAGTGCACATGAAAGATTATTGAATTATTACTCTGCTAAAAATGTCATGATGATAAAACTATGTGGTGGCGTTGATGGTATGGGTGGTGACAGTAGGTTGAGGAAGGTTCGCAGGGAGCCTTCTGGTAACATAGGTTCAGGACAGACTCCTTATAACAAGAAAATTCATTTGCTAGTCAGTGGAAAGCGCTTAAGAGAGCTGGTTTTCAGTCCTAGCTCTGCCCCCAATAAGTTGTGTGAGCTAGGACAACTCACTTTCCTCTCTGGGTATTTCCTCATTTTAAAAAATAAAATGACCAGATGAGTGGTTGTTAACTGTGGGCTGGGGGTGGGGAGTATATCAGAAAATGTTTCAAATTTTGTATCTCTGCATTTCCATCCCCCGTCTTCCCTTTGTCTTCAGATCCCTTCCCCTCTTGTGAAAAACTCTGACCTCTGGTAACCATATAGTATACAAAACACCTCATTGCACTAGTGACAGTCCTGTAACCCACAAGCCAAGGAAAGAATTGTCTTCATGTTCATCTGGGTAAGAAAGTCTAGGTGGGACACTAAGGTTGATTCAGGAATTCCTTTTGTGGATTACTAGATAAGTGATTCAGGAGGCCAGCTATCCCATTTCCTACCTTTGCTTAATGTGTTTGGCTAATCCAGGAAGTGCTATTTGATAGCCTGAATCAAATTTCAGTAGCCTATAAATAGAATAGAAGCAAAGTATTTTTAACTCTTAGCATTTATGCTGTACATGACACAGGGCTATGAAATATTTAAGGACAGATTGATAGGGGAGAGAGAACTTTAAGATCTCTCTGAGAGGGACTTCCCTGGTGGCCCAGTGGTTAAGAGTCCGCCTTCCAATGCAGGGGACGTGGGTTCCATCCCTGGTCGGGGAACTAAGATCCCACATGCTGTGGGGCAACTAAGCCCACGTGCCGCAACTACTGAGTTCGCAGGCCACAACTAGAGAGAAGCCGCGTGCTGCAACAAGGAGCCCACGTGCCGCAGGGAAGGATCCCACATGCCGCAACAAAGATCCTGCGTACTGCAACTAAGACCCGATGCAGCCAAAATTAAAATAAAATAAATAGTTATTAAAAAAAAAAAAAGATCTCTCTGAGAGCATTTTAAGGGAAGCCTGATTGTCTTAGTCCTTATAGGTAATATGAAAGGATTTCTCTTTGTCAGACCTATTGCCTTGGATCCAAAAGTAACCCGTCTGTTCATCTCAATCTGTAAGAGCAGCTCTATGGCAGAAATATGGCTTTCTGTTGACGAAACCTACTTGCTACTTACAGATGCCTTAGAAGGCAGCAATGGGCTGGTGGTGGGGAGGGAGGAATTGAGGAGAGAGATTCACCAGACCTCAGTAAGAGAAATGGCATCCCCTTATGAGTTTATGAGACATAGAAAAAGAAACAACATCGTGTTGATTCAGCCTGGCTAGCTAATTGAAGGAAGACTTAAATGCTGGAGTCTCAGAGGAAAAGCTTTCATAATCCTGAGTCAAACGTGTGGGGTCCAGCATAGTAAGGTGGAAGTGCACTAGACTGGGAATCACATCTCTGTTATACTTCCAGCTCTGTTACTAACTCGCTGTGTAATCTTGGGCAAGTCTGAGTTTTACTTCCCAATATATGAAGGAGGATCGGACTAGCGTTGCCTCCAATATACTTGCTGGCTCTAACAGTCTGATCCCAAGATTCCATTATGTAATAATCGAAGCCTACCAACATGAGAACATTACAAATGGACCAGGTAAGATGAAGTGGATGGCGGAGGGAGAGAGGGTCTGTCCTGCTTAATTAATTTATGTAGGAGAAAAGAAAGGCAATCCCTGACTGTTGGGGTAAGTGACCTTTAATCCTTGACTTCCTGTGAAATTGTTGGTTTTAGGAATATAGACTCAAAGAGAAGTGTAGAACTGCAAGTAGTGATGTTTCATTGAAAGGAGAGTATTTTTTGATTGAATGGATATGTGGAGACATGAATCCTTTTAGTTTCGATCATAAACTATTAGTTTAGTTTCAATCATAAACTATTATTCTTCAATAATAAAAAGATGAATAAATTGTATTCTGTGACAGTGAAGTGCTGTTTTAAGAAAGAGGTGATAAATTCAGATTTGTCCTTACTGTATGTGGTGTGAAAATGGTTTGGAGGCAGGAAAAACTGGATAAGGAGACCCCTGATGATGAGATACTCAATTTAGGAAGGGGAGATTGGATGGGAGAGGGAGGAGTTGAGGAAAACTCTCAGGTTTCTGGTTTGGGCAACTGGGAAGATGATGGTGCCATTTACTGATATAGGAAATAACAGGGAAGAGTAGAACAGATAGGAGAGTAGATGATGATGATTTTAATATTTATGAAGAAATGAAGCAAAGTTCTGAGTTATCTGAGGCTTTGGTGTAGATTCTGAGCTTTGTCAGTATTCAGATAACTTTCAAATCCTGGCCATAGCATATGATGTGTAGAAAAGTATGTGTGTGTGTGGGGGGGGGGGTGGGCATTGAAGGGATATGTTTGTTTGTTTTGCTTTTTTGTTTTTGCTCTCATAAGAAGAATGAGACTAAAATCCTCCTTTCCAATTATTTTGGTTCCAAACTTGATTTTTTTTCCTGTTTAAATGGTTCAAAGGGGCACAGTTTTCACAATTCTTGATAGAAAGCACACAGAGTTCCCAAATGTATTTTTAGTCACACTTAGTCCTTTTTGAGGTATGATAAAGTTAAACTGCTATATTTTTCCTTCTTAGAGTGGAAATTTGAAGGTATTAAATCTTGGAGAAATGGCTTTCATTCATTTGGATATCAGATGCCTATATATCCTTCTTATTTGCACAGCATTTGGCTCTACTTTGTCTTCAAATGCTGAGATAAAAGGTAAACCAAGAATGGAGTAGTTTTAAAATTAGGGATATTAACTGCTTTTTCAACCTACCCTATGAAAAGTGCATATCAAGTAGATGGCTTGTTATTGGAAATATTTCAGGGAGTCCATACACAAAAGATATGTTCTTACTAGTCAGCCTCATGTATAAGGTAACTGATGATTATAAACATTTTGTGGGATAAAAGCCAAATTAAAAGACACTTTCCATACCTTTCTGTGTAGACTTTTCTAACAAAGAAGTTAATTATCCGAAACCTCATTGCCTGGTACCCAACTAACTGAAAACTTTCCTTTATTACTATCCTTAACTTTTAAGACAATTAGATAAATTTTAAAAATACAGAGATTTAAAATAAAATTTTAAAATAATTACAGAATTATTAAATCATGTCTAATGAACTTTTCATTGCAGAAGGTAATTAGAACAATGCATTTAACAAAGATTTCTAATCATAAAAGTGGAAACAATAGGATTGTCATTTCATCCTCAATAGGAACCTTCTTTATTGGTTCATGCAGGTCCCACTTCAAATCAATATTTGTGCCACCGTTTCTTTCTGTTGATTCTTTTCCTCACCTCAATAAGTAATATGAAGTGAAGTATTAAAATGAACAACAGGGCAGAAATGAGAGGAAATTATTAGCAGAAAGGCAACATGAGGACAGTACTATAGTACTAGATTTGCTAGTAGGTTTAGTAAATTTATAGAATAATTTGTTTGTTTTTATTGCTTTTTAAATCACCAGATGAGGGAGCCATTTCCTCCCACTGCCCCCACCCCCTCAAAATAAAACAGGCTGTTTCCTGTCACTCTACTCAGCTGCCTGCCACTTTTTCTTGAGCCCTTCCAAAGAGTGGCTCTGGTTTGCCATGTTCTACAAATAGCTCTGAACTTCAGTTGACTAGAGGATTCAATTATCCTGAATGGACCAACAAGATCTGCCTGTTCTCCTAATTCTTAAGGCACTTAGCCATAGTAGTCATATTTTATATTTTCTATCCCTTTTTTCGTGTGGGCCATGATGTTATTTACCTGTGGTAAACACAGGATTAATACTGACTGATTCTTGCTATGAGAGAGATTTAGGTAATAAAGTGTTCCCATCCTAGACTAAATTCTGGTCTATATGACCACAGAGATAACTCCATGTTGAATTTCTTATTTCCATGCAAACTTATTACCTAGCTTGGCTAAGTCACATTTTACATATGCAATTCCTTAAAGAAGGGACAACTATGTAGCAGTAACCTAGATTTTTAAAAACAGCTTTATTGAGATACAATTTAAAGGATATAAAACTTACCCTTTTAAAGTATACTGGGCAGTGGTTTTATTCACAAAGTTGTGTAACAGCCACAACTATCAAATTCCAGAATAGTTACATTACCACCAAAAGAAACCCCAAATCCATTCAGTAGTCGCATCTCATTCTCCCCTCCCTCCAGCCCCCGGCAACCACTAATCGATTTTCTGTCCCTATGGATTTGCCTATTCTGATATTTCACATAAATGGAATCATACAATATGTGGTCTTTTGTGGCTGGCTTCTTTCACTTAGCTTAATGTTTTCAAGGTTCATTCATGTTGTAGCATGTATCAGTATTTCATTCTTTCTTATGGCTGGATAATATTCCATTGTATGGATATATCACAGTTTATCCATTCATCAGTTGATGGACATATGGAAGTAATCTAGATTTAGCAATCTTTGTCATAAGATACAGGATAAAAATAAAAATATTTTATTGATTTTTTTCAGTTAATCCTCCTCAGGATTTTGAAATAGTGGATCCTGGATATTTAGGCTATCTCTATTTGCAGTGGCAACCTCCACTGTCTCTGGATAACTTTAAGGAATGCACAGTAGAATATGAATTAAAGTATCGAAACATTGATAGTGCAAGCTGGAAGGTAAGTAAAGCATGCACTTAAGATATTGGAATGATTATTAGTTTTCTTGTGATTCCTGATGTCAGTGTCTACTTTTATTCCCGTATCTCAATAGCTATTATTAAGATATAAGCTGCATGCTAATGAGAACCTACTGTATAGCACAGGGAACTCTAACTCGCTGCTCTGTGGTGACCTAAATGGGAAGGAAATCCAAAAAAGAGGGGATATACGTATATAGCTGAATCACTTTGCTGTACAGCAGAAACTGACACAGCAGTGTAAAGCAACTATACTCCAATAAAAAAAAAAAAAAGAACATTCTTCACAGTTTCACCACATATTCCTCCTGAATTATCTAGGCATAAAATGGCAATTTTTAAATTTGTATTGGAAAAGAGTGGGCGTTTCAGTTATTTCTGAAATAGTAATTACAATGTCCATTGCATTAAATCAGCTTTTGATTGATTTATGACTCATTTAAGTCTACCATTGGAAATACAGGAAAAAAGAAAACTTGGTCCCATGGAATATGGACTTGAAGAGTACTTACACATTTTACCATATTTCAAAGTTACGTATATACCTGTATATGGGTCTTATATATGCTACTGGGCTATGTGAGCTTTTGCTCTGTAGGAATCAAGCCTTATTTATCTTTGTACTCTCCCTACAGAACACAGCATGGTTCTGTGCATATATTGTATTAAGTGCTCAGTGAAAGTTTATTGAATTAACTATTTACGTAGTCAACAAGCATGTTTATTCAAAGATTTTGGTTGTACAAGGCATTCTGTTACCTTCCTAATTCAGCTAGGTAGTTTCAAGGGACAATTCAAATCAAACATTCATTGTGCAACTTTTTTCTCCAAGCACTCCACTAGCTAGGTATCAGTAATAGAAGGATAAATGATACACGATTTTAGTCCTTCAGGAGGTCACACTTTGTCTGGCTTTCTTCAGTTACCTCCAAGATTTTATATGATTCCTGAAGAGTTCATATGATATTTGAAACGTGATAAATTGTCATGTAATAGGCATATGGTACATGAAAATTCTCTCTCAATTTCAACTTGGTTATAGCTCAAACGTTCCTCCCGTAGAGCCTTTTTTGTCTTCCAGAATTTTTTTTAATGAGATGCTAAGATTCAAATGATCTCATCAAATGATATAATATGCAGAAGTGAACTCTGCCAGAAATATATCTGGGACATTTTATCAGATAATCATCAGGAATTTCTTAGATATTGGGAACTCTCCAGGGTGTTAATGACTTTTTAGCCTTATTAATGTGGCTCATGATACCATTATTGTTTTAAGCTTAACTTTGTCTCATCTTTTTATCAAACAGACGATCATTACTAAGAATCTACATTACAAAGATGGGTTTGATCTTAACAAAGGTGTTGAAGCAAAGATACACACACTTCTTCTGGGGCAATGCACAAACGGATCAGAAGTTCAAAGTTCATGGTCAGAAGCTACTTATTGGATATCACCACAAGGTTAAAACAAAGCTCTCTTTTCATATTTAATACTGTCAGAACAATCTATATGGGAAGTAAGTCCCTTAACCTTTATACATCAGATTACATGTACAATTGAGAATGTGGCACAAAAGAGAATCCTTCTTAGGAGTGGGTGACTGGCCTTTTTGAATTCTTTAAATCAGCAAACACATGTGGCAAAACCTACATCTTATTAGGTTAATATAGTTCCCAGTTTTGGGCTCATATTAGTAAATATGCATGTGGCTATTTATGCAACTGCTCAGAGCATCCTAGAATTATTAATTTAGTACTTTTGCATATGCTTACACTAGTACCAGTAAATAAGCCCTCAAAGATTTTTGATTTTGCATGTTCCACTTACAGTGAAGTGATTTGCAACAACTTCCTTTTGGAATATTCCTGATTATGTTGATTGCTAAATCAAGTGGAGAGGTCAAAGGAAATGAAATAAAATTGCATAGTTATTTTCCATATGATTCATCACCATGTCTTTCAAGCATTCACAGTTTTTTCATTTCTTAGGAAATCTGGAAACTAGAATTCAGGATATGGATTGTGTATATTACAACTGGCAATATTTACTTTGCTCTTGGAAACCTGGCATGGGTGTCCATTTTGATGCCAATTACAACTTGTTTTATTGGTAAGTATTTTTATAATAAGAATTCCATGTTAGGAAGATATCTATCAAAATTAATCCACAGTATGAGTAACTGTATTTTCATTAAATTAAATTCATTATATTTTTTCAGAGTTGTATTTATGATGAAGTTTATTTACAATTATTTGGGATTTTCAATGGGAGTAAGTAGGTTTAGGCTGTTGCTACTAGAAGGCACTCTATGGGTGATAATAAGGAATGCAGTCATTGTTTCTGTACTGGATTAAATATTTTGTATCTTTTAGATAGATGGAGTTATAACCTAAAAAGTTTTGTCATATTTCATATTCTTGCCTTTCGATCCTTTTTCTGACTTCCCTACCTTTGTTAACTGTCACTAAGGCTTTTAAACTTACAACCATCTTGAATCTTCTATCTCCTTCATTCCTTAATTGTTTCATGGTAACATTAATCACCATAATCAACAATGACACTCCTTTGCAAGGTCTCATATCTGTTCTTTACTTCCCATTTCTACTGTAAGAACTCTTCTTCAGGCTTACCTCATTCCACACCTGTATGATTGCCATAGCCTCCCAAATGATGGGCTCTCTGCTTCTAGTCTCTCCCCTTCCTATTCATTCTGCACACTGCAGCCAGATTTATCTTCCTATTCTGCTATTTTCATATGCCATTCTTTTGCTCAAAAACCTGCCGTGGCTACTCATTGCCTCCAGGATAAAGTCTAGGCCATTCAAGTCTCTGCCTCACTGCATCACTGCCTTTCCAACGTTACCTTCTACTACCACCAATGTGAATGTTCTGCTCCATTTAGACCCATCTCTACATATTTTTCTATCCATGTTATGATTGATCTTTTATGCCTTTGTGTGCATTGGTACCTAGAATACCATCTGACTCTCTTTCACTAACACTTATCCATCCTTCAAGACCCATCTGGTATTCAATTTCATTAACCCTTTACTGCTCACATTAGCTTCTGTTCAGTTTTTCTCTGAACTATTACTTATTATAGTTCTTAATTACTTATTGTCCAGATGACCTTTAAATTTTTGTCACATATGTACGCTTTGTCTCCTTCCTCTCTTAAATTTTTAAGAGATTGGTGGGCACAAGCTATTTCTGATACTTCTCTTGACTGTCTCTGCTGTGCTATGCCCATAGTAGATTATCGCTAAATATTCATTAAATGAATGAACCAAATGATGATAATAACATCGGTAAGTTGATAGATAAGTATCAGAACTTATGCATTTTTAAATAACAGAAAAAACAAGAGAAGACAAAGCATTACTCTTTGTGAGTCTCAGGCACAAATTATCATGGTGTTTTTCTTTAGAAAATTACTATGTATAAGCAATAAGGTATAAGCTATTAACAATCCTGAGTACTGGGTTCTAATCCATGTTATGGCATCACTTAACTTAGTGGTCTTGGGCAAACAGTTTCTTGTTTTGGGGTCTCAGTTTCCTCATCTGGAATTGGATGGGTCAATTTCTAAGGTCTAGTTTATTTGTTCATTAATTCAATAAATATTAAGCAATTATTAAATGCCAGGCATTGTTCTAGATAAAAAGAAGTATGAATAAGGCAAAGTCCCTGCCCTCTTGTACATTGTAGCTCATGTTTAACATAACTTTATCCTCACCTTAGTAAAGTAGTGAGGAATAAATATTGACATTTTAGAGACTGGAAAATAAGGGTACCGTGAGGCTTTCCACTGGCATAAAGTAAATTATGTGAAGTCAAACCTAGAAGGCAAATATCCCAAACTCTAACCAGGTGAACTAAACCAGAGACTACAATTTTGCAGACTTGGCCTAAAATAAATACTTGGCATAAAGTGAATTCAGTAGAGTCCAGATATTTGTACCAGCACCTTATCAGCTGCTAGATTAGTCTCATTGCAAATGGGATTTTGGCTGCTTTTACAGTAATGTCAATTTTGTATTACAAGTTATTCTTTAGGAAAATAAACCAGGCATTTGTTCCTTTGGAAATCAGTAGGGAAATTCTCCCCTAATTCCCATTAGCTTTATTACTGAAAAGAGGTTAACTTTCAATGATACAACAACATTTCTTGTCTAGGAGAATGGGAAATTACATATTTACTTGCCAAACAGCTCCTCTTTTTCTTTTTGAGCCCCTGTTGGCTTTTCTGAGGTTTATCTCTTGATGTGTATTATATCCTCAGAGGATTTTAATTCATTTTATTAAACATAACCATATTTTGTAAGTCTGCTTTTATTTTTTATCAAAAAATGTTCTCTTTTTAATTTTTTTAATTTTGTATATTTTTTATATTTAATTTTTGTTTTATATTGGAGTATAGTTGATTTACAATGTTGTGTTAGTTTCAAGTGTACAGCAAAGTGATTCAGTTATACATATACATATATCCATTCCTTTTCAGATTCTTTTTCCATATAGGTTATTACAGAATATTGAGTAGAGTTCCCTGTGCTATATAGTAGGTACTTGTTGATTTTCTATTTTATATATAGTACTGTGCATATGTTAATCCCAAACTCCTAATTTATCCCTTCCCCCTTTGGTAACCATAAGTTTGTTTCTGAAGTCTGTGAGTCTGTTTCTGTTTTGTAAATAAGTTCATTTGTATCATTTTTTTAGATTCCACATATAAGTGATATCATATGATATTTGTCTTTCTCTTTCTGACTTACTTCACTTAGCATGATAATCTCCAGGTCCATCCATGTTGCTGCAAATGGCATTATTTCATTCTTTTTTTTATGGCTGAGTAATATTCCATTGTATATATGTACCACATCTTCTTTATCCATTCCTCTGTTGATGGACATTTAGGTTGCTTCCATGTCTTGGCTACTGTAAATAGTGCTGCTGTGAACATTGGGGTGCATGTATCTTTTTGAATTAGTTTTCTCCGGCTATATGCCTGGAGTGGGATTGCTGGATCATATGGTAGTTCTATTTTTAGTTTTTTAAGGAATCTCCATACTGTTTCCCATAGTGGTTGTACCAATTTACATTCCTACCAACAGTGTGGGAGGGTTCCCTTTACTCCACACCCTCTCCAGCATTTATTGTTTGTAGACATTTTGATGATGGCCCTTTTGAGTAGTGTGAGGTGATACCTCATTGTAGTTTTGCTTTGCATTTCTCTAATAATTAGCGATGTTGAGCATCTTTGCATGTGCTTTTTGGCCATCTTGTAAGTCTGCTTTTAAATCTGTTTTCTTATTAAAAAATCTGTTTTCTTCTAATAAGTTCTCCAGTACAATAGAAAAAAAGCAGTATCATTTAGGATTATCAATATAAACCCCATATTTTCTTAATAGGAATCTTATTCTTTGATTCTCAAATCCTGTTGGTGAGTCAACATAACCTAAGTATATGAGTAAGAATTCTTGCCTTATATCTGAGATTTTGTAAAGACTCCCACCAGATTGTAAGCTCTGTAAAATCATGGCCTATGTCTACTTTCCTTACTATTGTAACCCTAGCACTTATCATAGGATCTGGCACATAGTTGGTGCTCACTGAATATTGTATGTTATTAAATGATTTTTTATTTACCTAGTATCTTAAAATAATTGAAAATTGACTACCATGCTACTAGAAGATATTGGTAAACACAGTTCTTACAACACTTCTGTTTACAGGTATGAGGGCTTGGACCATGTGTTACAGTGTGCCAATTACATCAAGGCTAACAGAAAAAATATTGGATGCACGTTTCCCTACTTGGAGTCATCAGACTATAAAGATTTCTACATCTGTGTTAATGGATCATCAGAATCCCAATTTATCAGACCCAGCTATTTCATTTTTCAGCTTCAAAATATAGGTGAGGTAAACAAACAACTTCAGAACGTTTCCAGTTTAGGCCATTTACAATTGACCATGTGGAAGAGAAGAGATAGAGATAGAGATAGAGATAAAAGAGATACCTACAGAAATGCAAAGCCAGAAAACTGGGGGCCAACAGAGTATGAGGAAGCACTGATTAAATATGAAAGTAAGGAAGATAAGGAATTGAATGAGTATAAAGTATCATTTTCATTTAGAACTCACAATTTGTTTCCCAGCTTGAGTCTGTCTGCTATAAAGTATTTTTGTCCAGTGTTAGTGATGGAGTAATTATGGAATCACTTATTCCCAGGCCTCAATAGGCACATGGGTGGATATTTTCTGAGCTTGTGTTCTCAGTCCTAACAGTTACGAGAATGACAGGTTCTAGGGTCAGCCATACCTGGGTCTGAATCTTGAATTTACCACTTTCTAGCTGTATGACTTTGGGCGAGTTACTTTTAACGTGTTTCAATTTCCTTATCAGTAAAATGAGGATAATAGAGGACCACCTTATAGATTTATTGTGAGACATGAATAAGTTTATGATGTAACATTCCTGGTTCACTGCCTGACACATCATAAGCTCTAAATACGAATTAGCTATTAATAAAAATAGTAGTAGTAATTTGTTGTGGTAGTTGTTTCTAATGCTATAAAATGGAAAAATGACTGTAATGATTTGGATCATCTAACTTTTCTCTTGGACTTAAATATTTGTCAATATGTAACTTATCAAAAAATGAGTTCCCAAAATAACCAGGTTTCTTAATAAACTAATCTTGGTTGGCAAGCAGCTTTGATTTTAACTCACATTATAGAGAATAGTCTTGAGCCACCTAATTTATCCTGGAGGCTTCTGTTAGTAGGTGTCCCTAGCTTTTGATAAGGGCCACTGCTAAACTTTAATAACCTCCATGTTGAAATTATTTCCTTCTGCTTTTCAGTTAAACCTTTGCCACCAGACTACCTTAGTCTTACTGTGAAGAATTCAGAGGAAATTAACCTGAAGTGGAGCATTCCCAAAGGACCTATTCCAGCAAAGTGTTTCATTTATGAAATTGAATTCACAGAAGATGATACTACCTGGGTGGTATGGATATTGCGTTTATTTGAGAAAATCATAAACATAGCCTTTTAAATAAAATGGCAAACATAAGAACCAAAGTCAGTTGCTATCCACATGAAGAAAAGAACATGACATGTACCTTAGTTTAACTTCCAGAAAACCAAATAATCAAATAATCTAGTGGACAAAAGAAAGATGTTTGCAGTCTGAAAGTATTATCAATCAATTATACCAATTTTTTTTAAATTAATTAATTAATTTATTTATTTTTGGCTGTGTTGGGTCTTCATTTCTGTGCGAGGGCTTTCTCTAGTTGTGGCAAGCGGGGGCCACTCTTCATTGCGGTGCACGGGCCTGTCACTGTCGCGGCCTCTCTTGTTGTGGAGCACAAGCTCCAGACGCGTGGGCTCAGTAGTTGTGGCTCACGGGCCTAGTTGCTCTGCGGCATGTGGGATCTTCCCAGACCAGGGCTCGAACCTGTGTCCCCTGCATTGGCAGGCGGATTCTCAACCACTGCGCCACCAGGGAAGCCCCAATTATACCAATTTTAAAGCTACGTAGGTCCTTAGAGATAATCTAGTCACTTGTTTCCAATATTATGTCAAAAAATTAAAGTTGTCAAGCACATGCATAAGACGGATTGCGAAGATGCCTCATGTAAAAAGAACACAAAATAAAAAGCACAAACAAACATAAAAACCACTTCTTGAGGAGCAACTATCAGGTCAAAATCAGAATAGAGCCTGGCAGGGCTACCAGAGAATTGCTTGTAGCAGGGAAGACAGGCTAACTGGGGAAGTAAGCAATGGTTCCAAGACTGATTACCCCCCAGCACCAGCAATGTGGTGATGCCTTTAGCCCCACTGTGTTATATGTTAATTTTATTCATTGGTTTCCAACTTAGGGAGTGGTGGAGACAAGTAGGTGAGCCATTAGTTCTAATCAATTCATTTCACATACAGATGAGAAAACTGGGAGTTGAATACATTTACAAGTCCCAAGGAAGTGAATTGACTTACAGTCAAATTACACAGCTAGAACTAGAATCCAGATCTCATTCCCAGCCCACTTTAACCTACATTACATTATGCTGTCTCCCAAGAAAAGTTACAACAAAAGAAAAGCTGTTATTTTGGATGAGTAACACTCTTCAGCTCTTTGAAATGCAAAATTTAAGTAATCACTTCAGTGATTTTTTTTCTTTTGGTTGTTTTGAGATCATCCAGCCTTGTGTATTCTCATATTGGAAGGGGTAGTTTCATGCCAAGCCCTGAGCACTATTACAGTGGTCTTATGATGATTAACCAAAATAAGAATAAGGGAAAAAAGAAGCTTTGTGTATATGAACTCTACAGTTTCCATAGAAACAACATTCACATGATGACTCTTTTTACTTACTCAGTATATATAGCATTTTCCAATTTATGGAATCTGGGAAATTTGACACTAATCCAAAATGGGTGTCATAAGCACTAAAACTACCTAGGAATTTTGCCCTGTCACACATGCCCTTTACTACTAGTAATCCATTATCACTATAGAAAATAATTTAAATATAAATAAGGAAGAAAAATGAAAAATAAAACACCATACAGAGAGTTGACCACTGTTAGGATTTTGGTATATACCTTTCTAGTCATTTGATGCATTTCTTTCATGTAACAAAACCCACTTTGAAAATGACAAATCAAATGGGGTGTGGCTACCTGCAGTTAGATCAAATAATGATATCTCATTTTTTCCTTGGCTTTCAGACTACCACAGTTGAAAATGAAATATACATCACAAGAACATCAAATGAAAGCCAGCAATTATGCTTTTTAATAAGGAGCAAAGTAAATATTTATTGCTCAGATGATGGAATATGGAGTGAGTGGAGTGAAGAACAATGCTGGAAAGGTATAAGATAAAATAACAGTAACTAGAGTATTTCTAGCACTGTTTGAGGAAGAAGATGCCTTACTGGATGTCATAGGTCACTACAGTTCAGTGACACTGGTTATGAAGGTCATAGGGTCAACTCTTCTTCATTATTTTTTTATTGAAGTATAAGTTATAGGTGTACAATATAGTGATTCACAATTTTTAAAGGTTATATATACTCCATTTATAGTTATTATAAAATATTGGCTATATTCCATATTTTTATAGATGTCTATAACATTAATTGAGCTGTATCTTTTCCACATTCCAAGATTTAATAGATTCTGTTTGATTCTTCCTACTTTCATTTGACAAACTAATCTTACCTGTTTTGCTTTGATTTTACTAGTGGATTACTTTCCAGTGGTAGTCTTAGCTCCAAAGTATGGTGGCACTATTCTCGAGCTTCTTACATACTAACTAGATGTTAACCAAATCTGCGTGTATTAGTACCAATTGTAGTCGTACATTTACTCTGAAGTTTTACTTACAAGCATATATGTATTTTATCAGAATCTTGACATTATTGTGTGCCTTCTTTATATGGTTTTGAAAAACTATGTGCTCATTATTCAAATTTTTTATAGTCTGTGCCCTTTCCCTATTGAGAGTTAAAGGAATCCATTTATACAATGTTAGAAAGAAGGAGCAATCATAAAATATGTTGACATAGTTATTGAAGAAAATATATTTAAAAAAAAGAACAGTAACTAAACTATTTTGCTAACTATTGGCTAGCAAAGTAATTTTCTCTCAGTGTATTTTGTAATTATGGAAGTCAAAATACTCTTGCATATAGTCTGTAAACAGAGAAGATAAATTAGCAATCACCACAATCGAACATAGATTTATGGAAAATCTAATGTTCAGTTTTAACTAGTTTAAGAGTCTTGTTATAGTTCAGTCATCAACATCTTGTTTTTCTCACTGTCAGTAAAGAGAATATGCTAGTTCTTTGTGGGGAAGCCTATTTTAATCAATATTTTCCTATGCTTTCAATTTTCAAGAGAACAGAAATCTTAAAGCAAGGATAGGTAGCATACACTCGTTTTTGAGTGTCTGGTACTGTGCCTAATGAATATTTTTCTAATTAATATGTCATCATTAGTAAAATGCACATTCCGTTCACTTCCAACACTGATTTAAAGTGACATGATAAAAGACATATTTAAATTAAATATATTTGGGATTGACCTGTACACACTGCTATATTTAAAATAGATAACCAACGAGGACCTACTGTATAGCACAGGGAACTCTGCTCAGTACTCTGTAATAAACCTAAATGGGAAAAGAATTTGAAAAAGAATAGATACATGTATATGTATAACTGAATCACTTTGCTGTACACCTGAAACTAATACAACATTGTTAATCAACTAGACTCCAATATAAAATTAAAAATTAAAAAAAGAAAATAAACTTTCATAGAAGACAAAAAATAGCAATATAAACTAAAAAATCTTGAGAATGAGGCAAAATATTATTGTACTTCACAGTATACTGGCTTTATCAATAGAAAATATTAATAGTTGTTTGAAATTGAAGGAGATTAACTCAGCATTGCTCTTTCACATAAAGGTATATAAGTACATATACAGATATAGATGCAAACATAATGGCATTTCTATCAATCATTCATCTCCTTTTATGTTGTTCCATTATAATAGAATTTGTGTTTGACTGTAATCTCCCTATTAATATAGTGGTATCATTGTTCTCTTTCATACATCAAATATTTATTAAGCACTTACTATGTGTCAGACTCTTTCAGGCACTGGAGATATAGCAGTAAAAGAAAAATCCTTGTCCTCCTGGAATTTATATTTTATTCCCAAGTTGAGTAGAGATAGATAATAAATAAAGAAGCCAAATATATCATATAATCACTAAGGGCTATGGAGAAAAAATAGGCAGAGAGAGGAAGAACTCAATTAACTAAAGATATATAGAATCAGAAAGAATACTTACTTGTTCTGTTTTTCATTTTTGTCACTAATATAAGAAATCTGGAGACTCTGTGGACCTGACATTGAGAAAGTCATGCCCTGAATTATATCTTGTTATTATTCAGTGCATGGTTTAAAGTAGATATGGTGAGTTTTTAGGCATATCCTCAAAATATACATCCTTTTATGTATTTTACATGCAATCTTTTTTTTTAATTGAAGAATAGTTGATTTACAATGTTGTTTTTTTGTTTTTTGTTTTTGTTTTTTTCATTTTTTTAATATACACTTAACTGTGTTATTTATGGCAGATTTCTTTTGCCCTGATGGGTATCTCTTGGTAGAATCTTAATAAATTTCAGATTAGGAACAACGACTTTCCTGAGAAGCATGTGGTCTTTAGTTCTTTTGGACATTTCTTATTGGATGTTTTAAGTTATAGAAAAATAGCACAATAATTTTTTTTGGAAATGACTATAAGATTAACTCTACTGGAACTTCACAAAAGAAGCCTGTTTTCCCACTGTTAATTTTGCATGCCAAAAAACTTACATTATTAGTCATTTCTCTGGATTATATCCTTGCAATTCTTAACTGAAATGAGCCTATGAATTTGGTAATTTTCTAGTAGAAAATAAGATCCTAAGGGAATAGGACAAAGAAAAATGTGGGGTTGGAGGTAGGTTTGAGTATAGATATAGGCCTAGGATTTGAAGTGTTCCATAGTATTTCAAAACATGTGGGAGATACTAGTTTTAGAAGGACAAGCTTTGTGTACTTTTAAGTTTATCTAGTGATTGCCCATTTCTTGCTATGCAGACAAACCATTAAAACTTCATCCCTAAAAAAAGAAAAAAAAAAAAAGAAGAGAAAAACCTCATCTCTTTAGTCTCCAGAATGTAAGGCAACTTTTAAAACATGACCTTTAAAGACTAGCTCCATTATTTGCACTGAGACTTTTATTGAAGACCTGCTTTCACTCACTACATCATTGTATGATATAATGTAAACATTTGAGTTATTGAGAGTTAAGAGATACACAAGACATGTTTATCTAATCACTTGGCTAACGTTTTATCATTTTGTTATTATGAAAAATTTGCAAGGTCAAATTTTAAACAAAATCATATAAGAAAATAAGAATGGGGCTTTAGGTAGTTATTTTTCTAAGCAAAATAAAGAGCTGTCACAGTTCAGTAAAGTAGTACAGCAAAAAAGTGCACAAATGAAAGGAATGCTGTTCTCAAGCATCACTATGGTATCTATGGCAAATAGGCAGAAGTTGCCAAGTTTAACTCAGTTCTTCACCATTTACTAGTTTATTTATAAAATAATTCAGTTTTTAAAATAATTGTACACATCTAACCCTTCCCTCTTTTTTGGTGATTTTAATCCTAGGTGACATATGGAAGGAAACCTTAATATTTTTCTTGATACCATTTGCTTTTGTCTCACTACTTGTTTTGTTAATAACTTGCCTGCTTTTGTATAAGCAAAAAAATTTGCTGAAAACGGTAAGTTGTATGACATTACAATGTTTAGTCTGAGATAGTAGATAAAAAATATTTTGCATTTAGAACTGATGGACCTACATTTTATAATTTTGCCTGTACACTGTGAGTGTTCGTTGATGTTGTGTAGACTATGATAATGTCTTCAGGGAAAGTACAGTAATTTAAAAAAACAACCCTAAAAAGCTATGTTTTGGGGTGGATTTACTTTTGAATGAAATATAAGAATAATGCTTTAGAACATGAAACACTATTTACCTCTAGATAAAGGAAAAATATGAGAATTACAGGAGAAAAGCAGGATTGGGGAAAGGAAAGAGTGACTTAAAATGGACATAGACTGAGATATACTACTAGTGTGCCACAGGCAAAAGATCACAAAGATTAAAAAAACTTGGTGCGTACCCTGCAAGAGCTCACACTCTAGTTGGAGGAGCTAGAATCTATACAAAAAAATATAACCTTCATTATGAGCTGATTTTAGCTGATTGCTATTTGAGTTATACAGATAATGCTATAGAATTTCAGAAGATGGAGGGACCACTATGGGTTGGTGAGCTTTAAGGAGGAAGTGTGACTTGGAGAAAAAATATCTTAATGCCAAGTCTTTTAAAGATAAAGAGAACTGTGAATGTGTGTGAAATGTTTTGCTTTATTTCTCTGCTGAATGCTTTTTTGTCTATTTCTCTGAGTTATTAATCTAAGTGAAATAGTTTGTGTTATTAATGACTGTTAATAATGGAGCCCTTTCTTAATTTCAGATTTTTCATACAAAAAAGGAAGCCTTTTCTAATCAGGAGATACACTGATGACTCAGTAAATTCCAGGCTTATGGCCAAATGTTAAACAAGAGTCTTATCAAACTGATTTTTTTCCCCAAATGTTGAATAAATCTTATCTTGAAAGCATTGTTGTATTTAAGTAGGCATTAGATTATTAAAATCCTCAACTAGTAGCAAATTATCTGAATCCTATTAACAGATTTTTTTCTTGCTAAAAACAAAGTTCAACCAATTAAATTGACGATCTAATTGGCTTTATTAGATGACTCATGAATCAGGCAGTATCCCTTCTAGCAAGTAGAGGGGTGCTCTGAGGGGTGTACAAAACAAAAGGTTTTTATAGGAAGAAGGATGGGCAAGGGTCCTATTAGCAAAAGAAAAAAAAAAGATTATTTTTAGGCCAAGACATCTCTTTTGAGGGGGAAGGGAAAGGAAAGGGTTTTATCATGCAGATTGCCTCTTCTTCCTCTTAGGGGATGTAGAGGGCCCATGTGGCAGATGACCTCATTGGTGCTGACCAGAAAATTCCAGGCTGGTTGATTAAGATTACATTTCTGGGGAAGGTCAAAACTGCAGTTAGGTTAGTTGTTAAATCTAGGTTTGGTATCATGGGCTTTAGCACAAGTTATGCCTTTTTGGGCCTGTGGTTTTTCTCTTTAACATTCCTCAATCCAAGATGAGAGTGCTGCATGTAGAAAAGTCAAGGGAGGGCTCAGAATCTAATCTGTGATGTATTCATAAAACAATGTGATTTTGTGACTTGCACTGAGCCATAGAGCTATTGTCAAATCTTGGAAGATGAGATTCTAGTTTTTTTTAACATTGCACTTGGGATGAAATTATTCACCATGAATAAGGTTGTTTGGCTTTAAAAATAACCTGTGGAGAGGATTAATAAGAAGCAAGAAGTTTTAAATACATTCATAGTCTAAATGTGTGCTTCACATTTCATCAAAAGGTGGGAAGAATGCAGTGCTTAAAAGGCTGAAAATAATGAAATGACTAGAGATCATATTTGAAATATTCAGATATCACAAACTACACAATACAAGCCTGAGAGTTTCCTATACTAGTAGGCAGGCAGTATTTCCTACTTTCTGGTGGTGTGATTTTTTTTTTTTAGTTCAGAGACCAAAAGGCACAAGCCTCTGAAATCAGTAAGAAGCCTTTCAAAGTATATGCAGACTTCAGACTAATTGACAGTTGACTTCTAGGAGAAGACGTGACAACCTAGTTATAGACAGTTACTTTAAAATTTAGAGAATAATGACCTACAGATTACAATCAAGTTTTAATTTAGATAATATCTAATATTATTCATAATAGTTCTACTCTGTGGTCTACAGACCAATAGAGGGGGCATTACCTGGGAGCTTATTAGAAGAAATGCAGAATTCAGGCCCCAACCCAGATGTACCCAATTAGAAATCTGCATTTTAACAACATCCCCAGGTGATTCATTTGCACATTCAATTTGAAAAACACTAATATATTGCAGTATTCTAGAATGAAAAAGACTAAAATAATATAATGGAGAGGTAAGCCCATGGGCAGAGTAACTATAGCTTTGACTATCATTGGCACTGATCATCTATCTCTAAAAGGGGGAAAAAGAGCTAAAACTGAGATGTAAACCAGAACACCATCCTCTACTATCACTTGTGATCAGTGATAGGGTGCACCACCATTTCCTCAAGTAGACCTATCCTTGTTAAACTTTAAAACCCCCAAGGTAATAGGAATTAAGACATAATATGTTTGGCAAATTACTCTCAATTCAGGGCTTGCTAAAGTTCTTAGTGTGTTAAGGGATTGGGGGGAGGAAGAAGGAGTGTGGAGGGGAGAGGTCATGGCTAGGCAGGGAAATCGCAGGCAATCCCATCCTTGGAGGCTGAGTGGGTCTTTGGGACCTAGTATTTCAATTCCCCTGTTCAGAACATGCATAGCAAGCTCTTCTAATCAAAGATTTCTGGAATCCCTGCCATAAACTTAGCAGTCCCTACCAGAATTGCCCCAATAAACTGGCTATGACAACCATGTGGCACCAAATCTGGACAGAGCTGGACCTTGCAAAAGGACCCCTGGAACTCCTGGCCTGCTAGCTGTATAGGTTTATTAACCATTAAGTAATGTGACCCCAAATTTCTGAAATTGAATTTTTTGAAATTGAATTTTTTGAAATGGCTCTCTCTCTTTATTTTTGTTTTGCATTATGATAGAGTTTTAAGGTACTGAATATTTCCCAAATGCTTGGTATATACAGAGTGCCTTAAGCCATGGTCCCCCTCTTGGCCATCTGTCTTCTGCCACCTAGGGCTGCCCTAGCCCCTTACTTTGAAACCCCTCCCCTGGGCTATCCCAGCAACTAAGGAATAATACCTTTTATATCAGGAGTTCCCTAGGATCCTACTCTTGGGCAAAAGTGAGTGAGGATGGCTTCATGGATATGTGTTCTGTGCAGTTACACAGGGCCCTACTCTTGGATGCTTGGAAGGGCCTCAGCCATGGTTTAATGATCTGCTGTCACCATCTTGAAAATTTTAATCATTTTTGAAGAAGGGGCCCCATATTTTACTCTTTACTGTATCCTGTTATTTATGTAGCCACTCCTGAGAGCCAGCATCAGTTCTGATTTAGTTTTCTCAGGATGTACCATTGAAACATTTTGGACATCACCCCTGGTTTTTTATATCAGTAAATCAATAATTAGAACCTTAGAAATCACTCACCACCCACCCATGCATCCATTCATTTGTCCATCCTTCAATCCAGTTCAACATTTATTGCACAATACCATATTCCAGACACTGTGATAGTCACTAAAATAGCCATCCAGCCTGAGACAGTCATTTGCTTGAAGGGGAGAGAAGTGACATTTATTGAGTGTCTACTATGAGTCAACTTCTATGCTAGGTGCTTTATATAACACTATTTCAATAGTCTTTCAATCCTCATCACAATCTGAGAGGTATATAAAGTGCCCATGTTATAAATAAGGAAAAACTTAGGTTAAATAATACATTTAAAGTGTTAAAGCTAGAATGGGAATTCATTATTATTTCCATGCTCTGAACAGTCCTAGGTTCATTCACTCTAAAAATAAGTTATTTGAAAAAGCACTCCTAGATTGGTGGCATGAGGAGCTCGATGGAGCCTCTCTATCAGCAAAACAACCATAACTGGTAAAAATTATTTTAAAAAAATAAATATTTGAAGTATCTAGAAATTTCTCTAAAAGCCTACAGCAAATGGAGAAACATTTACTCAAGAAAATCTGGTAAATCTTGGTAAGATCAGCTAGAGTCTATGGCGTTTGAACCATGAACTATTCCCTACCTCCCACCTTTCCCAGCTCAGTGCAATGGGAACTCTATTCCAGGTGGGTGTAGCTAATGACACGGGACTTGCTCTTTTTCCAGATTTCAGTTTAAGACAATGATTTCTCCCCAGGAGGGGTTGGCCACCAGCATTCTTTATCCTTCCCAGCTCTGTTGCAGAAGCTCTTTTCCAGGCAAGAGAGATCGGAGGCTCCCTTCCTCCACCCAGCTCACATGCATAGGACGGAAACTCTACCCCAGGCATAGTAAGCTGAGAATACTAGGCTTCAATAATCTTCACACCAGTTTCCCTGTAGGGCAGAGGTTCCATTCTGTGAGAGACAAACCAAGAAGACCAGCGATGCCCCATCCCCTCCTGCCTCCCAGCCTAGAGTCTTGCTTGTAACGTGTGGCACTGCAAGAGTAAAAGTTCCTGCCCCCATCTCTGGAGCAGTAGCACAGATGTTCTGCAAAGGGTGAGAGTCAGGCCATAAGAACAGAGAGCTGTGTAGCTCTCCCTGACTTTATTTGGAATAGAGACTGAGGAAGTTCAAGTCTAAGGGTGCTGTAAAGAAATGCAGATTTTGCTGGTGAGGAAACATAACACAAAAAGGCAGAAGAGGAGATAGAGCTATATAGCATTTCTATATGTCACTGTCTTTAAGTTAGTATAAATCTGAAGTAGATCTAATAAGTTAAGCTGTATACTGAAAGTCCACTTAACCACTAAGAAAATAAATATAAATACAGAGAACAATCTTTAAAGTAATTCAAATGCTACACTGAAAACATTTACAAAATGAAGGCAATAAAGCGGAAAAAGAAAGAGAAAAACATGAGTCAGAAAAAACAAAAAGTAAAATGACAGTCATAAATTCAATCATATTAATAATGACATAAAAGAAGGCTATATGAGGGCTATATGTACTCATTATTTCCCAGTTCCTCTCATTGGAGAAGAGTTTGGGAAATGTACATGTGAGTGTGTATGCATGCGTGTGTGTATCCTCCTTATATACCTCAGGCTCTGCTATCACAAAATGCTGGATTGTCCCCAACCCATGTGAATAACTTCCGCAACCTGCTCAGACCCTCTGACACCCCACTCCAGGCCACCCTTTCACGAACATGCCCCCCTTACCCTGCTTGGGCTTTGATATTTTGTGCTGGGACTCCCCCATGTGCAGATACTCTCCTTGTTCCACTCAGCCTCTAACTGCCCACACAGGTATGCCCCACCTCCACGCATGGATGCCCTCCTCACCTTGCTTGGCCGCTAACTTTCTACACTAGCCTGCCTCCCCTTTTTGGATTTCCTCTTCTCTGGACTTAGGCTCTTACTCTGCATGCCAGGCCAGCCTCCTATTTAATATCCTCCTGACTAAACTGACTTCTTGTGTCAAGCTGCTCGGCTCTGTGAATGCCTCTTAATCACACTTGGCCACTGACTGCCCATGACAAGTCCTAACGTGGTCATCCTGTTTACCCTGCTCACGTTCTGACGTCTCATACTACACACCTCCCTTCCCTGCTTTTGTGGATCTTATCACCTCACCCTATTTGAGTTCTGACTCCCCATACTAGGCTACTCTGACTGCATGGGTATTCTCTTCACCCCCACTTCACCTCTAACATATCGCTCTGGGTCACTATGGTTCCACTCCTCCCTGTCATGGATGCCTATCTTGATCTATCTCACCTAATTGCTTTATGATGAGTTGCTCAGCAAGAGGAAGAAGGGGAAGGAAGGGGGGTCTTGAATCTGGAAGGACAAGTGGGCATTGCCAATCAAAGATAGATAAAGGGTATTTTGGGTAGGGAACTTATATGTGAATTATGAGGTATAGAAAAATAAGTTTTCAAGCTTATATTTTTGCCAGAAGGTTACTAAATAATTGCATCACAATTTGTTGAACAAACTCTCTTCTCCTGATGCAAAATGACACCTTCTACCTTTATCATATACTTAATTTGTATGCGTATGTGTGTGTGTGTGTGTGTGTGTGTGTGTGTGTGTGTGTGTGTATCTTAGTCCGCTTGGGATGCTATAACAAAATACCACACACTGGGTTACTTATGAACAACAGAAATTTATTTCTCACAGTTCTGGAGGCTAGAGGTATAAAATCAGGGTACCAGCATGGCCAAGTGTGGGCCCTTTTCTGAGTTGCCGACTTCTTTTGTATTCTCACATGGTGAAATGGGGCTAGGGAGCTCTGTGGATTCTCTTTTGTAAGAGCATTAATCCCCATTCTTGAGGGCTCCACCCTCATGACCTAAGCATCTCCCAAAGGCCCCACCTCCTAATATTATCACACTGGACATTAGGTTTTCAACATGAACTTTGTGGGGACACAAACATTCAGACAAGAGCTGTGTGTGTGTGTGTGTCTGTGTGTGTGTGTGTAGTTGAGTTTATTTCTGGGCTCTCTTCTTGCCTAGTGACCTGTAAGTCTAATCATGTACCAGTACTAGTCATGTACCAGTACTTCTCTATTTAACTATGTAGTCTAATAATATGCTTTAATATCTAGTAAGGATAGCCCTCCATGCTCATTAGTCTTCTTTTTCAGAAATTTCCTGCCTCTTCTTAAATGTTTATTTTTCCACATATATTTTAGAATTCGCTTGTTTTATTCCCCACACCAATCATATTGGTATTTTTGTTGAGATCTCATCATAATTATAGAATAATTTGTGGGAGAATTGATATCCGTACAAAATTTTTCCAATCCAAAAAAATAGGTATCTTTCCATTTTGTCAGGTATTATATTGTGTTTTTCAGTAGCATTTCAGAGTTGTCTTCAAATAGCTATTGCATGTTTCTTGTTAAATATATTCCTAAGTAATTATCTGTTTGTAGCTTTTGTAAACAGTGTCTTCCATTATAAATGTAATTGGTTGTTAGTATATAGGAACACTTTGTTTTATATATTGTTATTTTTACCCAGCCATCTTGCTCAATTCCTTTAAAGTACAGTTGTCCCTCGTTATCTGTGGGAGGTTAGTTCCAGGACATCCCGCCCCCACCACAGCAGATACCAAAATCCACAGATGCTCAGGTCCCTTATATAAAGTATCATAATATTTTAGTTTTTGCATGTAACCTACACACATCCTCCCATATACTTTAAATCATCTCTAGGTTATTTATAATACCTAATACAATGTAAATGATATGTAAATAGTTGTAAATACAATGTAAATTCTATGTAAATAGTTGCCAGCACATCATAAATTCAAGTTTTGCTTTTTGGAACTTTCTGGAGTTTTTTTTTTTTTTTTAATCCACACTTAGTTGAATCCTCAGATGCAAAACCCATGGATAGGAAAGGCCAACCGTATATAATAATTTTCTCTTGGGGTCTCCAGATGTACGATTATGTCATCAGCAAGTAATGCTAATGTTACCTCCATCACTCTAGTTTTTAAAAATAAACTTAAAAAAATCTTAGAACAATTTTAGATTTACAAAAAAAAGCAAAGATAGTACAGAGAGTTCCCATATATCACACATATTATTATTAACTAGAGTCCCTACTTTATTTCTAAGATTTTTCCTACTAAGATTTCCTTAGTTTTTACCTAATGTCCTTTTTCTGTTCCAGGAACCCATCCCAGATCCCACATTACATTTAGTAACCATGTCTCCTTAGGCTCCTCTTGGCTGTGACAATTTCTCAGGCTTTCCTTATTTTTTATGACCTTGATAGTTTTGAGGAGTACTAGTCAGGTATTTTATAAAATGTCCCTCAACTTGGATTTGTCTGATGTTTTTCCTATTAGCCTGGGACTATGGATTTTGGGGGAGGAAGACCACAGAGGAGGAGTGTCCTTTTCATCGAATGATACCAAGGTTACATACTATCAACATGACTTGTCCCTGTTAATGTTGACCTTGACCACTTGGCTGAAGTAGAGTTTGTCAGGTTATTCCACTGTAAAGTTACTCTTTTTCTCCCTCTCCATATTGTTGTATTTTGGGGGAAGGAAGTCACTCTGTGTAGCTCAATCTTAAGGAATAGGGAGTTATACTCCACCTCCCTGAGAGCAGAATTACCTACATAAATTATCTGGAATTCTTCTGCATGGGAAATTGGTCTACTCTCTCACGTTTGTTTATTCAATCATTTATTTCTATCAATGTGAACTCATAGATATTTATTTTATACTTTGGGGTCTCATCCAATATTACTTTATTTATTGTGTTGCTCATATTTTTACAGCTTTGGCCATTGGGAGGTCTTTCCTGTCTTCTTTGACATAACCCCATCACTGTGGGGTTTTTTTATTTTTTAGCACTTCCTTACTTTTTGACACAATAAGCTCCTCCAGGCTCATCTTCTATATTTCCTCTCTGAGCCCTAGAATCAGTAATTTCTCCAAGAAGCCTGGTTACTTTTATTGGAAAATAGTATTAGGAACCAAGATCTGTGCTTATTTCTATGTTGTTGTTTCTTTCAGATTTTGGGAGTATCATTTCTTTTAGACCATTTCAGCTAACAGAACAAAGAAATATATGTGTGTATACTCATATCTCATAATCATATCATATACTCAAATCATATTAGTTATATACACAGATATCTATAAATATTTCTATATATAAATATTTCTGTTTAAAAGTTATACTGATATATCCAACACAGTGATTGGACAGGTAACAGTGATTACCACGTGAATCACTTTGCTATCTATAACCTCCCACTCCAACAGTGAGAAACCTGTCTCCCAGCATCTGCCATCTATTTAATTAGTTGTTAAGTTCAAGTATACATGTATAACAATATCAGGATTGTTAACCTGTACCCCCATGAGAAAGAACATTATCAACTAGAGTACAGTGCTTTTTTCTTTCGCTTTTAGTCTTACAAACTCTGATCATTTCCCAAGTTACTTGTCAGCACCGTTTTCCTCCACCCCTTAGTGAGGTTGTTTCATACATTTGTAATATAGTTAGATTGTTTAGTCAAATTCTGCATTCCATTCTCGATGTCAAAATATTTTTTTTCATATGCATACATTAAGATTCACTTTTTGTGCTGTAAAGTTCTATGGGTTTTGACAAATGTGTAATGTCACGTATTTACCATAACATCATACAGAATAGTTTCACTGCCCTGAAAAATCCTCTATACTACACCTGAACCCCTGGCAACCACTGATATTTTTATTTATAGCTTTACCTTTTCCAGAATGTCATATAATTGATATCATGCAGTCAGTGTATAGCCTTTTTCAGACTAGCTTATTTTACTTAGCAACATGCATTCAAGTTTCATCCATCTCTTTTCATGATTTGATAGCTCATTTCTTTTTATTCCTGAATAATAATCTGTTATATTGATGTACCATAGTTTGCTTATCCATTCAGCTATTAAAGGACATCTTGGTTGCTTCCAGTTTGTGTGTGTATGTGTGGGTGAGAGAGAGAGAGATTATGAATAAAGCTGGTATAAAGTTTGTGTGCATGTTCTTGTGTGGGTATTAGCTTTCACATCAGTTGGTTAAATATCTAGGAGCATAACTGCTAGATCATATGGTAAGACAATGTTTAGCTATGTAAGAAATTGTTTCCAGAGTGACTGTACCATTTTGCATTCCCACTAACAATGAATGAGAGTTCCTGTTGCTCCTCATCTTTGCCAGTAATTGGTATTGTCAGATTTTTGGATTTGACCATTCCAATAAGTGTGTAGTGGTATCTCATTTTAATTCACAAGTATACTTGAAAAAGTTATCTTATTTCCATATTTCCACTGTAGCATTTACATTGTGTTTTATTACCATAATTTCCACAGGTGTTTTATCTTTAATCTTATGTTTAAATAGATCCACTGCTCAACAAAACTTCTGCTGCTGTTTATACCATCAGTTCTTACTTTGCTAAATTTGTCCTCTAATAATTTTTTTCATTTATATTGGAAAATATTTATTTCTAATTGAACAACACTGTCCACATTTTCTTTTCCTGAGTTTAATGCTTCTACACAAAAGTTTAAGTTCAGCATGAACTTCTCCCACTTTTTATTGTTTGTTTTGTTTTTTGTCTGAGTGTCCAAAGGAGTCTTTCTGTTTCTGAAATACAGGAACTTTACTAGGATAATGTCTTAATGTCTGTTTTTCTTGGAATGTCATGTGTTCTTTAACATATAAATTCAAATATTTCTTTGAATTTAAGGAAATTTCCTAGTATGAAGCTCTTGAACAATTTTTTCTCATCTAATTTGTCCTTCCCTTTTTCTGGGAAACCAATTATGTATGTGTTGGATCTCCTAGTTATGTCTTAAAAAGTCAACAGTTTCTTTCTAATTCTTTTAAATTCTTTTCCATTTTTTAAAAACCACTTTTCTCAGGTCAGTCTTCCTATTTCTTTCAGTGATTTTAATTATGTTTCTTTTCCTTTTTGCTGCTTCCAAAATGGCCTTAATTTCTGTGATAGTTTAATTTTTTTCTTCTACTTTCCTGAACTTTTCCAACTCATTTCAATCTTCTTCTGTCATCTTAACCTTTCTTGAGAATTTTATTTTGTGTTCTTTATTTTTTTTAAAGACAAGGTGTTTTTTCCATTCACGTCTTTGAATTCTTAGCTATATGTTTGGTCATGATTTGCCCCTGTTTCACAGCAATATGTTTTAGTGAATACTGTTCATCTACTATTTGTTTACCTTTTTCTTCTTTTTTTTCTTGTAGCATATTTGCTACATATATGGTTCCTTTAAAATTATAATTTGGCAGGTTCCCAAACTCCACGAGGACAGGAGCTCCTTTGTTCAGGACGCTGCCCTATGTGTCTCTTCATCTGGCTGTTGGAAAACTGCTGTCAGGCAAGGAGTCTCCTCCATTCTGCCTTATTGTAATTGACCAAAAATCTATTTCATGAAAGCCATCAAAAGACAAGAATCAAACGGTTCCTGGACCAGCATTTGTATCCAGGATTCAATTCTAATGGCACTGCTTTAGTTGTTAATTTCCATCACAGCTGTACATAATGGGCTTTCTCAGACTTCAATTCATGATTCCTGGGAGAGCTGTGAAAAAAAGAGAACCTGGTCTTGGTGCTCCAGCCTGATGTCAGGCCTGAGCCTCCAAGGTGGGAGAGCCAAGTTCAGGAGTTCAGGACATTGAACCACCAGAGACCTCCTGGACCCATGTAATATCAATTGACAAGAGCTCTCCCAGAAATCTCCATCTCAATGCTAAAAGACCCAGCTCCACCCAATGGCCAGCAAGTGCCAGTGCTGGATGCCCCATGCCAAACAACTAGCAAGACAGGAACACAACCCCACCCATCAGCAGAGAGGCTGCCTAAAATCATACTAAGTTCACAGACACTCCAAAACACACTGCCAGATGCGGCCCTGCCCACCAGAAAGACAAGATCCAGCCCTACCCACCAGAACACAGGCACCAGTCCCCTCCACCAGGAAGCCTACACAAGCCACTGAACCAACCTCACCCACTGGGGGCAGACACCAAAAACAACAGGAACTAATAACCTGGTGCCTGCAAAAAGGAGACCCCAAACACAGTAAGTGAAGCAAAATGAGAAGACAGAGAAATACGCAGCAGATGAAGGAGCAAGGTAAAAACCCACCAGACCAAACAAATGAAGAGGAAGTAGGCAGTCTACCTGAAAAAGAATTCAGAGTAATGATAGTAATGAGGATCTAAAATCTTGGAAATAGAATGGAGAAAATACAAGAAACGTTTAACAAGGGCCTAGAAGAACTAAAGAGCAAACAAACAATGATGAACAACACAGTAAACGAAATTAAAAATTCTCTAGAAGGAATCAATAGCAGAACAACTGAGGCAGAAGAATGGATAAGTGACCTGGAAGATAAAATAGTGGAAATAACTACCACAGAGAAGAATAAAGAAAAAAGAATGAAAAGAATTGAGGACACTCTGAGAGACCTCTGGGACAACATTAAATGCACCAACATTCGAATTATAGGGCTCCCAGAAGAAGAAGAGAAAAAGAAAGGGACTGAGAAAATCTTTGAAGAGATTATAGTTGAAAACTTCCCTAACATGGGAAAGGAAATAGTCAATCAAGTCCAGGAAGTGCAGAGAGTCTCATACAGGATAAATCCAAGGAGAAACATGCCAAGACACATATTAATCAAACTATCAAAAATTAAATACAAAGAAAAATATTAAAAGCAGCGAGGGAAAAACAACAAATAACATACAAGGGAATCCCCATAAGGTTAACGCTGATCTTTCAGCAGAAACTCTGCAAGCTAGAAGGGAGTGGAAGGACATAGTTAAAGTGATGAAAGGGAAAAACCTGCAACCAAGATTACGCAGCAAGGATCTCATTCAGATTTGACAGAGAAATTAAAACCTTTACGGACAAGCAAAAGTTAAGAGAATTCAGCACCACCAAACCAGCTTTACAACAAATGCTAAAGGAACTTCTCTAGGCAGGAAACACAATAGAAGGAAAAGACCTACAAAAACAAACCCAAAGCATTTAAGAAAATGGTAATAGGAACATACATATTGATAATTACCTTAAATGTAAGTGGATTAAATGCTCGAACCAAAAGACATAGACTGGCTGAATGGATACAAAAACAAGACCTGTATATAGGCTGTCTACAAGAGACCCACTTCAGACCCAGGGACACATACAGACTGAGAGTGAGGGTATGGAAAAGATATTCCGTGCAAATGGAAATCAAAAGAAAGCTGGAGTAGCAATTCTCATATCAGACAAAATAGACTTTAAAATAAAGACTATTACAAGAGACAAAGAAGGACACTACATAGTGATCAAGGGATCAATCCAAGAAGAAGATATAACAATTGTAAATATTTATGCACCCAACATAGGAGCACCTCAATACATAAGGCAAATGCTAACAGCCATAAAAGGGGAAATCGACAGTAACAATCATAGTAGGGGACTTTAACACCCCACTTTTACCAAGGGACAGATCATGCAAAATGAAAATAAATAAACACAAGCTTTAAATGACACATTAGACAAGTTGGACTTAATTGCTATTTATAGGACATTCCACCCAAAACCAACAGAATACACTTCCTTCTCAAGTGCTCATGGAACATTCTCCAGGATAGATCACATCCTGGGTCACAAATGAAGCCTTGGTGAATTTAAGAAAATTGAAATCATATCAAGTATCTTTTCCGACCACAATGTTATGAGAGTAGATATCAATACAGGAAAAAAACTGTAAAAAATACAAACACATGGAGGCTAAACAATACACTACTAAATAACCAAGAGATCACTGAAGAAGTCTAAGGGAAATCTAAAAATACCTAGAAACAAAAAACAGTTAAAACCTGATGACGCAAAACCTATGGGATGCAGCAAAAGCAGTTCTAAGAGGGAAGTGTATAGCAATACAATCCTACCTCAAGAAACAAGAAAAATCTCAAATAAACAACCTAACCTTACACCTAAAGCAATTAGACAAAGAAGAACAAAAAAAACCCAAAGTTAGCAGAAGAAAAGAAATCATAAAGATCAGATCAGAAATAAATGAAAAAGAAATGAGAGAAACAATAGCAGAGGTCAATAAAACTAAAAGCTGGTTCTTTGAGAAGATAAACAAAATTGATAAACCATTAGCCAGACTCATCAAGAAAAAAAGGAAGAAGACTCAAATCAATAGAATTAGAAACGAAAAAGGAGAAGTAAAAACTGACACTGCAGAAATTCGAAGGATCGTGAGAGATTACTACAAGCAACTATATGCCAATAAAATGTACAACCTGGAAGAAATGGGCAAATTCTTAGAAAAGTACAACCTTCCGAGACTGAGCCAGGAAGAAATAGAAAATATAAACAGACCAATCACAAGCACTGAAATTGAGACTGTGATTAAAATCTTCCAACAAACAAAAGCCCAGGACCAGATGGCTTCACAGGTGAATTCTATCAACATTTAGAGAAGAGCTAACACCTATCCTTCTCAAACTCTTCCAAAATATAGCAGAGGGAGGAACACTCCCAAACTCATTCTACAAGGCCACCATCCCCCTGACACCAAAACCAGACAAAGATGTCACAAAGAAAGAAAACTACAGGCCAATATCACTGATGAACATAGATGCAAAAATCCTCAACAAAATACTAGCAAACAGAATCCAACAGCACATTAAAAGGATCTTACACCATGATCAAATGGGGTTTATCCCAGCAATGCAGGGATTCTTCAATATATGCAAATCAATCAATGTGATACACCATATTAACAACTTGAAGGATAAAAACCATATGATCATCTCAATAGATGCAGAAAAAGCTTTCAACAAAATTCAACACCGATTTATGATAAAATCTCTCTAGAAAGTAGGTGTAGAGGGAACCTACTTCAACATAATAAAGGCCATATATGACAAACCCACAGCCAACATCATTCTCAATGGTGAAAAACTGAAACCATTTCCTCTAAGATCAGGAACATGACAAGGTTGCCCACTCTCACCACTATTATTCAACATAGTTTTAGAGGTTTTAGCCACAGCAATCAGAGAAGAAAAAGAAATAAAAGTCATCCAAATTGAAAAAGAAGAAGTAAAGCTGTCACTGTTTCCAGATGACATGATACCATACATAGAGAATCCTAAAAATGCTACCAGAAAACTACTAGAGCTAATCAATGAATTTGGTAAAGTTGCAGGATACAAAATGAATGCACAGAAATCTCTTGCATTCCTATACACAAATGACGAACAATCTGAAAGAGAAATTAAGGAAACACTGCCATTTACCATTGCAACAAAAAGAATAAAACACCTAGGAATAAACCTACCTAAGGAGGCAGAAGACCTGTATGCAGAAAACTATAAGACACTGATGAAAGAAATTAAAGACGATACAAAGAGATGGAGAGATACACCATGTTCTTGGATTGGAATAATCAACATTGTGAAAATGACTATACTGCCCAAAGCAATCTACAGATTCAATGCAATCCCTATCGGACTACCAATGGCATTTTTCACAGAACTAGAACAAAAAATTTCACAATCTGTATGGAAACACAAAGGACCCTGAATAGCCAAAGCAATCTTGTGAAAGGAAAACGGCGCTGGAGAAATCAGGCTCCCTGATTTCAGCCTACACTACAAAGCTGCAGTAATCAAGACAGGATGGTACTGGCACAAAAACAGAAATATAGATCAATGGAACAGGATAGAAAGCCCAGAGATAAACCCACACACATACTGTCAACTTATCTTTGATAAAGGAGACAAGAATATACAATGTAGAATAGACAGCCTCTTTAATAAGTGGTGCTGGCAAAACTGGAGAGCTACCTGTAAAAGAATGAAATTAGAACACTTCCTAACACCATACACAAAAATCAACTCAAAACGGATTTAAGACCTAAATCTAAGGCCACACACTATAAAACTCTTAGAGGAAAACATGGGCACAACACTCTATGACATAAATCACAGCAAGATCCTTTTTGACCCACCTCCTAGAGAAATGGAAATAAAAACAAAAATAAACAAATGGGACCTAATGAAACTTAAAAGCTTTTGCACAGCAAAGCAAACCATAAACAAGACGAAAAAACAACCCTTAGGATGGGAGAACATATTTGTAAATGAAGCACCTGACAAAGGATTAATCTCCAAAATTTACAAGCAGGTCATGAAGCTCAATATGACAAAAACAAACAACCCAATCCAAAAATGGGCAGAAGACCTAAAAAGACATTTCTCCAAAGAAGATGTACAGATTGCCAACAAACACATGAAAGAATGCTCAACGTCATTAATCATTAGAGAAATGCAAATCAAAACTACAATGAGGTATCACCTCACACCAGTCAGAATGGCCATCATCAAAAAATGTACAAACAAACAATAAATGCTGGAGAGGGTGTGGGGAAAAGGGAACCCTCTTGCACTCTTGGTGGGAATGTAAATTGATACAGCCACTATGGAGAACAGTATGGAGGTTCGTTAAAAATCTAAATATACAACTACCATGTGACCCAGCAATCCCACTACTGGCCATTTGCTCTGGGAAAACCATAATTCAAAAAGAGACATGTACCACAATGTTCATTGCAGCTCTATTTACAATAGCCAGGACATGGAAGCAACCTAAGTGTCCATCATCAGATGAATGGATAAAGAAGATGTGGCACATATATACAATGGAATATTACTCAGCCATAAAAAGAAATGAAATGGAGGTATTTGTAATGAGGCGGATGGAGTTAGAGTCTGTCATACAGAGTGAAGTAAGTCAGAAAGAGAAAAACAAATACAGTATGCTAACACATATATATGGAATCTAAGGAAAAAAAAAAAAAAAGGTCATGAAGAACCTAGTGGCAAGACGGGAATAAAGACACAGACCTACTAGAAAATGGACTTGAGGATATGGGGAGGGGGAGGGGTGAGATGTGACAGGGTGAGAGAGTGTCATGGACATATATACACTACCAAATGTAAAATAGATAGCTAGTGGGAAGCAGCCACATAGCACAGGGAGATCAGCTTGGTGCTTTGTGACCACCTAGAAGGGTGAGATAGGGAGGGTGGGAGGGAGACACAAGAGAGAGGAGATATGGGGATGTATGTATATGTATAGCTGATTCACTTTGTTATAAAGCAGAAACGAACACACCATTGTAAAGAAATTATACTCCAATAAAGATGTTTAAAAAAATCATTTCATTTGTGAAAATATGGACTTATTCCAGCATGGTAACTACTGACTGGAGTTTGCGTATATTTGGCATGAAGATTCAGAGCCCCCATAAAGCTGACTACATCAGGCTATTCTGTGTATTGCCAAAACAACCTGTGATAACAATGTTGGTGGTGCTGCTGGGAACTGTTGTAGCTTTTTATGCATTTCAAAGTATGTTCATAAACATGCCTCTAATTGTTTCTTACAACAAACCTATAAGGTACATAGGATTAATCATAATGAGATGAAAAGACAAAAAAAATTAAAACCTTGGCTGGGATTTTGTATCTCCAAATATTAGTTAGCCCCACACCAGTGCTATGGTAGCTTCTTGAGAGAGCTGAGAAGACACTCTGTGTAAAGGAGAGCTGTATATTAGTAAATTAGGCTTTGTGCATCCCCAGCACCAAGCTGGGATGGTACAATTTATTCATTCTCTTTTTCAACAATATTTAATGAGTGCCTTCAATGTGTTAATTTCTGGGGATACAAAGTGACCAAAAATAAACAGGACCTTACTCCATGGAGCTTGCAGTTTAGTGAGACAGAGAAACCTAAATAATTGAAGAAATAACATGTAGCTTATGATGAGCATTTTGAAGAAATAGTGTGCTATGAAGTTGTTTATGTGGTTGTTTGTGTTTAGTAATATTTTGAAAAGAGTGCTCAGGAAAGCTCTCTCTGATGAAATCTGAAAAGTGAAAAGGAGTGAGCCATGGAAGGAATGGCGGGAAAAATGTACTGTAAGCAGAGGGAATAGCAAATACAAAGTACCAGGAATAGATAAATGCTGGTATTTTGGAACCAAAACAGCATCAACCTTGTTGGTGTGTCACTCATGTGTTTGCACCTTCTTGTAAGAACAACTATTTTGAAATAGTGATAAATTCACAGGAAGTTGCAAAATGATGTGCAAAGAGGTCCCATGTACTCTTCATCCAGTTCCCCTCAGTGGTAACATTCTGCATACACATAGTACAATATTAAAGCCAGAAAACCAACATTGATATAAGCTACATAGCTTATTTCACCAGTTTTACATGTACTCGTGTGTGCACGTGCACGCACGCGTGTGTGTGTGTGTAATTCTATGCAATTTTTTCACAATTTTGTCAACATTCAGAACTGTTCTATCACCACAGAAATCCATAGTGCTACCCATTTTTAGCCACATCCATCTCTCCTTCTCTGCCCCCTGTCCCCAGTCCTTATCCACTGGTGAACCACTAATCTATTCTCCATCTGTATAATTTTGTCATTTTGAGAATGTTGTTTAAATGGAATCATATAATATATAGCCTTTTGAGATTAGCTTTTTTCACTCAGCATAATTTTTTGAGATCATCCAAGTTGTACGTATAAATAGTTTGTTATTTTTTATTCCTGAGTAGAATTACATAGTGTAGATGTATAACAGTTGTTTTATTGACTCACCCACTGAAGAACATTTGGGATGACTCCAGTTTTTAGTTATTATGAATAAAGATGCTATGAATATTCATATACAGGATTTTATATGAACATAAGTTTTAGTTTCTCTATAATTAATTTCCAAGAGTGCAGTTGCTGGATCATACAGTAGTTGCATGTTTAGTTTTACAATAAACTGTCAGACTTGTCTAGAGCACCCATACCATTTTTCATTCCCACCAGCAATGAATGAATATTGTTTCTCTGTATCACTATTTTTTATTTTAGCTATTTTGATAAGTATGTAGTGCTATCTCATTGTGGTTTCAATTTACATTTCCCTAATAATAAGTGACGTGGAACATTTTTTCACGTGCTTATTGGCCATCTTTATATCCTCTTTGGTGGAATGTCTCTTTATGTCTTTTGCCCATTTTCTAATTTGGTTGTGTTCTTACTGCTGAGTCTTGATAATCCTTTATACAGTTGACCCTTGAACAACATGGGTTTGAACAGTGTGGGTCCAATTATACATGGAATGTTTTCAGTAGTACAACACCATTTGTGTTTGGTTGAATCTGTGGATGCGGAACTGTGGATATGGAGGAAACATGGGTATGGAGGGTGAACTATAAGTTACATGCAGATTTTCAACTGAGCAGAGGGTTGACGCCCCAAACCCCCACATTGTTCAAGTATCAACTATATATTCTAGACATGATACCTTTTTTTGGATATGAGGTTTGCAAATATTCTCTCCCAGTCTGTAGCTTGTTTTTACATCTCCTTCACAAGGTCTTTCTCAGAGCAAAGTATTTTAATTTTGTTGACATACAATTTATCAATTTTTCCTTTTATGGATTTTGCATGTGGTGTCATGCCTAAGAACGCCTCATCAAGCTCTTGGTGCTGAAGATTTTCTCTTATTTTACCTTCTAAAAGTTTTACAGTTTTACATTTAAATCTATGATCCATTTCAAGTTAACTTTGTATAAGTTGTGAGGTTTAGTTCAAGGTTTGTTAATTTTTTTATATTTATATTTTGGGTGGTGGTTAAGCAAATTGTGTCTCCTTGCAAACAGGTGAATGCCTTGACCCCTCTCAGGGCATTGGTTATATGGAGAACACGTCAGAAGGGTCAGTCAACAGAGTCAAATCCAAAAGGATTATACCCTGAGAAGGGAATAATTTGAACTCTATTTCCTCTTCATACAGATAGCTCCAATCTTTTGCAGAAGGCCTTAAAATATTCTGGACTTTGGCCATCTTTACCAGCACTCATTTTCAGAATTAAGCATGTGAGGTAGTTGGAAGAGTGGGCTGTGGGATTGAAGTTCTTCTTAGAAACTTCTAGATAGCATAGTAATTAATGAGAAAATTGGGACAAAAGAAAGTTAAATGACTTGGGAGGATTACCTAGTAAGTCAGTTGTGGAGGGGAATGGAAGCCAGTACTCAACTTTAGAGCTATATCCAATATACTATCCTATAGTAAATGAATAGGTGCTCAGTAAATATTCTTGAAGTGGCAAGAAAGAGTAAAAACCTTGGTCTATAAAGGAAGACATAATGGCATGAATGAAGTGTTTTCTCATTCACTCTCTCCACCAGTCAGAAAATTAGCTTGCGCTATTTTCCATCATTTAAAGAATATAAAAAAATTCTTGTAGGTTTTTTTTTTTTTTGGCTGTGTCAGGTCTTAGTTGTGGCACACGGGATTTCATTATGCATGTGGGATCTTTCTTTGCGGAGTGTGGGTTTCTCTAGTTGCGGTGCTCAGACTTCTCTCTAGGTGTGGCGCATGGGTTCAGAAGTTGTGGTGCACGGGCTCTCTAGTTGTAGAGTGCGGAGTCTAAAGCGTGCAGGCTCAGTAGTTGCAGCACGTGGGCTTAGTTGCCCCGCGACATGTGGGATCTTAGTTCCCTGACCAGGTATCAAACCTGTGTTGGAAGGCAAATTCTTAACCACTGGACCACCAGGGAAGTCCCTGTAGTTTGATTTTTTAATGTCTTATATGAAATAATTGCCTGAGCTACCAATTTCAAGGGAACTTGGTCTGCAACTCAAGTTTACTGTATGCAGTTAGAATTCCAAACTGATAAAGTAAAAAATTTTAAGGCAAAACAGTGTTTAAAACATGATGCTAGCTAAGAAAGAAGAGCTGAGGTACAGATTTGTACTTTTTCAAATACTAAATTAAAAGATGTCTGCAAGCTATTTCCTGTAGCAGACACCATCAGTTTGGAAAGTAACTTTCCAGAGCAAGAATTGTTTTACTAATTAATAACAACTCCATGTTTAAAGAACAGAGAAAGGCACTGGAAAATTGCATGTTGCTGAGGTGTGTGTTATCCTGTCTGAGGTTGGTTCATTCAGCTATTGAGAACATGGTGTTAATGAGGCCAAAGGCACAGGCCATTTTCCAATATGGGCCAATGCTATGAACTGAATGTTTATGTCCTCTCAAAATTCATATGTTGAAATTCGAATCCACAATGTGATGATATTAGGAGATGGGGCCTTTGGGAGGTAATTAGGTCATGAAAGTGGAGCCCACATGATGGGATTAATGCTCTTATAAGGGGAGATGTGAAAGAACTTGCTTCTTTTCTCTCTCTTTTTGTGAGAATATAACAACAAGAAGGTCATTTGTGAATCAGGAAGCATGCCCTATCAGACACTAGATATTCTGGTGCTTTGGTCTTGGACTTAACCTCCAGAACTGTGAGAAATAAATATTTGTTGTTTAATCCACAGTGTATGGTAATTTGCTATAGCCACCCAAACTGACTAAGACAGCCAGTAAACTTCTCTCTCTTACATAACACAGACTTTCCCTCATCCCTCCTTAGCTCTCTGGCCAGTATGTACCACTGGCCGTACTAGATAGCTTGATATACTATGTAGCAATTCCCATGAAAATGAGAGCACTTTTAAGTGCAGATAATTTTCCTTGGTTGTAAAATGGATTTTGTGGTTAGTGTTAAAAAGTGTTCTTTGGATTAGTAAAACACCTACATGTGCTCTGTGGAACTTCGGTCTGCTGGATGTTAGTAAGTGTTCCATAGAAAAAGCATTCTGGGTTCAAATAACTGGGAAATTCTGGTTAAGCAAAGTTAAATCTTTTTGTTTTTTAACTGCAGGACTTGGCAGAGCCTTTATTATACTACATGTTGTGGCTCTCAGATAGTAACATTCAGCATTTTTCAAATTTGTTTAATTGGGAAATTACTTTTTAAAATCCACAAATAAAGCTATTTTTAATCTAGCTTCATTGAGGTATAATTAACATACAACATTGGGCATGTTTAAGGTATACAACTTTAGGGCTTCCCTGGTGGCGCAGTGGTTGAGAATCTGCCTGCCAATGCAGGGGACACGGGTTCGAGCCCTGGTCTGGGAAGATCCCACATGCCGCAGAGCAACTGGGCCCGTGAGCCACAACTACTGAGCCTGCGCGTCTGGAGCCTGTGCTCCGCAACAAGTTAGGCCGCGATAGTGAGAGGCCCATGCACCGCGATGAAGAGTGGCCCCCGCTTGCCGCAACTGGAGAAAGCCCTCGCACAGAAACGAAGACCCAACACAGCCAAAGAATAAAATAAATAAATAAATAAGGTATACAACTTTACAATGTGTGGATTTGACACACATGTTCCAAAATGATTACCATCATAGCCTTAGCTAATACCTCCATCACACTACATAATTACCACTTTTTAAAAAATTAATTCATTTAATTTTGGCTGTGTTGGGTCTTTGTTGCTGTGTGCAGGCTTTCTCTAGTTGCGGTGAGCGGGGGCTACTCTTCGTTGCAGTGAGGGGCTTCTCACTGTCATGGCTTCTCTTGTTGCGGAGTACGGGCTTTAGGCATGCAGGCTTCAGTAGTTGTGGCACATGGGCTCAGTAGTTGTGGCTTGGGGGCTCTAGAGCTCAGGCTCAGTAGTTGTGGCGCACGGGCTTAGTTGCTCCGTGGCATGTGGGATCTTCCTGGGCCAGGGCTCGAACCCATGTCCCTTGCATTGGCAGGCAGATTCTTAACCACTGCACCACCAGGGAAGCCCCAATTACTACTTCTTTATTGTTGTAAGAACATATAAGATCTCAGCAACTTTCAAGTATTTTATGCCATATTATTAATCATAATCACCATGCTGTACATTAGATCCTCAGAACCTATTCATCTGATAACTGGAAGTTTGTATCCTTTGACCAATATTTCTCTCTTTCCCTCACCCCTCAGCCCCTGGTAACCACCATTCTACTCTGTTTCTATGAGCTTGGCTTTTTTAGATTCCATGTATAAGTAGACCACCACTATTTATATCTCCTAAGAGAGTATTTCAAGGACAAAACAGTTTGAGATATGTTAATAACTCCAAAGACCTGCCCACCTGAAAAGTAAGGTAATGCTAACACTGAAGGCTAGAGTATTACTCAGGAGGAGATAGTCGTTAAGGAAGGGCACTTGTGTTTCTTGGGCACACAGAGGTTTAGATTTGTTTACTGCCTGCTTAACCAAAATCTTTGATTCAATCTGATGCTGAATGAGAAACAAATTGTCCTTCAGTGTCCTTAAGGATGGAAAAAAATGTTTAGAAGTTGACAGCAAGTACATAAGACAATAAAAATAGACTGCTGATGATGGAGTTCATACCGGCTTCAAGTACTGTGCAGTCAACAGCTGATGCGACTATGGAAAGAGTGAGATAGATAGATGGGTAATCTGTCTTCTGCTCACTTCCCTAGCCAATCTTCCTCTTCTTGCCCTGTCTTTGCCAAGTAGTCAGACCCCAGAATTCTGTTCTGAACACTGTTCTCTTCCCTTCCCCTTCCTTCCGTTCCTTTCTCCTCCATTCTCTCCTTGTGTAACCTCATCCATTCTCTTGGCCTTGGGTACCACCTCCCATTTCTGGGTCTTCATTCCAGAGCTTTGACCCGAGCCCCATATCTGCATCTCTATTCAAATGTCTTACAATCACCCCAAACACATCTCCAAAGTCTAACTTCCCCTCCTTAAAACCCACTGCTTCTACTTCTGCTTGGAGCTGTGTGAAAAGGATGTTCACAGGCAGAAGATGGGAAGGGTTGGTGCTGAGAACGTGATCTGAATAGGAATGTGAAAGCAACCATCTCCAGGCCCCTTCTAGATGCTGGTTTAAAAAGAGAAGTGGAGAATTAGAAGTCTGTAACCAGGGACAGCCCAGGGTCAGAGATCCTATGATTTCCTGTTTTGAGGGAGTGGTTGGAGAGAAAAGGGGAGAAAAGGGAGAAATCTGGCTGAGGCAAAGACATAATTTTTCTTAATAGATGTACATTCCTGGCAGGAGGGAGCTCAGGAACTCAGCCCCTCTATTCTACCTGAATGTAAAGAAACAAGGATCAGATGAGGCAAAGAGAATAGCAAGGATGTTCTTTTATTTACTTTTGACAATCCAACAGCTGTGACAAAGTGTCTAGGACAAAGCAAAGCCATTGGCAAAGGAAAAAAATCAATTTATAAAGTCTTCAGATTTCAAGATATTTTGAAACACTGTGCACATACCTTGGAAATGTGTTGTTGTTGTTTTTTAATTTTTCCCTCTAGATTAATAGATTTGGTTGTGGTGGGAGGTTTGTGACTGGTGTGGGTTTGGCGGTATCCTATTCAAAGCAAGGGATAACATTAGGATTAATTAACATCTCTGAGACCAACATTCCAAATGGGAGAATAATACCACTTACTTTTCTTTCTTGAGGATTAAATAACCACATTATGTAGTATTTCACAGATCACAAAATAAGAGCTCAGTAAATGTTATGTTTCTCTTTATTTCTCTCAGAAGATGTAAAATGATGCACTTCCACCAGAACACAGGATATGGATGATGCAGGAGACAATTTACTTTGTGAGGACTGCACTGCAAATATTCAGGGCAAAAGAGAAAACAATACCCGGGCAAAGTGAACCTCCTTAAAGACACAGGATCTGATTTTTGAGTTTGTGAGTGTTTTTTTTTTTCTTTTAAATTTACACTAAAACCTTAAGTACTTCCCTACCATCCACGTTATCATTTGCACAGACATTGGAGAAATATGCTCAGTGAAAGAGTCCATAAGCTAAATAGTAATAATCAAAATAACAACAGCTAACATTTGGTTTACACTTATGTGCCAGCGTGCAAATCACCTTAGATCCATTATCTCATTCAATTTCACAATAACCCTGTTTGGTAGCCTCTGTGATTGTCTACATGGGACAGCAAAAATTATTTATAATCATTTGCTGCCCTCTGAGGAAGGGGGGGCTACTAACAACTGGAGGGTCCTTTGTTTGCTGAGTAGGTTTTTGAGCGTGGGTATGTGAGTTTGGAAGTGCCTAGACAGAGATAATTCACTCTGCCAAAGAAAAGGATAGGCAGAGAAGGAGTATAATGATGCTAGGAGAGAGAAGCCAAAGCTGAGAAGGATGAGCATAATAGAAGAGAGTGTAGAAAAGGAGACCTACTGGCTTTAAGAAGTAAGACTTGGAAAGAGATATCAAATAATGGCTTTTTGGAGAAAAAGATTTTGTTTAGTAAATCTATTCCAACTTGCCTCTGAAATTTTCAGTATGATATGCATTTGATGCAAAGGGATTTTTTATGGAGAATGCAAAGATGTTCTGAGTCCTGTTTTACAGTTCATTCAGGGGCAAAAATAGATGTATGTGGATACTTCCAACATAGAGATTATACCATTTAACAAATAAAGAAACTGAAACTTAGAGAGGTTAGTTTAGAAACTTGCTCAAGGTCAATAGCTAAGAAGCAAAGGAGCCAGGATTTAATCCCTGTTCTATAATATCCCAGTACCTACAATCTTAACCTTTAAGATAGAATACATCTCTGAATATGTTATTTTAAAATGTTTTTATCAGTTTATAATCTCAGGTCATAATCTTTAATCTGGCTCATATTCTTCTGGGTCATGGGAGCACTGCAATGTGTCCTCCTTGGCCAGGGTATAGGGGATTCCTGTGCCCTTCCTCTTTACCAGCAACTTGGAGGAATGTAAGCAGAGTGTGACCTTCTCTGAAATAAACTTTGGAGGTCTTCCGGTCAAGAGTATGGCTTCTGACTTTCAACTGAAGAGCTGCAAGGCAAAATGATCATCATGAAGTGAATAACACAACGTAAAATCATATGGCAGGAGACTAAACTTCAAAGGCTCTTTCCTTGCTTAAAACACTTTAAAAATGTTTTCTATTCCCTCCTGAATAGAGAATGTAGGAACACTTCCCACATTTTCTTCTCAAGTCCCTCTCTTCCCTCCCTCCCCCTTTTGCCTCCCTCCTCTTCACTAAAATTTTCAAAGCAGCTTTATAAAGCTTCGGGGCTTCAAATTCCCATTTAAATTGAACCCCTTTCCAAGGTGTTTTCTGTGGGGTTATTGAGGTAGGTAAACTCAAATTTATGTAGAGCTACCTCAGAGCCCAGTCCTCAGTTCAGTGACAAGAGTCTCTGGTTGGGAATATTTCTGCTGCTCGTAGTAAATCCAGTACCTGAAGATTCAGAGTTCAAGTGTCTGCCTTCAAAATGTTTCCACAGTTGAATGACTGAATTATCTGCAGTTTGTTTATTGGTCAGGAAGCTGTGACAAAACCAAATCTCCACCTTCATTTAGCACTCCAGAACCAGCCTCACCGTGCCCTCTGATGTGCCAGAATCATTTGGGCAGTGCACCCTCCTCAGAGTTCTGAGGCCTGAGCTGGGCCTCTGTGTTGCCTCTGTGTTCCCTTTTTGCTTTTACTGCTTATTTAACCAATTCCTTGTGTTAGACTGTGTTGAAATACCTAATATAGTATCTATTTTTCTATGGAAGTATTTTTTATTCAGATTGAGTCAGTCAGGAGATTTGCTGCATTTCCCATCATTTTAAAGATTTCTGACACTGACCCAAATTCTATGCAACAAAAGAGGCCAAGAGAAGGCTAAAAGGGCAAAAAAAATTTTGTAAGTCCTTCATTCCTTCATTTAATTTAATCCCCTGCAATTGGTCTTTAAGGAAGAGAAATACACGGAGGTCATTTGTGAGTGTGTTTTGGTCTAGTCACAACTTCCCTGAGCTGTACGCTGGATCTCTACATGTATCCGAGGATTAGAAGAGTGCTGAGATAGTAATCCTCTCAAATGCCCAACTCCCTGGCCAGTTCTTTCTGGCTACAAGGAGCCTCAGCTATTTACTTTTTGTGCCACAAAAATATTAACAATTTCCTCCTAGGTGTGCATTTACAGAAAATGATTGAGAAGCATTGGTCTATTGCATTTCATGCAGATTCTCCTAAAACCTCTACATTTGGTGTTCCCTAAAGTATATTCTGTGGAATAATTGTCTCTCCTGAGGTTAGCAGGTGTTACAAGGAGGAAAAAAAATATTCCATGACCAAATAAATTTGGAAAGTTCTGGATTAAATAGCAGACTAACCATAGGTCCTAATTTGCCCAGGACATTTCCAGTATGTGTTTGTTGTCTCTGTGTAATTATTAATAAATTCCCTTTGGCTCTCAGAATTGGCCTAGTTTGGATGATTAGTTATAGGTCATTGTATTTTTGAGTCACAGAGCTTATGCAGCATTTCCAACACTTACTTGTCCCTGGATCTTTTTTTCAGTGAGTGTTTTAGGGGCTCCATGGAGTATATTTAGGAAAGAACCATTGTATTTGGATCTATTTGATCTCTATGACTGTAAGAGTATTTTGGCAAAGTAAAAAGCATTTAGTTTCATGAGGCCCATCCCCCTGCTTCCGGGCAGAATAGAAGAAATGTGAACTTATAATCCACAAGACTGGCCCAGGACAGACTTTCATGGCTTGGAATCTGAAGCTGACTGAGATGTTACAAGGCAGGGAACTTGATGTTGCAACTGTTAGTTTTAGGATAACTCTCCCTTCTTTCTATATTTTTTGAATCAGAGACTGGAACCGCCACAGGAGGAGAGAGAGAAAAAAAAGGTGCTTCACATAAGATCCCCATTCCCAGGATTTTACTCCTGGATTCTATACTGAGTCTTTATTTTTAATTGAAGTATAACTGATGTACAATATTTTATGTTATAGGTGTACAGTATAGTGATTCACACTATTTAATGGTTATACTCCATTTATAGTTATTATAAAATATTAGCTATATTCCCTGTGTTGTACAGTAGATCTTTGTAGCTTATTTTATACATAGTAGTTCGTACCTCTTAATCCCCTACCCTATCTTGCCCCTCCTCCCTTACCTCACCACACTGGTAACCACTAGTTTGTTCTCTGTATCTGTGAGTCTGTTTCTTTTTTGTTGTATTTACTAGTTTGTTGTATTTTTAAGATTCCATGTATAAGTGATACCATACAGTATTTGTCCTCTGTCTAATTTCACTTAGCATAATACACTCCAAGTACATCCATGTTGTTGCAAATGGCAAAATTTCATTTTTTCCTATGGCTCAGTAGTGTTCCATTGTGCATATATGCCACATCTTCTTTATCCATTCATCTGTTGATGGACACTTGGGTTGTTTCCATACCTTGGCAATTGAAAACAATGCTGCTATGAACATTGGGGTGCATGTATCTTTTTGATTAGTGTTTTTTGGGGTTTTTTTTTGGATATATACCCAGGCATGGAATTGCTGGGTCATATGGTAGTTCTATTTTTAGTCTTTTGAGAAACCTCCATACTGTTCTTCATAGTGGCTGTACCAATTTACGTTCCCACCAACAGTGTACACTGGCTCCCTTTTCTCCACATCCTTGCCAACATTTGTTATTTGTATTCTTTTTGATGATAGCCATCCTGACAGGTGTGAGGTGATGTCTCATTGTGGTTTTGATTTGCATCTCCCTGATGATTAGTGATATCAAGCATCTTTTAATGTACCTGTTGGCTATCTGCATGTCCTCTTTGGAAAAATGTCTTTTCAGGTCTTCTGCCCATTTTTTAATTGGGCTGTATGTTTTTTTGATGTTGAGTTGCATAAGCTATTTATATATTTGGGATATTAACTCCTTATTGGCCATATCATTTACAAATGTGCAGAAAAATCTTTTGACAAAACTCAATATCCATTTATGATAAAAACTCTCCAGAAAGTGGGCATGGAGGGAACATAGCTCAACATAGTAAAGGCCATATATGACAAGCCCACAGCAAGCATCATACTCAATGGTGAAAAACTGAAAGAATTTCCACTAAGATCAGGAACAAGACAAGGATGTCCATTCGCGTCTCTCTTATTCAACATATTAGAAGTCCTAGTGACAGTAATCAGACAAGAAAAAGAAATAAAAGGAATCCAAATTGGACAGGAAGAAGTAAAAGTGTCACCGTTTGTAGATGACATGATAATCTACATAAAAAATCCTAAAGATGCCACCAGAAAACTACTAGAGCTCGTCAATGAATTTGGTAAAGTTGCAGAATACAAAATTAACATACAGAAATCTGTTGCATTTCTTTACACTAACAATGAACTATTAGAAAAAGAAGTTAAGGAAACAATCCCACTTACCATCACATTAAAAAGAATAAAATACCTAGGAATACACTTACCTAAAGATGCAAAAGACCTGTACTCTGTACTCAGAAAACTATAAGACATTGATAAAAGAAATTGAAGACAGCACAAACAGATGGAAAGATATACCATGTTCTTGGATTGGAAGAATTAATATTGTTAAAATGACCACACTACCTAAGGCAATCTACACATTCTATGCAATCTTTATCAAAATACCAATGGCATTTTTCACAGAACTAGAAATAATAATTTTAAAATTTGTATGGAAACACCAAGGACCCAAAATAGCCAAAGCAATCTTGAGAAAGTACAGAGCTTGAGGAATCACAGTCCCTGACTTTAGACCATACTACAAAGCTAAAGTAATTGAAACAGTATGGTACTGGCACAAAAACAGACACCTAGATCAATGGAACAAAATAGAAAGCTCCAAAATAAACACGTGTACTTGTGGCCAATTAATCTATGACAAAGGAAGCAAGAAATATACAATGGAGAAAAGAAAGTCTCTTCAATAAGTGATGCTGGGAAAACTAGACAGCTACATATGAAAAAATGAAATTAGAACATTTTCCAACACAAAATACAAAAATAAACTCAAAATGAATTAAAGACCTAAATGTAAGATTGGAAACAATAAAACTCCTAGAGGAAAACATAGGCAGAAAACTCTTTGACATAAATCGCAGCAATATTTTTTTTGGATCTGTCTCATAAAGCAAAGGAAGTGAAAGCAAAAATAAACAAATGGGACCTAGTTAAACTTAAAAGCTTTTGCACATCAAAGGAAACCATTGATAAAATGAAAAGACAATGTACTGAATGGGAGAAAATATTTGTAAATGATATGGCTGATATACTGACGCTTAAGAGTTGCACTGATCCCAATTCTGGAGTTCCATTCCTTCAGCTCTCAGATGACTTTCAACTAATCTCTCAGTTAAGGTGTTAGTGAATAAGAACTTGAAAATAGTGAAATGCTTTCTTCTTTTGAAATCTTGAACACTAAAAATATAAAACAGATAAAAGTGAAGTTGCACCAGTTGAAGTATAAGAAAAGTGGGAAAGAGAGGCATACTCTCTCAGCCTCCCTTCTTCTCCCCTTGCCAACTCCTTCCTCTACCACCATAGTGAAACTTGATCCACATACTCAAAGTCATGGAGCTCTATGTAGAATAAGGAACTAATGGTTTATGTTATCACACTCTAATGGTATAGACTGTGGTTAAACACACAGAATTAGGATCAGACAAATCTAGATCTGAATCTTGCCTTTGCTTCTTTCTACCTGTATAACAATTACCAATTTAAATAAATTTTTTGAGCATCGGATTCTTCATCTATAAAATATGGATAAGATTAACTTTTGGTAGGTTAGTTTGCAGGTTAAATTATATAGTGCTTATAAATTGGCCTAGTTCCAAGCAAGTACTGTATGACAGGTAACTAGAAATATTAGAAAGAAAGTATAAGGTGAAGAGCTAGGTTTTGCTGTCATACAGACCTGGATTTGAATTCTGATTTTGATCAAATATGTATGACCCCGGGAAGTTTACTTAATCTCTCTAAGGATTAGTTTCCTCATCTGTCAAATTGGAATATTAACAGCTATCTAACTCATAGGATTTTGTACATGTATGAGATAAAGCATGTAGTGTCTAGCACAGTGCATAGGATATAGAAAGTACTGCATTATTAGTATTATTTTTGTTTCTATTATTATTTATGCTTTTAATATAATTAATATTTTTGCTTCTATAGGGATTTGAAGATGACAGAGAATTTAAGGCACCAAAGAATTGTTATATGGCATTGGAGTTATGTAGGTCCCATGACAGGTAAGTGGGATAAGAGACCCTAATATAGTTGGGCACTTTCATTGAAATAATTCCTTGTAAAATGAATGCTGTACACGTAGATTGCTCATGAGAATCACCACATTGCAACTGTGGCCAAAAATGTGGTAACAGACTTCTTCAATCTAAGTCCTGGGGTGAGGGTGGACAGTTGATTCCAAGACAATAATGAATTAGAGTAATTCATGAAAAAAATTCAAAATTTTTACTTTTTCAATTGGAATATTATAAACTTTAGCACAACTTAAAAATAAAGTACTTCCATTGAATTTACTATCTTACAGAAATAGCAAGTGTGAGTTTCCTTGTGAACTATACTCTTGGTGACCCCAACTGAAATACTTACTGACTTGGCTAATTTATGTTACTGCTTATGAGCCAACTGTGCCCTTTTGGTGAACCGACTCTTGCACCTCAATTTCTGAGTAATTTAGGCTCTTAGAATCTCTCCTTAGTCCCTGTAGGTTAATCATTCAGCACTCAGGACAAAGGCCACACTCATTAAGAAAATGGAAATTAAGTGCCAGAAAAGTTTGAGCACATTAAAAACTTCTTCCTGTGAGAAAGTGTGGACTTTCCCCCTGAGTGATTTTTCTATAATGCAAATGTGATTATGAAACTCTCCTGCTTAAACTTTTCAGCGTGTTACTATTGCTGTCATGATAAAGATCAATTCCATTGCATGAGGTACAAGGCCCTTCGTGATCTGGCCTTTCATTGGTTCTTCACTATGTTGCTTATCTCTGAGTACATACCTTTTCCCACCACCCCATTCCCTTGGTTCTTCCCGCCTCCACCAACAGCCTTCTCTCTCTGTCTTTCAACCACACTAAACTATTTGTAGTTCCTTAGCCATGGCATGACCTCTCTTGCCTCTAGTCCTTAAAATTTACTACCCTCTCTGCCTGCAACACCCTTCAACTACTCCTAGTTTGGCTGGACTGGCTGATTACTACTTGTTCTTTGTGGGATTAAATGTCATTTCCTACAGAAAGCCTTATGTAAGGAAAGAAAATATCTTCTTTTTTTCCAAATAAAAAAGTATACTTTAACATTTAATATGCTTTAAAAAATACTTCTCCTTGCCCTACAGATTCCATTAACACTTCTTCCTGGTCTCCTTTAGCATCACCCATCTGTTTGCAAATCACTGCTATGGGTAATAAAATGTTCTTAAAGAAGAAATGAAGGAGAGTTCCAAGAAACCAATTTGTGGTTATGTTTGGAATGTCATCCTTCCCCAGGGATTTGGAGAGACTAAAGGCAGAAGAGAAGAATGCTCCACACTTATAAGCTGCCATGATAACTGAGTTGTAGTCCTGACTCTGCAAATAAGTAGTTTTGTTGATTTAGGCATTTCAAAAACTTTTATAGGTCTTTCTTCCCTCATTTTTAAAATGAGAAAATTCAAGTAGGTTAGCATTTCTTGGTGTATATTGCACTAATGTTTTGCTAGGTGTTACTAAAAAAAGGTTGGCTGTACATAGATATATTTGAGATGCTCTAAGCAAAGTTAAGTAGGTTTCTATTCATTATCAAGATCCTGTAATATATTAATGTCTTCTAGGGTTTTCTGGAGGAGACTTTAGTATGAACCATTTTGCTTTGTTTTATTTTACATGTATTAAGCATGAAATCTTTTTGATTTAGAATCTTTTGTAGGACTCATATTCTGTATAATACAGCTGGACTAAATGATTTCTCAGAGACCTTTCCTATTCTGACATATTTTGATTCTTTTAATGAAATTAACCCTTGACTTCTATGTCTTCTTTAGACTCTTTTCCAAAGCACCCTTAAGCATTCATCGCTGATTCATTGATAATCTGATTATTGACACACCCTATGGAGCTGCAGGTGTATGATTTTCATGATTCAATTTCTTGTGCCTTTTCAAATGACTTGATATTTCTGGAATGTACAATTTAGAGGACAGTGACTAGCTTCAACTAGTTGCTTTTCTATATACAAGAGGCTTTGGGGAATTTTGTGTTTGTCATTAGTTATGCCATCTAGGGGGTCATGTTGAAAAACTTTCTAGAGAAAACATTTTGGGAAACCACCTACAGAAATATGGAAAATTTGACAATACTCCTATTGCCTCAGGGCTGTGTGTTCCCTTTTCTAGATTTAGAATGATTAGTTAGGACAAAACAAAATGGAACAGACTTCCCTCTCAGTGAGCTTCTTGTCACCAGCAGTGTTCTGTTTGAAGTATTACAGCTGAGGTAGTTCATGAAATGTCAGGAATGTAGAAGAAGAAATTCTCACATTTGAAGGGGAATTAGACCAAGTTACCTTGGGAAGGTCTCTTGCAGATCTAAGACTGGTCTGAAGTGATGTAGTCCTCTCGTTCTGAATTTTACTTGCACCTTTGGAATCTCTTTTCTGGAGATTAGCCTCCAGAGATCCAACTTAGAACTGAACAAATAATACTTGGAATTTTTTCCTTTCGTCATTAGTAGACCTTTATTCTTCACTTAATTGTACCCTTTGAAAGCCAAGAAATTCAGGCCATGAAGAAATGAGATATTGGACTAAAATTTTACAAATGGTGTAGATGATCAAGAGTAGGTAGTGAAAAATATGGCTTGGATGAGGATGGTATTATACATGTGTGTTACTTCATATATCTAACAAGGAGAGAAAAACTTGGGTAATTGTCCGGGAGGGAAAAGCAGTGAAGTGCCAAATCAAGGGAAAAGTAAAAGCTACACTTTTCCCTGAAACTCTCTCTTCTCTTGTATTATAGAGACACAACTAACACATACAGGGTGAGGGGGAAGATAAAATTAATAGGATACAGTCCTTATCCTCAAGTAGTTGTTAGTTCAATGGAGTAGACAATCAAGTAAGTAATGACAATCCTCTGTAAAATTAGATATAATAGAATTATAGAAATAAGGAATAGGTGCTATGGGAATGTTTTCCTTGTTAGCTCTTTTGTTTTCTCGTTTAAGAAATCATTTCTTTTTCTAAGGTCATATAAATATTCTTTTAATATTTCCTTCAAAAAGTTTTGAAGTTTTCTCTTTCACATTTAAGCCTTGAATTCATCTTGAATTAAATATTGTCTATGGTGTAATATAGGACTTCAACTTCATTTTTTTCTAAATGGGTAATCAGCTTATCCAAGTATATCTTACTGAACCATTCCTCCTTTCCCCACTGATTTACAATGAGCTCTGACATGTATTATTTCCATATGTGAATGAATATTTCGGGTCTCCCTAATCTGTTCTGCAGTACATTGTTGAAGGGAAGCAGTAATAGTGGATATCATTGTTTCCTTCTTGGTTTTAAAGGAAGGAAGGATTTCAAACCTTTAATTATTGAGAATGATATTTACTATATTTTTTGGTTGATACCCTTTATCGTGTTAGCAAAATTCCATATTATTCCTCATTGGTAAGATTAAAAATTTTTGAATCTATATTGAATTTTATTAAAAAATTTGTACCTATTGAGATCATTATACATATTTGCTCTTTTAATCTGTTAAAAGTTGAATTATACCTATGGGTTTGATAATGTTAAACCAGCCTTATTTTCCTGAGATCAACCTAACTTTAATAATGTATTATTATTTTTACACACCACTAGTTTCTGTTTGCTTTTGTTTTTGTTTTTGTTTTTTGTTTTTGATCTTTGCATCTATGATCATGAGTGAGATTTGTCTATAAATTCTGTTACTCATCTCTTACTCATATTGTTATTTTAAAATCTAAAATAAAATAATACTGTGTTCCCTTCTCTTCTAGTCTCTGGAAGATTTTGACAAATCTTCCACTTTTAAGGCTGCTGTTTCTGTAGATATCCTCCTCTTTAATTATTTTAAAACAAGTTTTAAATATGTCTGAACATTTAAATTCTATTGATATAATTTATACAAGATCTATGTATACCCATTTAAAGTGTATAATTCAATTTTTTTTAGTATATTTACACAGTGTGTAACCATCATATAATTGAATCTTAGAACATTTCATCACTCTAAAAATAACCTCATACCTATTAGTAGTCATTCTCTGTTCTCTCTTCAACCTCTCCTTCAGCCCCAGGCAACTATTAATCTATGTTGTGTATCTCTATAGGTTTGCTTATCATAGACATTTCATAAAAATGGAATCATCCAATATGTGGCATTTTGTGTCTGGCTTCTTTTACTTTGTATAATGCTTCAAAGGTTCATCAATGTGTACTTCATCTCTTTTTATGGATGAATAGTATTCCATTGTATGACTATACCACATTTTCCTTATCCATTCATTAGTTGATGGACATTTGGGTTGTTTCCACTCATTATTTATTATGAATAATGATGGTATGAACATTTAAGAACAGGCCTTTGTTTTAATGCCTGTTTCCAGTTCTCTTGGTTATACACTTAGTAGTAGACTTGCTCAGTCATACAGTAATGCTATGTGTAAATTTTAAGAAACTGCCAAACTTTTCCAAAGTAGCTGCACCACTTTACATTCCCCCAACAATGTATGAGGGTTTTATTTCCTCCACATTCTCACCAACAATTGTTATTTTCTGTCTTTTTGATTCTAGCCATCCTAGTGGTCATGGAGTGGTATCTCATTGTGTTTTCTTATTTGCATTTCCCTAATGTCTAAAGATGTTGAACATCTCTTCAAGTGCTTGCTGGCCATTTGTGTATCTTGTTTGGGGAAATGTCTATTTGAGTTTTTTGCTCAATTTTACATTTAATTATTTATCATTTTATGGGAGGTACAAATGTTCTTTACATAGTCGTACATACTGCTAGGTATATACCCAAGAGAATTGAAAATAGGTGTTAAAAAAAGACGTATAAGATATATGATTTGTAAAAATTACTTCCCATTCTGTGGGTTGTCTTTTCACTTTCTTGATAGTCCTTTGAAGCCCAAATGACCTTAATGTTGATGAAGTTAAATTATCAATCACTTAACACTTGTGATTTTGGTGTCATATCTAAGGTCATGAGTATTCATTCCAATGTTTTCTTCTGAGATTTTTATAGTCTTAGCTCTTATGTTTAGATCTATGATTAATTTTGATTTAATTTTTATATATGATGCCTGAACTTCATTCTTTTGCATGTTGATGTCCATTTGTTCCAGCATCATTTGTTCACAAGACTATTTCTTCCCCATTGAATTATTTTGACTCCTTTGTTGAAAATCAGTTGACTTTAAATGTAAGGTTTGTTTTAGTTCTCTCAGTTCTATTCCATGGATCTATATGTCTATTCCTACATCAGTACCAACTTTATCTTGATTTGTGTAGGTTTACAGCAAGTTTCAAAATCAGGAATTGTGAGTCCTCCAGCTTTCTTCTTCAAGTTCACTGATTATTTTGCTAGTTCAAATCTGCTGTTGAACCCCTTTAGTGAATTTATATTATTCACTATTATTGTACTTTTCAACTCCTAAATTTCTTTTTGGTCCTTTTAAAATAATTTCTATCTCATTATTCATTGTCTCTATTTGGTGAGACACTATTCTCATACTTTTCCTTTAGTTTTTAAAACATGGTTTCCTTTAGTTCTTTGATCATACTTAAAGTAGCTGATTTGAAGTTTTTGTCTAGTAAGTCCAATGTTTGACCTCCTCAGGGATAGTTTCTGTGATTTATTTTTTTCCTGTGTATGTGCTGTACTTTCTTGTTTCCTTGCATGTCTCGTAAAGTTTTTTCAAAATCAGACATTTTAATTAATATAAAGTGTCAACTCTGGAAATCAGGTTCTTGCCCCTCCCGTGTTTGTTTTAGTTATGTTAATGTTATTGCGGATTGTTTCTTAGTTACTTTACTAAATTAGTCTTGTAAAGTATTTTTTGTTGTGTGTAAGAACTGAAATCTGTTCACTTAGCTAACTCATGAGCTGATGAATCAACAGAGATTTCCTTAAACACCTAGAACCAAGCAGTCTCCTAATATTTGCTGAAGGACTTTGTGTGCATGTTGGGACATGCCTACAACACTCAGCCTGATAATTGACAACTCTGCCTCAGCCTTTACTTGCTTCTTGAGCAGAGCTTCAAGTTCAGCCAGACATGAGGGCTTAGGGCGTTTTCAGATCTTTCCTGAGCATATGCACATCTCCGGGCATGTGCATAGTCCTATACATTCTTGTGGCATTCTGGATTCCCAGAAATATGTCAGAGATTATTTTTTTTAATAAATTTATTTATTTTATTATTTATTTTTGGCTGCATTGGGTCTTTGTTGCTGCGTGCGGGCTTTCTCTAGTTGTGGAGAGCGGGGGCTACTCTTCGTTGCGGTGTGTGGGCTTCTCGTTGCAGTGGCTTCTCTTGTTGCAGAGCATGGGCTCTAGGTGCATGGGCTTCAGTAGTTGTGGCACGCGAGCTCAGTAATTGTGACTCGCAGGCTCTAGAGTGCAGGCTCAGTAGTTGTGGTGCACGGGCTTAGTTGCTCTGCAGCATGTGGGATCTTCCCAGACCAGGGCTCGAACCTGTGTCCCCTGCATTGGCAGGTGGATTCTTAACCACTGTGACACCACGGAAGCCCCTGTCAGAGATTTTTTAATTGCTTATGGATATCTCATTCCCCAGCTTTTCCTTTCTAGGTTTGTGGTCAGTCTATCATTTGCCCCAACTCTTATCAACCTCCTCACGCAACCTCAAATTCAAACAACTATCTCTAAATAGTTTCATATGAGAAACAGAAAAAAAGTTCTTTCCCTACTTTTTTTCATTGCCATCATTGTTATAATTTAAGTGTTTGAATAATTGTGGATCTATTTTGAACTCTTCTGTTCTATTAGTCTATTTTGCTGTCCTTGTGCAATACCACAATATCCTAATTACTGTAGCTTTATGAGTTTTGATATCTGGCTGTATAAGTCCTCTGGCTTTGTTCTATTTCTTCCACAAAATTATTTGGATATTCCTGGACCTTCAAATTTCCATATATACTTTGGTATGAATTTGACAATTTCTACAAAAAGCTTTCTGGGATTTTTATTGAGATTGTATTGAATATCTTAGATTACTTTGGGGGAGAAATGTCATCATTACAATATTGAGTCTTCCAATTCATTAACATAACATTCCATTTATTTAGGTTTTCTTTTATTTCTTTTCAAAATATTTTATAGTCTTCAGTGTAGAATTCTTGCATATTGTTCATTAGACTTATTCTTAGGAATGTGAGTAGGAATGTGTTAACTTTTGATGCTGTTGCAAATGGTATATTTTTTAAAACGTCATCTTTTGTTTGTTGCTGGTATATAGAAATGCATTTTAAAAATATTGATTTTGTATACAACTGTGGTGTAAGGTCTAAAATTAAGGCCAAGTATTATGGGCAGCCTTGACTTCTGGTAAAACTGGAAGAACCTCTAATGGACTAACTGCAAGTTTTCTTCCCCATTCTTCTCCTGTAGGTAAGGTACCCTAGCTAAAATATCCTCCTTATCAAGGGGACCAGGCATATTTCCTGCTTATTTAAAAGGAGTCCACAGAATTATTTAAACAGGCCAACCACATTATTCTCTACAAACCAGGGTTACCCTATCCTCTTGATACTACAAAGCCTGCCTCCTACAGATCTTGATTACTCACTCTGTTCCTGAGTGTCATGTGGCCTTGTATGATGTGGAGTGCCCTCCCTTGGGCTGTAAATATATATGACCAATAAACTGCTATCATTCTCACCTGTCCAGTGTTGAGTGTCATGTGTTTGCCAGCCCCATAACCGTAGGGCAGCAATCCCTCCTTCACCAACACAGTGAATAGGAGATGATTAAATCGCCTGCATTCTTGCTAAACTCACTTATCTTGTACTGTATTTGAGTATTCTTTGGATTTCCTGCAAACATAATCATGTCTTTGAAAGTAATGTCAGTCTTATTTCTCCCTTTTAAATTCTTGTACCTATTATTTATTTTTCTTGCCTTATTGAACTAGCTAGAACTTCCAGTACAATGTTGACTAATGGTACAGATTGTGGACTTCTTTTGTCTTTCCCAACCTCAGAAGAAAATTTCATTTTATCCCTAAGTCTCTTGTTTGTAATAGTTTTTTTTTTTTCTGTTGTTTTGTTTTGTTTTTGGTAGATACCATTGATCAGATTAAGTGTATTCCTTTCTATTTCTAGTTTTCTAAGAGTTTTCACCATAAATGTGAATTGAATCTTCTTAGGTACTTTTTTTTTTGCATCTATTGAGATGATCATTTTTTCTCCTTTCTTCTGTTAATGTAGTGAATTGCACTGATTGATTTCTAATATGTTAAACCAACCTTTTCTTTCTGGAACAAACTTAACTTGGTTATTATTTTTTTAAGTTAGAATTTTTGCTACTGTGTTCATAAGTTGAACTTTTTCACCAAGAAATATAACATTCTATATCTAATGATGGTTTTTTACCTTATAATCTACTTTTTGTAATATTAGTTTTACTATAGCAACTTTCTTTTTATTAGTGTTTGCCTGATATATCTTATTCTATCTTTTTACTTTTACTTACCTATATCTTTAAAATAGTTTTTAAAAAAGCAACATGGAAATACTTATCTTTTAACTGTAGCATTTAGTCCATTTTTGTGGAATGTATTTACTGATATATTTTAGCTTAAATTTTTTTTTTTTTAATTTTTTTATTTTTATTTATTTATTTATGGCTGTGTTGGGTCTTTGTTTCTGTGCGAGGGCTTTCTCCAGTTGCGGCATGCGGGGGCCACTCTTCATCGCGGTGCGCGGGCCTCTCACTATCGCGGCCTCTCCCGTTGCAAAGCACAGGCTCAGACGCACAAGCTCAGTAATTGTGGCTCACGGGCCCAGCCGCTCCACGGCATGTGGGATCCTCCCAGACCAGGGCTCGAACCCGCGTCCCCTGCATTGGCAGGCAGACTCCCAACCACTGCGCCACCAGGGAAGCCCTTAGCTTAAATTTGATACCTTGCTGTTTGCTTTCTCTTTGTGCCGCTGTTTTATGTCTCCTTTTCTTTCTTTTTTGCCTTACTTTGTATTGAGTATTTTTATCATATCATATTTCCCCATATTAACTTTATACTTAAATATTCTTATAATATTCATAGTGATTACCATAGGTATTGTAAAGTATATCTCTGATTTACTAAATAAATGAGTACTTTTACCTCTTCTTAGACAATTCAGTGACCATAGAATTTTTTAACTCCATTTTACCGTCTCTCTCTTATATGTTATTTTTGTCATGAATGTTAATTCTCTGCATTTTTTAACTACTCAATACATTATTAATAATATTCAGTACTAATTTTGATGTGGCCATGTATTTACCCTTTTGTTGCTCTTTGTTCCTTCCTTCATCTTCAGATTTGTTTTAGTTTTTTTTTTCCCCTGCCCAAATATCTTCTTTAGTAGTTTTCCAACTCTGTGTCTGCTGTTGACAAATTTTCTCAGTTTTGTTTTTTTTGGTCTAAAAATATGTTTCCTTATTAATAGATATTTTTGTTATATCTAGAACTATAATCTGGTCATTTTTTTTTAGTAACTAGAAGTTATGTCACTGTTTTCTGGCTTTTATTTTTCATTTAAGAAGTCACTTGTGAATTTTATTTTTGCTGCTTTGTGAAAAATGAAAATAAATCTTTTTTTTCCTGGCTGCTTTTAACTTTTTCTTCATCTTTAGTTTTTAGAAGTTTTACTATGATGTACTTAGGAGTGGTAATATTATTTATCCTGATTGAAGTTTGTAGGTCTTCTTGAATCTGTAGCTTGATGTTTTTCTTAAGTTTTGGGAAATTGTCTGCCATTAACTGTACCAATAGTGTGTTTTCCTATTAGCTCTCTTCTCCCCTTTGGAGACTCCAATTATATGTATAGTATTTTCACTACACCATCTGTGGGCATTTAGAATACAAAATTGTCTGATACTAAATTCATCTGAACTATTTTAATGGGCACAGTCAAATTCTAATACTGAAAGTATCACTCTAGTAATTAATGTAGAAGACGGCCATGAAGCACAGAGTGGAGGCAAGGAGTATAGTTTTAAAACTATAACTAATCCTGTTTTTGACCACTTTTATGGTCAAAAATAATTTGTTAATTATTTTTGTAATTTGTTTCTTTTCCTGGCTTCCTTTTCTCCTCCCACTTTATAAGTGTGGGTATTCCCCAAAGTTCTATTTTTATATTTCTTATCTTCTTTTCATCTTATACTTTTATAGTTTCAAGTTACTGCTGCATTGTTGTCTATGAGATATATATTTCTCCAGTTTTCATTCCCTTTTCCAAGAACAAGTGCTGCATTTGAAACTGCCCATTGTATATTTACCCACACCTAACACCAGGGACTTTAAAACAAATTTTTTCTGCCACATTTTTGTTTTATGCTCTGATTTCCAGTTTCTGTTAATGGCATGATCATATATTCAGCCACCTGGGCCACTCGAGAGCCGTTCAGCCTCTCTCATCTTTGGCTCCTTCCTCTCCTTTTTTTAAAAAAATTTATTTTGTATTGAAGTATAGTTGAATTACAATGTTGTGTTTCCTTCCTCTCTCTTGAGTCTAACATTCCTTAAGTTATAAGACCTCTAGCGTATTTATCCACATTATCTCCTCCATCCTTTTCTATCATTCTGTTATCAAGACCCAAGATCAGCTCTCATCTCCTGTACTATTTTAAGTTTTCTAACTGGTCTTTCTGTATTCAGTCTCTTTCCACTCTATCTAATAAAAAGTTTCCAGGTTAAGTTTCCTAAAGACTCATCATATGTTATTTACCTGCTCAAAGCATTCAATGGGTCTTCATTGCTTACTGAATAAAATATAATCCTTCAGCCTAGCATTAAAACCCTGCATGATAAGATCCCAACTGAATCTCCATATTTATCTCCCATCATGCTTCAATAGAGACATTTGCTTTAGTCAAACTGGACTGTCATTCTCTACACCTGTTCCATAGATCCCTTCCTTTGTGTCTTTGTTTGGGGCTTTTACCTTTAGTCACAAAAGCATATGACAGTGAATTTCATCTCCTTCATCTGACAACTATCCTTAGGGACATGCAAGATATTCTGGCCTTAAGACATAACACTTCACGTACTCTTTTACTTTCATCTACCAAATGGTTTATTTTTAAAATAAGGTCAAAATGAATAGAGGGAAATGTTGAAACAAAAATCACCTAATAATGATTTGATATTTGGCAGAGAAATGTAACAAAGAAGAGGGGCAATTATGCTTAGACAAACAAATTTTTGATAATCTCAAAGTAGAAAACTTTGTCCTCAGAGCTGGGAAAATTTCCAAAAAGAATTTGCAGCCAAGGCTGGATTACAGGTGAGTGTTCAGGTTGGTTAACAGCAAAATTGAATTGTGGCTCCCAGGCAGTTTTAAAAATCTGTGTCTTTGGTTAACAAGCTCTGAAGATAATTCTACAAGGTAGTTCCAATCATGTCTTAAGCAATAGGGTCATTGTAAAATTAGGGTGTGTGTGTGTACTCTTAAGGTGTCTACTTTGAAAAATGGCCCTCCTTTTATTCTAAACCTATCCTGGGTTTGTTGAGATCTGTCTCTCTCTCCTAAGTTTAAAAGAAAACTGATTTCCTTGGTCTCTTTACTCTAGCACCACACTCTAATTTTGGCCCTAAAGATCTTACCACTCTCATAAGAATTATTACTACCGTATACTGAGCACTTAATATGTGCCTAAAATGTGCAAAGCACCTGAATTATATTATTTAATGCTCACAGCACCCCTGTGAGATAGATATTTATTTTTAACATTTTAAATATAAGAAGCTCAAATCTTGAATAGTTTAAATGACCTGCCATGGTCACATGACTTAGTAAGAAAGAGTTTTGTTTTAGACTCTAAAGTCTTGATCCCTAAAGTCATCCCAAGGTAACCCCAAGGAAATGTGTTCCTATCAAACATCAGAGCTTTCCTGAGTCAAAACCAGAGCTTATTTAAGCTATCCACTCTAAATTCCTTTCCTTGGATCTCTCCCTGATCCTCCTAGGTTTCTCAAGAAGAGCCTTCTTCCAAAGGGGAGGAAGTCTCAGGCCCATCTTATTCCACTAGTTTTATAGGGTTTCAGGAGAGACTCTTTAGAGAGAAAATATTAAATTTAGTGAGAAAACCTTAAAGGATTCAAATAAATATTCCACGTGGAAGCAAGTGTTCTTAGCCTCACTGATCATCATATTGAGAATCCCACTCTGTAGCACATTACTTGTATTATCTCTTTTAACCCTCATAACTACCCTAAGAGGTAGGTAATTATTACTATTTCCATTTTACAGATGAAAAGCCTGAAACATACAAAGATTAAGTAATTTTCTCAGTTGCATAGTTATTATGTAAATGTGAACCTAAGCAGTCTGGTTCCAGAATTCATGCTCTTGTTTACTATGCCATACTGCGTAAACTTCATTTTTCCAATATATTCAATCTATGGAGAGAGTACCATTCTATGGGAGGGAAGGTAAGTCCTCCTCTAAGGATTTAATAGATATTCAACTTCAACAGAATCTGTCTACTATGAAATTATTTCATTTGCAGCTGATTTAGGCCTTCTCCCTTTTTAAGCTCTCAGTAGTAACTGTCACCTGCCAAGTTGATGACCATAATTCATTTGTACCACATCATTCTGCTTCTATTCTCTCTAATCTCTGCAACTTTATAGATAGAGCCCATCTGTTACTAACTTCTAAGAAGACTGGACTTCTAGTTTTATCCTCAGTGTTTCTCAGTTTCTCACCATAAAACCCCAGTTACTAGGTGTTATGACAGTTAATAGGTATTCCAGAAATAAGATTTTATGGGAAACTAAGTTTGGGAAATATTGGATTGAAATTCTGAATCGGCCCCTTATTAATTGTATTAACTTGGTAAATCCGTGACTTAACCTATATGCATCTCATTTTTCCTCTTCAGTAAAATGAAGCTGAATGTATTATTTGCTTCACTGATTTTTGGCAAATATTATGTGAGGTAATGCATGTAAATCACTTTGTATTATGACTTATAACTTGTATTTGACACATGACAGATGCTATTATTAAATTATGATCACTAGTATTATAAGTCAGGGAAGAGCTACTAAGGTTGAACTGTGACCAAGTCTGCAATCTCTTGGTGGAGCATGTCATCCAGATCTTACATGCAGTGGATCCCAAATTCTGCTCAGAGAATGGCTGCTTCAGAATCTCTGCAAATACTTTTTAAAGATGCCCAGGTTCATTTCCTCTAAGATCAGGAACAAGACAAGGGTGTCCACTCTCACCACTATTATTCAACATAGTTTTGGAAGTTTTAGCCACAGCAATCAGACAAGAAAAAGAAATAAAAGGAATCCAAATCGGAAAAGAAGAAGTAAAGCTGTCACCGTTTGCAGATGACATGATACTATACATAAAGAATCCTAAAGATGCTACCAGAAAACTACTAGAGCTAATCAATGAATTTGGTAAAGTAGCAGGATACAAAATGAATGCACAGAAATCTCTTGCATCCCTCTACACTAATGATGAAAAATCTGAAAGAGAAATTAAGGAAACACTGCCATTTACCACTGAAACAAAAAGAATAAAATACCTAGGAATAAACCTACCTAAGGAGACAGAAGACCTGTATGCAGAAAACTATAAGACACTGATGAAAAAAATTAAAGATGATACAAACAGATGGAGAGCTATACCACGTTCTTGGATTGGAAGAATCAACATTGTGAAAATGACTATACCACCCAAAGCAATCTACAGATTAGATGCAATCCCTATCAAACTACCAATGGCATTTTTCACAGAACTAGAACAAAAAATTTCACAATTTGTATGGAAACACAAAAGACCCCGCACAGCCAAAGCAACCTTGAGAAAGAAAAACGGAGCTGGAGGAATCAGGCTCCCAGACTTCAGACTACACTACAAAGCTACAGTAATCAAGACAGTATGGTACTGACACAAAAACAGAACTATAGATCAATGGAACAGGATAGAAAGCCCAGAGATAAACCTACACACCTATGGTCACCTTATTTTTTATAAAGGAGGCAAGAATATACAATGGAGAAAGGGCAGTCTCTTCAATAAGTGGTGCTGGGAAAACTGGACAGCTACATGTAAAAGAATGAAATTGGAACACTCCCTAACACCATATACAAAAATAAACTCAAAATGGATTAAAGTCCTAAATGTAAGGCCAAACACTATAAAACTCTTAGAGGAAAACCTAGGCAGAACACTCTATGACATAAATCACAGCAAGATCCTTTTTGACCCACTTCCTAGAGAAATGGAAATAAAACCAAAAATAAACAAATGGGACCTAATGAAACTTAAAAGCTTTTGCACAGCAAAGGAAACCATAAACAAGGCGAAAAGACAACCCTCAGAATGGGAGAAAATATTTGCAAGTGAAGCAATTGACAAAGGATTAATCTTCAAAATATACAAGCAGCTCATGCAGCTCAATATCAAAAAACATACAACCCAATCCCCAAATGGGCAGAAGACCTAAACAGACATTTTTCCAAAGAAGATATACAGATTGCCAACAAACACATGAAAGTATGCTCAACATCACTAATCATTAGAGAAATGCAAATCAAAACTACAATGAGGTATCACCTCACACCAGTCAGAATGGCCATCATCAAAAAATCTACAAACAATAAATGCTGGAGAGGGTGGGGAGAAAAGGCAACCCTCTTGCACTGCTGGTGGGAATGTAAACTGATACAGCCACTATGGAGAACAGTATGGAGGTTCCTTAAAAAACTATAAATAGAACTACCGTACGACCCAGGAATCCCACTCCTGGGTTCTCCTGAGAGAACCATAATTCAAAAAGAGTCATGTACCACAATGTTCGTTGCAACACTATTTACAATAGCCAGGACATGGAAGCAACCTAAGTGTCCATTGACAGATGAATGGATAAAGAAGTTATGGCACATATATACAATGGAATATTACTCAGTCATAAAACGAAATGAAATTGGGTTATTTGTAGTGAGGTGGATGAACCTAGATACTGTCATACATAGTGAAGTAAGTCAGAAAGATAAAAATAAATACCATATGCTAACACATATATATATAGAATCTAAAAAAAAACAAATGTTCTGAAGAACCTAGGGGCAGGACAAGAATAAACACACAGATGTAGAGAATGGACTTGAGAACACGGGGAGGGTGAAGGGTAAGCTGGGATGAAGTGAGAGAGTGGCATGGACTTATATATACTACCAAATGTAAAATAGATAGCTAGTGGGAAGCAGCCACATAGCACAGGGAGATCAGCTCGGTGCTTTTTGACCACCTAGAGGGGTGGGATAGGGAAGAGATATGGGGATATATGTATACATATTGCTGATTCACTTTGCTATAAAGCAGAAACGAACACACCCTTGTAAAGCAATTATACTCCAATAAAGATATTAAAAAATAAAATAAAATCTAAAGAAAAAAAAAAGATGCTCAGGTTTCAGGTTCCGTTCCTGGAAATAATGATTTAGTACATTTTATAAAATCCCATTTTTTATAAAATCAATTTTCAGTAAGATTTGGGAACCACTGAATTAGAAAATAATATTCATATTCCCTAGCACGGCATTCAAGACTTTACATGATCTAGCTCTATCCTGACTTTACAATCTCAGCTTCTGCTGTAGTAATATAGGATACTTTCAGAGTAGAAGCTTTGGGACCCCACGTGGTATCTAGAAAAGAAGAGTTGTAACTGACAGAAAAATCCTCCAGTCACTACAAAGTTTCTAGTACTCTACAGCAGAGGTTTCAAACCTGAATACACACACAAAAAATCACTTGGAGGCATTTGTTAAATATATATCCCTGGACTATACTCCTGGACTAGCTGGTGGAGCAAATCTGGGATGCACCTTGGGAATACAAATTTTTTGAAAAGCTCTCCAGGTGATTTCAATAGGAGCCAGGTTTGGAAACCACAGCATATTCTCTAGGTCTGTATTTGTTGAGAGCAGAGACCAGATGTTTTTTCTTCTTTATATTTTCCAAAATCAATAGCCCAATGCTTGCACAAAGTAGATGATCATTTATTGGTCCAAGTAAGGTAGGACGACTGATTGATTGAGAATAGGAGATAACTTCTTGCTGTGTCACCATAATGACTTAATTTGTACCAGACATATCTTCCTCTGGAATAAAGAAGAAGAAACAAGGCAACTGATTATTCTATTCCTGATTCCTTGAAACCACTTTTAAGGTCACTAGAGATGTAGACATTTATACTTTTTGATGGAAAATCCAAATGTAACCAACTTGACCCAACAGTATCCAATTCAAACCTAATCAACTTTTTCTGTTTCTTTTCTTTTACCTATGAAAGCAAGGCAGATAAACAATTCAAATCCAAAGTTATAGCATTTTGGTTAACAGTGCAGACTTTGGATTCCTACTCTTCCTGTTCAAATATTTTCTTCACCCCTTGCCAGCTATATAACCTTAGGAAAGTTACTTAAACTTTCTGTGCCTCAGTTTTCTTAAACATAATATGGGGGTAATATTAGTACCTACTTCATATGATTGTGGTGAGAATTAAATAAGATAATGAATATAACTCACCTAAACAGTTCTTGACACTTAAGATATGCTAAATATTTCTTTATTTATACATACCCTCATAACTAATGAAGAGTTTTCCTACAAACATATATAAGAATTTCTGTAGAATTCTAATCCCATTCCCTAAAATATACACTTTCGTGAATTAACCTCTCACATGGAAACTGCATTTTCCAATTAATGACATAGGGCAAGATTTAACAGTGTGTTCTGGAGGCGGGTTTTCCAATTATTGCTACTTGATCATGTTTTCAACAGTCTGTGAAAACTGAGAAAGATAAAATTATATAATTGCCAAATGTCATTTCTTAAGACGAATTGTCCTTTAGACACAGATTTATTTCATTCTTACATTTTGGGGGATTAAAGTACCCTCTTTTAAATTCCCATACTTGAAAAAAAAATTTTAATAACAGACCTATGTCAGACCTTCACAATGTTCTTTGAAAATTTACAGGTCTTTGAGATAAAATAATTTAAGAACCCCTATACTAAGGCCTATGATCACTATGAGATACACTTAAAGATAAAGCATCAAAGCATAAGTTCTCACTTCCTTTGGCTATCTACTAGTGCAAATAACCTATTTCTTCCAGCTGTCTTTGAAAGTGGTTTTGGTTTTCAATTGACAGTTTTCCAGAGCAGCTGCCATCTTGATATTAAACACTGCCACAGACTTTGCTCACACATTAGATAAAAGGCAAGATTCGTAAAGATGGTGGCAGTGATCTCCAGTTGTTATTTTAGGATTATTTATGTACTTCACAATCACTGAAAAGACTAACTATGCTTATCAGTTAAATAATTGAGACATGAGACTCTTAGAGGGGATAATTGATTCTATTATTTAATGCTTCCACATTAATTCTATCAAAAAAGGAGATAAATTCTTATGATACACTGAGGTATCTCCCATATAAGGCATTTAAAATGCTTTGCAAAGATTAAAGCACTAGAGAAATGCAAAATACTATTAGCTGGTACCAAGTTGAAAACTATTTCTTCTACTTTTTTATTTGCCTCCCTCATAGATTTATGACTTTTCATGTGCTAGAGAAAAGACCTAGGCTATGTGTTTGGATACTCCTTCTAAAACACTATTGTTAGGACCTCAGTTATAATTAAAACTTCATTAAAAGCATTAGAGTTGTTGTTTCTTGATAATATGCTAATAAACAATAGTCTTTGAAATTTCTGTACTTTCCAAAAATTAAAAAAAATATTGTGAATATAAAAATAAAATAAAGAATAAAATCATTCAATGTAGTAGCTGGAAAATGAAAATCATTAAATAAACCAAGCTTGCTTTATATCTGGTAACCACTGGGTGTCAGCAATGTATGATTTTCAACCTAGAATCTTTAAATGAAGTTGTATGATAATCTGAGTCTATTTTGTGTTTGTTTTTCACTTAATATTTATTCTCATTTGAGATTTGTATTGTTGCACCAATTTTATATATTTATGATAATTTTATTCCCTGGCTGATAATGCTTCATAATCACCACAGTATTATAGAACACATAATAAATGACACCTCCTTGTAATTTGATAACATAATAAACTGAAGACCTCTAGAAAGTAAACAAAATGTAACCAAGCTGTTAGCTTACAGTTTTTTTAAATTTTATTGAAGTACAGTTGATTTACAATGTGTTAATTACTGCTGTACAGCAAAGTGACCCAGTTTTACATATGTATATTCTTTTTTATATTCTTTTCCATTATGGTTTATCACAGGATATTGAATATAGTTCCCTGTGCTATACAGTAGGACCTTGTTGTTTATCCATTCTATATATAATAGTTTGCATCTGCTAACTCCAAACTCCCACTTTATTCCTCCTCCATCTCCCCTCCTTGGCAACCATAAGTCTGTTCTCCATGTCTGTGAGTCTGTTTCTGTTTTGTAGATATGTTAATTTGTGTTATATTTTAGATTCCACATATAAGTGATATCATATGGTATTTGTCTTTCTCTTTCTGACTTGCTTTGCTTAGTATGATAATCTTTAGGTTCATCCATGTTGCTGCAAATGACATTATTTCATTCTTTTAATGGCTGAGTAATAGTCCATTGTACATCTATATACCACATCTTCTTTATCCATTCATCTGTCAATAGACATTTAAGTTGTTTCCGTGTCTTGGCTATTCTAAATAGTGCTGCTATGAGCATAAGGGTGCATATATCTTTTTGAATTATTGTTTTCTCTGGATATATGCCCAGGAGTGTGATTGCAGGATCATATGGTAGCTCTATTTTTATTTTTTTTAAGAAACCTCCATACTGTTTTCCATAGTGACTGCACCAATTTACATTCTCATCAACAGTGTAGGAGGGTTCCCTTTTCTCCATACCCTCTCCAGCATTTATTATCTGTAGACTTTTTAATGATGGCTATTCTGACCATTGTGAGGAGGTACCTCACTGTAGTTTTGATTTGCATTTCTCTAATAATTAGCCATAATGAGAATCTTTTCATGCGCCTATTGCTCATCTGTAGGTCTTCTTTGGAGAATTGTTTATTTAGGTCTTCTGCCCATTTTTTGATTGGGTTGTTTGTTTTTTGTTATTGAATTGTCTGAGTTGTTTGTATATTTTGGAAATTAAGCCCTTGTCAGTCATATCATTTGCAAATATTTTCTCCCATTCTGAGCGTTGTCTTTTCATCTTGTTATGGTTTCCTTTGCTGTGCAAAAGTGTTTACATTTAGTTAGGTTCCATTTGTTTATTTTGGTTTATTTTTGTTTTTATTTTCATTACTCTAGGAGGTGGATCAAAAAAGATATTGCTACAGCCACTATGGAGAACAGTACGGAGGTTCCTTAAAAAACTAAAAATGGAACTACCAGATGACCCAGAAATCCCACTACTGGGCATATACCTTGAGAAAACCATAATTCAAAAAGAGTCATGTACCACAATGTTCATTGCAGCACTATTTACAATAGCCAGGACATGGAAGCAACCTAAGTGTCCATTGACAGATGAATGGATAAAGAAGATGTGGCACATATAAACAATGGAATATTACTCAACCATAAAAAGAAACGAAATTGAGTTATTTGTAGTGAGGTGGATGGACCTAGAGTCTGTCATACATAGTGAAGTAAGTCAGAAAGAGAAAAACAAATACCGTATGCTAACACATGTATATGGAATCTAAAAATAAAAAAAAGTTCTGATGAACCTAGGGGCAGGACAGGAATAAAGATGCAGATGTAGAGAATGGACTTGAGGGTACGGGGAGGGGGAAGGGTAAGCTGAGACAAAGTGAGAGAGTAGCACTGACACATATACACTACCAAATGTAAAATAGATAGCTAGTGTGAAGCAGCTGCATAGCACAGGGAGGTCAGCTCAGTACTCTGTGACCATCTAGAGGGGTGGGATAGGGAGGGTGGGAGGGAGACACAAGAGGGAGGGGATATGGGGATATATGTATACGTATAGCTGATTCACTTTGTTATACAGCAGAAACTAACACAACATTGGAAAGCAATTATACTCCAATAAAGATTAAAAAAAAAAAAAAGATATTGCTGCAATTTATGTCAGAGAGTGTTCTGCCTATGTTTTCTTCTAAGAGTTTTATAGTATCTGGCCTTACATTTAAGTCTTTAATCCATTTTGAGTTTATTTTTTGTGTATGGTGTTAGGGAGTGTTCTAATTTTATTCTTTTACCTGTAGCTGTTCAACTTCCCCAACACCACTTGTTGAAGAGACTATCTTTTCCCCATTGTATACTCTTGCCTCCTTTGTTGAAGATTAATTGTCCATAGGCATGTAGGTTTATTTCTGTGCTCTCTATTCTGTTCCATTGATCTGTATGTCTGTTTTTGTGCCAATACCATGCTGTTTTGATTACTGTAGCTTTGTAGTATTGTCTGGAGTCTGGGAGTGTTATGCCTCCTGCTTTGTTCTTTTACCTCAGGATTGCTTTGACAATTCTGGGTGTTTTATGGTTCCATATAAATTTTTGGATTATTTGTTCTAGCTCTGTGAAAAATGTCATGGGTAATTTGATAGGGATCTCATTAAATCTGTAGATTGCTTTGGGTAGTATGGCTATTTTAACAATATTGATTCTTCCAATCCAAGAGCATGGGATATCTTTCCATTTTTGGGAATCATCTTCAATTTCCTTTATTAATGTTTTGTAGTTCTCAGCATATAGGTCTTTCACCTCCTTGGTGAGGTTTATTCCTATTTTTTAATGCAATTTTAAAAGGGATTTTTTGCTTGCATTCCCTTTCTGATATTTCATTGTTAGTGTAAAGAAACACAACTGATTTCTGTATGTTAATCTGGTATCCTGCTACCTTGATGAATTAATTTATCAGTTCTAGTAGTTTTTGTGTGGAGTCTTTAGGGTTTTCTATATATAGTATCATGTCATCTGTATATAATGACAATTTTACCTCTTCCCTACGAATTTGAATAACTTTTATCTCTTTTTCTTTTTTGACTGCTGTGGCTAGGACTTCCAATATCATGTTGAAGAGAAGTGGTGAGAGTGGATATTCTTGTCTTATTCCAGATTTTAGCAGGAAGGCTTTCAACTTTTCACCATTTAGTATTATATTGGGTGTGGGTTTGTCATAAATAGCTTTTATTATGTTGAGGTATGTTCCCTCTATACCCACTTTTGTAAGGGTTTCTATCATGAATGGATGTTGAATTTTATCAAATGCTTTTCCTGAGTCTATTGAGATGATCAAGTGCTTTTTGTCTTTTCTTTTGTTGATGTGGTTTATCACATCGATTGATTTCCGCATGTTGATCCATCCTTGTGACCCTGGGATGAATCCAACTTTGTCGTGGTTTATGATCTTTTTTATGTGTTGTTGGATTCAGTTTGCTAGCTTACAGTTTTTTGTATACGTGTGTGTATGTGTGTGTGTGTGTGTGTGTGTGTGTGTGTGTGTTTTATAGATTCAACTCATTTAAGTACTAGATAGAGTGGGATTGCCCAGAAAACACATTAAAGAAGCCATTCATTGATTCAACCCTACAGTCACACACTTAACACACATTTACTGAGTGCTTGCTGTGTGTTAGGAATTGTTCATGGTACAGAGGATAAAGTGGTGAATAAGATAGACATCATCCCTTCTCTCAAACTGTTCAGAGTCTAGTTGGGAAGGCAAAAAAGTAAAATTACAATTATAGGGAATATAATATGTGCTATATAATATGTAAAGGGACGACAGCATAGTAGTGGGGTTAAGTGCTCCAACTCTGGAGTCTGGCTGTCGTTGTATTCCCATGTGCATGAATACACATTTTGAGAACTTAAAATTGTTTAGTATGGTTGGTAAAGAGCATGTGTATAGAGCCACTGAAGTAATGACATTGGAAAAAAATCAGTGGTTAATTTTGGACAGGTGTATGAAGATGTTGGTGGACTTCTCATAGATAGTTGGATATAGGTTTGGAGTACAGTGGAAAGATTTGGGTTGAAGATTTGGGGGTCATCAGCATATAAGTGATAGTTGAAGTCATGAATGTGGATGATGGATAGGGAAGTAATTCAAAGAGTTTCAGCTCTGGAATTATGTGATTAGTGTTATAGAAATATCACTCTGCTCACAGCGTGGAGGATAGATTTAGGATGGGTGGTGGGGGTGCTTCTCTAATTCTAATGGCAGAAAGACAATAGAACTTGTCAAGAATATAAGATTTTCATTTGAAAAGCATACTAACATGATTTATTTCAATAATAATGCACTATGACATACAAAAGTAGTAAGAAAATTTTGTAAGTAATCATGCAAACTGTACACAAAAACTGTAATGATATTTGCTTCATAGTCATCACCTTAGGAAATCATACACTGTTATAGCAAGAAGATAATTTTTTTTTTTTTTGGTCACGCTGTGTGGCTTGTGGGATTTTAGTTCCCCAACCAGGGATTGAACCTGGGTCCTCGGGCATTGAGAGCACAGAGTCTTAACCACTGGACTGCCAGGGAATTCCCAAGAAGAGAATTTTTTGATTATGTATTAACATGATTTTTTTTGCTTGTACTTATTTCCCTTTTATTCTAGAAGAGTCACACATGTCTGGTGAGGTTTAGGATAATTACAGCAGAAATCGAAAGGCATAATTAGTTAATATGTTTCTAATCTTCAAAATAGATTAGATTGAGCCTCTACTGTGGGAAATTTTAGGATTAAGTTGAAGAAGCAATTTTCATCTTAAAAGCCAGGCTTTGTTGAGAGGGAGGATTTTCTACCCCCTTATCTCTTTGTTGCACATATTTACATGGGAGATTTTGTTTTTAAATAGAGTGAGCAGAAGACTTTTGGATTGGAGTAGGGATTTGTGGGAGGATTGAAGAAATAATGACAGAAGATGTCATGATAACTGGAGATTGAACTCCTAACATGAAAAATGTTGAGACTGAAGTTGAAGGTGCTATTTTCATGAGACATGGTAAAACTTTCTGTCTTGGCTGATCTTTTCACAAAAAGATGGTGAAACATAACGTATTGGAGGCCAAGCAGAAAAAATGACAGAGACTTGAGAAGATTTTGTTTACCAAGAAAGACATGCTTTACCTTATTATCTTTGATCAATGGACTGTGGATAACAAAATTTTTACCTGTACATCATTTGTACAAATATGGACTTCATGTTATGTAGACCAGGCCTGACAAGTTCTTTCAGGAAGCTAGTTGGCCAAGATATCAAGATTATATACGAAGTGGAATATTACCTAGTAGTTTAACAAATATAAGTATTGTACCCCAGTTTTCAGCCATCTTCCAGTATAAGCATTCTGATATTGGTCTACTTTATTATATCAATCACAGAGACGAATATTGCAGTATTCAAGTATAATTGTGTAATAGCTTATATTTCTTTTCAGTTCTGTCCAGTTTTGCTTCTTTTTTTTTCAATTTTTAAATTAAATTTAATTTTTTTTATACAGCAGGTTCTTATTAGTCATCAATTTTATACACATCAGTGTATACATGCCAATCCAATCGCCCAGTTCATCCCACCACCACCCCCACCACCCTGCCACTTTCCCCAACCACCCTGCCACTTTCCCCACTTGGTGTCCATACGTTTGTTCTCTACATCTGTGTCTCAATTTCTGCCCTGCAAACATGTTCATCTGTACCATTTTTCTAGGTTTGACATATATGCGTTAATATACGATATTTGTTTTTCTCTTTCTGACTTACTTCACTCTGTATGATAGTCTCTAGATCCATCCACATCTCAACAGACCACCCAATTTTGTTCCTTTTTATGGCTGAGTAATATTCCATTGTATAGATGCACCACATCTTCTTTATCCATTCGTCTGTCAATGGTCATTTAGGTTGCTGCCATGACGTGGCTATTGTAAATAGTGCTGCAATGAACATTGGGGTGCATGTGTCTTTTTGAATTACGGTTTTCTCTAGGTATATGCCCAGTAGTGGGATTGCTGGATCATATGGTGATTCTATTTTTAGTTTTTTAAGGAACCTCCATACTGTTCTCCATAGTGGCTGTATCAATTTACATTCCCACCAACAGTGCAAGAGGGTTCCCTTTTCTCCACACCCTCTCCAGCATTTGTTTGTAGATTTTCTGATGAGGCCCATTCTAACTGGTGTGAGGTGATACCTCATTGTGGTTTTGATTTGCATTTCTCTAATAATTAGTGATGTTGAGCAGCTTGTCATGTGCTTCTTGGCCATCTCTATGTCTTCTTTGGAGAAATCTCTATTTAGGTCTTCTGCCCATTTTTGGATTGGGTTGTTTGTTTTTTTAATATTGAGCTGCATGAGCTGTTTATATATTTTGGAGACTAATCCTTTGTCAGTTGATTCATTTGCAAATATTTTCTCCCATTCTGAGGGTTGTCTTTTCATCTTGTTTATGGTTTCCTTTGCTGTGCAAAAGCTTTTAAGTTTCATTAGGTCCCATTTCTTTATTTTTGTTTTTATTTCCATTACTCTAGGAGGTGGATCAAAAAAGATCTTGCTGTGATTTATGTCAAAGAGTGTTCTTCCTATGTTTTCCTCTAAGAGTTTTATAGTGTCCGGTCTTACATTTAGGTCTCTAATCCATTTTGAGTTTATTTTTGTGTATGGTGTGAGGGAGTGTTCTAATTTCATTGTTTTACATGTAGCTGTCCAGTTTTCCCAGCACCACTTATTGAAGAGACTGTCTTTTCTCCATTGTATATTCTTGCTTCCTTTGTCATAGATTAGTTGACCATAGGTGCGTGTGTTTATCTGTGGGCTTTCTATCCTGTTCCATTGATCTATGTTTCTGCTTTTGTGCCAGTACCATATTGTCTTGATTACTGTAGCTTTATAGTATAGTCTGAAGTCAAGGAGTCTGATTCCTCCAGCTCCGTTTTTTTCCCTCAAGACTGCTTTGGCTATTCGGGGTCTTTTGTGTCTCCATACGAATTTTAAGATTTTTTGTTCTAGTTCCGTAAAAAATGCCATTAGTAATTTGATAGGGATTGCATTGAATCTGTAGATTGCTTTGGGTAGTATAGTCATTTTCACAATATTGATTCTTCCAATCCAAGAACATGGTTTATCTCTCCATCTGTTGGTATCATCTTTAATTTCTTTCATCAGTGTCTTATAGTTTTCTGCATACAGGTCTTTTGTCTCCCTAGGTAGGTTTATTCCTAGGTATTTTATTCTTTTTGTTGCAATGGTTAATGGGATTGTTTCCTTAACTTCCCTTTCAGATTTTTCACCATTAGTGTATAGGAATGCAAGCAATTTCTGTGCATTAGTTTTATATCCTGCAACTCTACCAAATTCATTGATTAGCTCTAGTAGTTTTCTGGTGGCATCTTTAGCATTCTCTGTGTATAGTATCATGTCATCTGCAAACAGTGACAGTTTTACTTCTTCTTTTCCAATCTGTATTCCTCTTATTTCTTTTACTTCTCTGATGGCCGGGGCTAGGACTTCCAAAACTGTGTTGAATAATATTGGTGAGAGTGGACATCCTTGTCTTGTTCCTGATCTTAGAGGAAATGCTTTCAGATTTTCACCATTGAGAATGATGTTTGCTGTGGGTTTGTTGTATATGGCCTTTATTATGTTGAGGTAGGTTCCCTCTATGCCCACTTTCTGGAGAGTTTTTTATCATAAATGGGTGTTGGATTTTGTCAAAAGCTTTTTCTGCATCTATTGAGATGATCATATGGTTATTATTCTTCAATTTTTTAATATGGTGTATCACATTGATTGATTTGTGTATATTGAAGAATCCTTGCATCCCTGGGATAAATACCACTTGGTCATGGTGTATGATCCTTTTAATGTGCTGTTGGGTTCTGTTTGCTAGTATTTTGTTGAGGATTTTTGCATCTGTATTCATGAGTGATATTGGTCTATAATTTTCTTTTTTTGTAGTATCTTTGTCTGGTTTTGGTATCAGGGTGATGGTGGCCTCATAGAATGAGTTTGGGAGTGTTCCTTCCTCTGCAAATTTTTAGAAGAGTTTGAGAAGGATAGGTGTTAGCTCTTCTCTAAATGTTTGATAGAATTCACCTGTGAAGCCATCTGGTCCTGGACTTTTGTTTTTGGAAGATTTTTAACCACAGTTTCAATTTCACTACTTGTGATTGGTCTGTTCATATTTTCTATTTCTTCCTGGTTCAGTCTTGGAAGGTTATACCTTTCTAAGAATTTGTCCATTTCTTCCATGTTGTCCATTTAATTGGCATAGAGTTGCTTGTAGTAGTCTCTTAGGATGCTTCATATTTCTGTGGTGTCTGTTGTAACTTCTCCTTTTTCATTTCTAATTTTATTGATTTGAGTCCTCTTCCTCTTTTTCTTGATGAGTCTGGCTGATGGTTTATCAATTTTGTTTATCTTCTCAAAGAACCAGCTTTTAGTTTTATTGATCTTTGCTATTGTTTTCTTTGTTTATATGTCATTTATTTCTGCTCTGATCTTTATGATTTCTTTCCTTCTGCTAACTTTGGGTTTTGTTTGTTCTTCTTTCTCTAGGTTCCGTTAGGTTTAAGGTTAGATTGTTTATTTCAGATTTTTCTTGTTTCTTGAGGTAGGCTTCTATAGCTATAAACTTCCCTCTTAGAACTGCTTTTGCTGCATCCCATAGCTTTTGGATCGTCGTGTTTTCATTGTCATTTATCTCTAAGTATTATTTGATTTCCTCAGTGATCTCTTGCATATTTAGTAACGTATTGATTAGCCTCCATGTGTTTGTGTTTTTTACGTTTTTTTCCCTGTAATTCATTTCTAATCTCATAGCATTGTGCTCAGAAAAGATGTTTGATATGATTTCAATTTTCTTAAATTTACTGAGGCTTGATTTGTGACCCAAGATGTGATCTATCCTGGAGAATGTTCCGTGCACACTTGAGAAGAAAGTGTAATCTGCTCTTTTGGGATGGAATGTCCTGTAAATATCAATTAAATCTATCTGGTCTATTGTGTCATTTAAAGCTTCTGTTTCCTTATTTATTTTCATTTTGGATGATCTGTCCATTGGTGTAAGTGAGATGTTAAGTCCCCCACTATTATTGTGTTGCTGTCGATTTCCTCTTTTATAGCTGTAGCAGTTGCCTCATGTATTGAGGTGCTCCTATGTTGGGTGCATATATATTTATAATTGTTATATCTTCTTCTTGGACTGATCCCCTGATCATTATGTAGTGTCCTTCCTTGTCTCTTGTAACATTCTTTATTTTAAAGTGTGTTTGAAATACATTTTATTTTGTCTGGAGAATAGTTTGGATAGACAGCTCATCAGTGTTTATTGTCTGGCATTATGCTGATTAGGAACTTGCCTGAAGAGTATTTTATTTTCTTGGCTCTATGCTACATCTTGCTTACCACTAAGACAATTTTTTTTCATAGCCTTGTCTAATATTTCAGACATAAGAGAAACCCATCTGAGCCAAAGGCCTCAGGGAACACCATCCCCAAGTCAGTCACAAGCATTCTTTTTGGGGAGGTAGTGTGAGTTTATATTGGGGCATATAAGCAAATATATTTTGGGAATAAATATATTTGGGAATTTGAGCACCAGAATAATTCCCCAAAGTATCTCACCAAGAAAACAGATTCTTCTCTGAAACATTATGCTGCAACCATTTCTCTTCTATTCTTTTTTTTCCCCCTCTTCTTTTCTCAGTTTCTGTTTTCACATTAAACATTGTAATGACAATTTATTAATACACAATTGTTAGGAAAACTTGCCAATACCTGAACATCTATGATTGTTCTACGTTCCTGGCATCAAGAATCTCAGAAATCAAATCAATGGGTAGAATATAATCTTGTAAACATGAACTGAGAACTAATCAAGTTATGGAAAAGTTTTATGACTTCTCTATTCCCCATATTTGGGTACAACTACCCATTAATTGGAGTGTTTGCCTTGGCCTGTGGGCCGGTCAATTACCTATTTGCTCTAGAATCCATTTGCTTCCTCTATTCTGTATCAAAACAAACTATCTTTCCTAGTATCTTTTCCCTTTTCTCTCTGAGCAGGTTTGGCAAATATGAGGAACTGGAATATTGGAGGGCATGAGGAGACTAGAAGACATGATATTTCACCCTCTCTCTCTGCTTCCTCTAGAATCCCTAACAGTGGCTACTTCTCCTGCATGGCTTTGCCTCCCCCTGCATGGTCTCCTTCTATATGGTCCCAGCTCCAGCCTTAGTTTTAGGTCCTACAGTATGATCCCAGGTTCTGGGCTTGATAATAGTTCCTTTTCCTTTGTCACTCCTCCACAGGAGACGGCTTCCTGTCATTTCTGATCTCTGAGTTGCCTCACCTTCTATTTGGTTTCTCTGTATACCCATCTTCTAACAAGTGCCAGTATTAACTTCACTCTGTTTGAAAGATCCACAGTGGTTCCTTTTTCCTGGTTGGATTGTAAGTGATATAGTCAGATATACTATCTCTTGGATGAATCTAGGAAAACTCTGAAAAATTATTTCTCTCAAGATAATTGTTAATAATAGTAAAAACTTGAATCAATGATTGAAAAAGTCTTACAGAAATACCCACAAAATTTATGAGGATAAATGTAGAAGTATGCACATTGAAGAATAATATGAGAAAAAATTAGTGAGCAGCCTAAATATTTAGCAATTGAGAAATGCTTAAATAAATTACAGCTTATTCATTATATGGAATATCATGAGGATTAAAAAGAATGGGATGTGTTTATATGTACTGATGTAAAAAGTGTTCTAAAATTTTGTGAAGAACAAAAAACAATAGCAGAAATCTATTTGTAAAACATCCACATAACTGTGTGTGTGTGTGTGTGTGTGTGTGTGTGTAAATATTCCCTCAAGGGAATAGTGTTTGTATCATTTTACATTTCCACCCTGAGTGTTTTAAGAGTTACAGTTGTTCCACAGCTTTCTCAAAACCTTGTATGATTAGAAGTTTTAGCTATCTTAATAGGTATCTGGGGTATATCACATTGTGGTTTTAACTTGCATTACACTAGTGCCTATGTGTCATATGTATATCTTCTTTTAAAAATTATTAATTTATTTACTTTTTATTATTAAGGCTATCTTTTTTAGAGAAGTTTTAGAATCACAGCAAAATTGAGGGGAAGGTACAGAGATTTCCTATATACCTCCTACTCCCAGACATGCATAGCTTCCCCCACTATCAACATCCCTCACCAGAGTGATACATTTGTTACAGTTGATGAGCTTACATTGACACATCCTTATCACTCAAAGTCCATAGTTTACATTAGGGTTAACTCTTGGTGTTGTACATTCTATGGGTTTGGACAAATGTACAATGACATGTGTACATTTTTATGGTATCATACAGAGTGTATTCACTGCCCAAAAAATCCTCTGTGCTTTGCCTATTCATCCCTGCTCCAACCCCTACCCCTGACAACTACTGATCTTTTTATTGTCTCCATAGTTTTAACTTTTCCAAAATGTCATATAAAGATATTAGCTATAGGGGTTTCTTTTGTATATGCTCTTTATTAAGTTTATTAACTTGAGGTACTGTTTTTTTAAAATCATGAATGGGTTTTAGATTTCGTCAAATGTTTTTATGCATGAATTGCATAATGTTGCATAATATTCCAGGAATACTCCTATTGCCCACAAAAATATTTCTATTGCCTAAGGTAATGACTCATCTGGAACCATAAAAAGAAGGTGTAGAGCTAGCAGCTGTATCGCAATATGAACATGTGCTATGACATTTGACAGTGGAGCTATTTGGGTGGTGTAGAGAAATTATGTTTGAAATGTATGGTACCAGAATCCTGTCTGTGGAAAAGAGTTCTACTTTTAGATGTACGAAATTGTAAGTGGAGAATTCAGTTGTTATCAATACCTCGTTAATTCAACATTTTCTCCTATCAGGAACTTACTGGATAATCCAGTATATAAAATTAGAGATGTACCATATATTTGTTCTTTTTTTATTGAAATCAACAAAACATACTTATCAGAATTCCTGTACTTACAGGACACTAGCATTTAACAATAATTTAAAAATCCTTGTGAAGTTGCATATTTTATTCATCCTAACATATTGGGTCTTGTCTTAAATCTGGTGCATCTCGTCCTGATGAAGTCTGTCAGTTACAGATGAAATAACACACAAATTGCCAGTAAGCCAGCAAAATGGTCTAAGGAATGAAATGCTCCATTGAAAAATTCCTACTCCTTTTCATCAATTTTCAATGTATATAGTATAAAAGTAATTTGGTTATACATCTATGAAGCTCGATACATCTATGAAGCAACAATTTTAAAACGCTTTTGAATTGTTCTGGGTAATTAGTGTTGTCAGTTCAAATAATATTAAGATTAGTCACTGTACAAGAAAACTTGAAATGCCCTGGAATATTACAGTTCATATATAAAAGAGATTTTATAGAGGTTTCCCAAATTTGACAATGGTAACTTACATTACTAAATATGTTATGAAGCTGAAAATAAACTTTTCTAGATTGTCAGTGATACAAAAATTTTCATCAGCCATAGTAAATGAAGACTGAGATAACTCTCATATTACAAGATTATTGTTATAAAAAGGGTTAATCGAAGAGTATTCAGCCACAGAAAAGTATTATAGAGTTGTGTCAGTCAGTTATTATTAAAACATTTTATTATTGTTATGGGTTTTGTAATATTTGTGGTATGTCAACTTTTTGAGTTTTGTAATTTCTTGTGATTTTTCTCATCTTACATAAATATCTGTTTTCATTTCTAATTTTGAATTTTAAATAATGTACTCTTCTAAAGTCCCTCAGCTCATATACAAATTTTATAAGCACCAGTATCTGTCTTAATTAGTAGCTTTATAATAAAACAATACTGTAGGGGAGGAAAATAATTTTCCCTCTACCCTTCTGAGCTTTTGGCTGAGACCTCTGTAATAAAAGATTAACAAGAGAAAAACAAACAGAAGTTTATTAACACGTATACCTCATGTACACATGGAAGATATCCAGAGAAAAACGAGTAACTTCCCGAGGTGGCTTAGAATTCAGTCTTAAATACTATCTTAATAGGGAAAAGGGAAGGGATAGGTCTCTTAGGGAAGAGTAAATGATTTTTTGGAAAGATGAATGGACCCTTAGAAGAATAGACGAGAGGTATGATAGTTTGTGACAATGTTTTTCTGTGTGTGAGCTCAACTTCTAGTCTCCTGCGATAAGAGTCAGTCTTCCCTGGTTGATGAAACTCCCGGGAGGGGATCTATGATAATCGAGTTCCTTTTGCAGGATCTGTCTTTAGGCAGAAAAGAGTAGTTCAGAGAAAACCTCTCCCTGCATTTGTTGTTTTTCAAGTGCTTACAGTTCAAAATAATCAATTTGCCCAAAGTGGTATATTTTGGGGTGGCATGTTCTGCTACCCTTGTATCTTTTTTTTTTAAAGTATTTGTTTATTTATTTATTTATGGCTGTGTTGGGTCTTCATTTCTGTGCGAGGGCTTTCTCTAGTTGTGGCAAGCGGGGACCACTCATCATCGCGATGAGCGGGCCTCTCACTGTCGCGGCCTCTCCTTGCGGAGCACAGGCTCCAGACGCGCAGGCTCAGCAACCGTGGCTCACGGGCCCAGCTGCTCCGCGGCACGTGGGATCTTCCCAGACCAGGGCTCGAACCCATGTCCCCTGCGTTGGCAGGCAGACTCTCAACCACTGCTCCACCAGGGAAGCCCCCTTGTATCTTATAGTGCAAATTCTCAAAACTTCTTTAAGTGTGTCCTGTTTTCTATCTTTTGCTCTTCAATACTAATTTTAGAATCATCTTGTCATGTTACATGAAGAACACTGTTGGAATTTTAATCAAACTCCATGTCTGTATAGATCAATTTGGGCAGAACTGAACTCTACATTTTTATCACTCCATTTCTTTGTGTTTTATATATTTCTCAATGAAATTTTAGAATTTTCTCCATACTAGATTTGTACATCTTTTGTTAGATTTATTGATAGGTACTTCATATATTTGATATCTGATTGCTAATGATATCTTTTAAAGTAATTACATTTACTAAGTATTTATAGTTGGTGGAGATAAATGAAATTGATTTTAGTTTGTTCACCTACCCACCTTGCTAAATACTCTTATTTCGAAAAATAATTACCTGCAACTTGTTTTGGGTTTTCAATGTAGAAATTATATTATTTCAAATAATAATTTAATTTATTTATTTCAAATTTATAGTGATAATTATTTTTGTCATATTATGCTGGGTATGACCTCCTGATTTATATTAAATAGAAGCAGAAATAATAGGCATCCTTGCCATTTTCCTGATTTTAAAGGGAATGGTTCTCATGTTATACTCTTATGAATGATGCTTCCTGTGTATTTTTGGTAGATAATGCTTTATCAGGGAGAAAGAAAGTTTACTTCTATTCATAATTTGCTGCAAGTTGCATTTTAACACACGTTTTTTCTGTTTATGGAGATGGTCATGTTTTCTTCATCCTTTGATCTGTTAATGCAGTGAATTATATTTATGGATTAAATGATGTTAAACCAACCTTACTTTTCTGGGATAAAACAGTTTGGTAATGAAATAGTAAACTGCTAGATTAATTTCATTAATATTTTTGTTTGGGATTCATGAGTGTGAATGGCCTGCAGTTTTCTTTTCTTGTTCTTTCTTTGTCTGACTTTGGTGTCAGATTTATACTGGCCACATCAAATTAGTGGGAAAGCATTCTCTTTTTAATCTCAGGGAGAGTTTATATAAGACTGTGAGGGGGAACAGAGTATGTGACCCCAAAATACGTCACTTTGGCATGTGGTTTATTTTGAGCTGAAGGCAATCAAGACCCAGCAGAGTCAGGAAAAACTTTTACCTCTCCCTTAACTGCCTAAAAGAATTTAGATAGGGGCCCATGCTCAGAAAGAGAGCTATTACCATAGATAACTTTCTATCTGAAAGACCTATCTGTATGGCAGGACAAACATCTAATTACCAAATATCTGTTCTTACTGTCCTTTGAAGCTCCAGGTACCCATCCCATCCTTTAGCTCCCAACAGCATATAAACCTCAATTGCCTGACTTGCCTTTGGGTGTTATATCTTTGGGACTCCCATACTACCAAATTAAATTTGTTTTTCTCCCGTTATCTTTTTTATGTCAATTTAATTATCTGACCAGCCAAAGTACCTAGAAGGGAAGAAAGGAAAAATTTTTTGCACCTACAATTTTATTTTATTCCTTGAATGTTTGATAGAATTCACTTGAACTTTTTGGTGCTTCCTTTGTGTAAAAATATTTAACACTTATTCAGTTTCTCTGGTAGTTATAGGAATATTCAGTCTTATTAATTTTTCTCAAGACAATTTGTATAACTCATAATAATTTTTCTTTGTATATTATTCAATGTATTAGTATTAAGTTATTTATAATATGTTTTTTATTCACTTTTGTATATATAGTAATTTCACCCTTTTAACTTCCAGCATTGTTGATTTGTGTCTTCTCTTGCTATTTTTGGTAGTCTCAACAAAATATGTTCAACTTGATTAATTTGTTCAAGGATCTAACTTTTGGCTTTTGTAATCCTCTTCATTGTATATTTGGTTTTTTTGTTTCATAGAGTACTGCTCTTGATTTTATAATTACATTTCATCTACTTTATTTAGTTTTATTAATTTTCCTTTTATTACCTTTTAAGTTACAAGCTTAATTCATTAATTTTCTCTCTGTTTTCTTTTATATCGTGAGCATTTATGGTTATATTTCCTTCTATGTACCACTTTTAATATATCATTTGCTTCAATGATTGATATGTAGTGTTTGCCTCAAAGATTAAATTCTATGTTTTAGATCACCAGAATAGTTTTTCTTTGACCCATTTAGAAGTAATTTTAATCTCCAAATATATTAGGATATAATTTTATCTTTTCTTATTTACTTTAAAAAAAATTGCATGTGGTCAGAAAAAATTATTTGTATGATACTAATTACTTTAAATTTTGTTTACACTTTTTTATTGCTTGGCACATGGTCAATTTTGTAAATATCCTTTTTGTGCTTGAGAAGTTATATTCCCTAATTGCTGGGTGCTGAGTTTGTAGAGGAAGAAAAACCCTCCCCTCTACCCTCCTTGGTCCTCTGGCTGGATCTGCAAAATAAACTTATAACAGATTAACAGAAAAAAAAGGCATACAAATATATTAATTTTAAAAAACTTTTTATTTATTTTTTATACAGCAGGTTCTTATTAATTATCGATTTTATACATATTAGTGTATATATGTCAAGCCAATTCATGTCACCATCACTGCCCCCCCCCGCACCGCTTTCCCCCCTTGGTGTCCATATGTTTGTTCTCTACATCTGTGTCTCTATTTCTGCCTTGCAAACCAGTTCATCTGTACCATTTTTCTAGATTCCACATATATGCATTAATATACGCTATTTGTTTTTCTCTTTCTGACTTACTTCACTCTGTATGACAGTCTCTAGGTCCATCCAAGTCTCTACAAACGACCCAATTTCGTTCCTTTTCGTGGCTGAGTAATATTCCATTGTATATATGTACCACAACTTCTTTATCCATTCGTCTGTCGATGGGCATTTAGGTGGCTTCCATGACCTTGCTATTACAAAGAGTGCTGCAATGAACAATGGGCTGCATGTGTCTTTTTGAATTATGGTTTTCTCTGGGTGTATGCCCAGTAGTGGGATTGCTGGGTCATATGGTAGTTCCTTTTTAGTTTTTTAAGGAACCTCCATAGTGTTCTCCATAGTGGCTGTATCAATTTACATTCCCACCAACAGTGCAAGAGTGTTCCCTTTTCTCCACACCCTCTCCAGCATTTATTGTTTCTAGATTTTTTGATGATGGCCATTCTGACTGGTGTGAGGTGATATCTCATTGTAGTTTTGATTTGCATTTCTCTAATAATTAGTGTTGTTGAGCATCTTTTCATGGGCCTCTTGGCCATCTGTATGTCTTCTTTGGAGAAATGTCTATTTAGGTCTTCTGCCCATTTTTTTTTGTTTTTTTTAAAGTTGGGCTTATCCTTTTTTATTTATTTATTTATTTATTTATCTATTTATGGCTGTGTTGGGTCCTCGCTTCTGTGCTAGGGCTCTCTCCAGTTGTGGCAAGCGGGGGCCACTCCTCATCGCGGTGTGCGGGCCTCTCACCGTCGCGGCCTCTCCCGCTGCGGAGCACAGGCTCCAGACGCGCAGGCTCAGCAATTGTGGCTCACAGGCCCAGTTGCTCTGCGGCATGTGGGATCCTCCCAGACCAGGGCTCGAACCCATTTCCCCGGCATTGGCAGGCAGATTCCCAACCACTGCACCACCAGGGAAGCCCTCTTCTGCCCATTTTTGATTGGGTTGTTTGTTGTTTTAATACTGAGCTGCACGATCTGCTTATATATTTTGGAGATTAATCCTGTGTCCATTGATTCATTTGCAAATATTTTCTCCCAATCTGAGGGTTGTATTTTCATCTTGTTTATGGTTTCCTTTGCTGTGCAAAAGCTTTTAAGTTTCATTAGGTCCCATTTGTTTATTTTTGTTTTTATTTCCATTACTCCAGGAGGTGGGTCAAAAAAGATCTTGCTGTGATTTATGTCAAAGGGTGTTCTTCCTATGTTTTCCTTTAAGAGTTTTATAGTGTCTGGCCTGACATTTAGGTCTTGAATCCATTTTGAGTTTATTTTTGTGTGTGGTGTTAGGGAGTATTCTAATTTCATTCTTTTACATGTAGCTGTCCAGTTTTCCCAGCACCACTTATTGAAGAGACAGTCTTCTCTCCATTGTATATTCTTGCCTCCTTTATCAAAGATAAGGTGACCATATGTGTGTGGGTTTATCGCTGGGCTTTCTATCCTGTTCCTTTGATCTATATTTCTGTTTTTGTGCCAGTACTATCCCGTCTTGATTACTGTAGCTTTGTAGTATACTCCAAAGTAAGGGAGCCTGATTCATCCCGCTCCGTTTTCCCTTCCCAAGATTGCTTTGGCTATTCAGGGTCCTTTGTGTTTCCATACAAATTGTGAAATTTTTTGTTCTAGTTCTGTGAAAAATGCCATTGGTAGTTTGATAGGGACTGCACTGAATCTGTAGATTGCTTTGGGCAGTAGAGTCATTTTCACAATGTTGATTCTTCCAATCCAAGAACATGGTATATCTCTCCATCTGTTGGTATCATCTTTATTTCTTTCATCAGTGTCTTATGGTTTTCTGCATACAGGTCTTTTGTCTGCCTAGGTAGGTTTATTCCTAGGTATTTTATTCTTTTTGTTGCAATGGTAAATGGGAGTGTTTCCATAATTTCTCTTTCAGATTTTTCATCATTAGTGTATAGGAATGTGAGAGATTTCTGTGCATTAATTTTGTATCCTACTACTTTACCAAATTCATTGATTAGCTCTAGTAGTTTCCTGGTAGCATCTTTAGGATTCTCTATGTATAGTATCATGTCATCTCCAAACAGTGACAGCTATACTTGTTCTTTTCCAATTTGGATTCCTTTTATTTCTTTTTCTTGTCTGATTGCTGTGGCTAAAACTTCCGAAACTATGTTGAATAATAGTGATGAGAGTGGGCACCCTTGTCTTGTTCCTGATCTTAGAGGAAATGGTTTCAGTTTTTCACCATTGAGAATGATGTTGGCTGTGGGATTGTCATATATGGCCTTAATTATGTTGAGGTAAGTTCCCTATATGCCTACATTCTGGAGGGTTTTTATCATAAATGGGTATTGAATTTTGTTGAAAGCTTTTTCTGCATCTGTTGTGATTATCATATGGTTTTTATCCTTCAATTTGTTAATATAGTGTATCACATTGATTGATTTGTGTATATTGAAGAATTCTTGCATTCCTGGGATAAACCCCACTTGATCATGGTGTATGATCCTTTTAATGTGCTGCTGGATTCTGTTTGCTAGTATTTTGTTGAGGATTTTTGCATCTATGTTCATCAGTGATATTGGCCTGTGGTTTTCTTTTTTTGTGACATCTTTGTCTGGTTTTGGTATCAGGGTGATGGTGGCCTCATAGAATGAGTTGGGGAGTGTTCCTCCCTCTGCTATATTTTGGAAGAGTTTGAGAAGGATAGGTGTTAGCTCTTCTCTAAATGTTTGATAGAATTCGCCTGTGAAGCCATCTGGTCCTGGGTTTTTGTTTGTTGGAAGATTTTTAATCACAGTTTCAATTTCAGTGCTTGTGATTGGTCTGTTCATTTTTTCTATTTCTTTCTGGTTCAGCCTCGGGAGGTTGTGCTTTTCTAAGAATTTGTCCATTTCTTCCAAGTTGTCCATTTTATTGGTATATAGTTGCTTGTAGCAATCTCCATGATCCTTTGTATTTCTGCAGTGTCAGTTGTTACTTCCCCTTTTACATTTCTAATTCTATTGATTTGAGTCTTTTCCCTCTTGACGAGTCTGGCTAAGGGTTTATCAATTTTCTTTACCTTCTCAAAGGATCAGCTTTTAGTTTTATTGGTCTTTGCTATTGTTTCTCTCGTTTCTCTTTCATTTATTTCTGATCTGATAGTTATGATTTCTTTCCTTCTGCTAACTTTAAGTTTTTTTGTTCCTCTTTCTCTAATTGTTTTAGGTGTAAGGTTAGGTTGTTTATTTGAGATGTTTCTTGTTTCTTGAGGTAGGACTGTATTGCTCTAAACTTCCCTCTTAGAACTGCTTTTGCTGCATCCCATACAATTTGGGTCATGGTGTTTTCACTGTCATTTGTTTCTAGGTATTTTTTGATTTCCTCTTTGATTTCTTCAGTGATCTCTTGCTTATTTAGTAGTGTATTATTTAGCCTCCATGTGTTTGTATTTTTTGCAGATTTTTTTCATGTAATTGATATCTAGTCTCATAGCGTTGTGGTCGGAAAAGACACTTGATATGATTTCAATTTTCTTAAATTTGCCAAGGCTTGATTTTTCACCCAAGATATAATCTATCCTGGAGAATGTTCCTTGAGCAGTTGAGAAGAAAGTGAATTCTGTTGTTCTTGGATGGAATGTCCTGTAAATAGCAATTAAGTTCATCTTCTTTCATGTATCATTTAAAGCCTGTGTTTCCTTATTTATTTTCATTTTAGATGATCTGACCCTTGGTGAAAGTGGGGTGTTAAAGTCCCCTTCTATTGTGTTCCTGTCGATTTGCCCTTTTATGGCTGTTAGCATTTACCTTATGTATTGAGGTGCTCTTATGTTGGGTGCATAAATATTTACAACTGTTATATCTTCTTCTTGGTTTGATCCCTTGTTCATTATGTAGTGTCCTTCTTTGTCTCTTGTAATAGTCTTTGTTTTAAAGTCTATTTTGTCTGATATGAAAATTGCTACTCCAGCTTTCTTTTGATTTCCATTTGCATGGAATATCTTTTTCCATCCCCTCACTTTCATCTGTATGTGTCCCTAGGTCTGAAGTGGGTCTCTTGTAGACAGCATATATATGGGTCTTGTTTTTGTATCCATTCAGTGAGCCTGTGTCTTTTGGCGAAACATTTAATCCATTCATATTTAAGGTAATTATCGATATGTATGTTCCTATGACCATTTTCTTATTTGTTTTTGGTGCGTTTTTGTAGGTCCTTTTCTTCTCTTGTGTGTCCCACTTAGAGAAGTTCTTTTAGCATTTGTTGTAGAGCTGGTTTGGTGGTGCTGAATTCTCTTAGCTTTTGCTTCTCTGTAAAGCTTTTGATTTTTCTGTTGAATCTGCGTGAGATCCTTGCCGGGTAGAGTAATCTTGGTTGTCAGTTCTTCCCTTTCATCACTTTAAATATATTGTGCCACTCCCTTCTGGCTTGTAGAGTTTCTGCTGAGAAATCAGCTGATAACCTTATGGGAGTTCCCTTGTATGTTATTTGTTGTTTTTCCCTTGTTGCTTTTAATAATTTTTCTTTGTCTTTAATTTTTGTCAGTTTGATTACTATGTGTCTTGACGTGTTTCTCCTTGCGTTTTTCCTGCCTGGGACTCTCTGCACTTCCTGGACTTGGGTGGCTATTTCCTTTTCCATGTTAGGGAATTTTTCGAGTATAATCTCTTCAAATATTTTCTTGGGTCCTTTCTCTCTCTCTTCTCCTTCTGGGAGCCCTATAATTCGAATGTTTGTGCGTTTACTGTTGTCCCAGAGGTCTCTTAGGCTGCCTGTATTTATTTTCATTCTTTTTTTTTATTCTGTTCTGTGCCAGTGAATTCCACCATTCTGTCTTCCAGGTCACTTATCCGTTCTTCTCCCACAGTTATTCTGCTATTGATTCCTTCTAGTGTATTTTTCATTTCAGTTATTGTATTGTTCATCTCTGTTTGTTCTTTAATTCTTCTAGGTCTTTGTTAAACATTTCTTGCATCTTCTCGATCTTTGCCTCCATTCTTTTTCCAAGGTCCTGGATCATCTTCACTATCATTATTCTGAATTCTTTTTCTGGAAGGTTGCCTATCTCCACTTCATTTAGTTGTTTTCCTGGGGTTTTATCTTCTTCCTTCATCTGGTACATAGTCCTCTGCCTTTTCATTTTGTCTATCTTTCTGTGAATGTGGTTTTCATTCCACAGGCCTCAGGATTGTAGTTCTTCTTGCTTCTGCTGTCTGCCCTCTGGTGGATGAGGCTATCTAAAGGCTTGTCCAAGCTTCCTGATGGGAGAGACTGGTGGTGGTAGAGCTGGGTGTTGCTCTGGTGGGCAGAGATAAGTAAAACTTTAATCCGCTTGTCTGCTGATGGGTCGGGCTGAGTTCCCTCCGCTGGATTTTTGGCCTTAGGTGACCCAGCAGTGGAGGCTACAGGCTCTTTGGTGGGGCTAATCATGGACTTTGGGAGGGCTCATGCCAAGGAGTACTTCCCTGAGCTTCTTCTGCCAGTGTCATTGCCCCTGCGGTGAGCCACAGCCACCCCCCGGCTCTGCAGGAGACCCTCCAACACTAGCTGGTAGGTGTGGTTCAGTCTCCTACGGGGTCACTGCTCCTTCCCCCTGCATCCTGATGCACAAACTACTTTTGTGTGTGGCCTCCATGAGTGCAGTCTCTGTTTCTCCAAGTCCTGTCAAATTCCTGCAATCAAATCCCACCAGCCTTCAAAGTCTGATTCTCTGGGAATTCCTCCTCCCATTGCTGGACCCCCAGGTTGGGAAGCCTGATGCGGGGCTCAGAACCTTCTCTCCAGTGGGTGGACTTCTGTGGTAAAATTGTTCTCCAGTTTGTGAGTCACCCACCTAGCGCTTATGGGATTTGATTTTATTGTGATTACACCCCTCCTACCATCTCACTGTGGCTTCTCCTTTGTCTCTGGATGTGGGGTATCTTTTTTGGTGAGTTCCAGTGTCTTCCTTTCGATGAATGTTCAACAGTTAATTATGGTTCTGGTGCTCTTGCAGGAGGGAGTGAGGGCATGTCCTTCTACTCTGCCATCTTGAACCAATCTCCTCACAAATATATTAATTTTTAATTTTATGTGCATGGGGGTATCACAGAAGGAAATTAATGCCCAAATCAGCAGTGAGATTTGAGAGTTTATAGGGGAAAAGCAGGGGAGGGGATGAAAGGCCACTTATGGGAGAGCAAATGATTTTTAGGAAAGATAAATGAGCCCTTAGGAGAATGGATGGGAGATAATTTTTGACAATGTCTGTTTGAGCATGGTACTGACTTCTCTCCTCTTTTGTGGTAAGAGTCAGTCTTCCCTGGTTGATTAATCTCTGAAGGAGAAGATTTATGACAATTGCTTCTTTCTTTTTTTTTGGAGGATCTGTTTTTAAGCAGAGAAGGGAATTTCAGAGAAAGCCTCTTCTTAAATTCGTTGATTCTCAAATGTCTTCAGCTCAAAATCATCCTTATTTAAGAGTGGCATATTTTGGGGTGGCATATTTTGATCACCTGCAAGTTCTATATATGACCACTGAATCAAGATTGTTAACTGTGTTGTTTAAATCTACTCTATTCTTACTAAATATTTTTTCCTTGACTGATCAACAGTTTAGAAAATCATTTTGAAGTCTCCCACCAAGAGTATAAATTTATTAAATTTTCTCCATAGTTCTGTCAATTTTGCTTATATTTTGAGTCAACATCTTTTGATTTATACTACTTAGGATCCTTATATTTTCTGAGTCACCTGAACATTTTATCATTATGTAGTAACCCTCTGTATCTCTTATAATGCATCATATCTTAAGGTATATGTTGATAGATACTAATATAACTACCCAAGGTGGATTTGTGTGTGTGCATGTGCATGTGTGTGTGTGTTGACCAAAATTCTGTCCTTGAGCAAACTCTACTCAAGCTCCTCTGAACTTTTTTCAACTAGGCCTTGACTTTTGTACTTCTGTATCGCCCAATTTTAGCAAGAATCCTACTTAATCTGCTTAGCTAGAATCCCCTATAGTCCATATCTGGTCCTTGATATCTATTGGGTTCCTCATCCTCTCCTGTCCCCCAGGTGATGTCTGATTACCCTGGCCTGTCTTAAGCAAGAATCCTATTAAGTTGGCTTAGCCAGAATCCTCCCTTACCTCTGATGTTTCCTCTTAGTAATGTTCCATTCAATGACCCCCATCCTGCTCCTTGGCTTTAAATTCCCATTTTCCTATGCTGTATTCAGAATTGTGCCCAATTTCTCTCCCCTACTGCAAGACTCCATTTCACTGGTCTTCTACTTATCACAATAGTCCCACCTTAAATAAAGTCTTACTGTCTTTAAACAAATGTCATTGAATAATTTTTTTTAACAGTATCTGTATTTGTGTGTGTGTGTTTGTATGGGTGTGTGTGTGTTTGTATGGGTGTGTGTGTGTCTGTCTGTGTGTTTTGGTTAGCAAATGCTTGGTGAATCTTTTTATTTTTACATTCAAATTTTTCTTGTCTCCCTAACTTGTGTTGCACAAAGGCATCATCTCCTATCCTTGGGCAGCTGGCCATTTAACATTCAGGTCTCATCATTACAGTAATGAGAGAATGATCCCAGGATAGCCATAAATTCCACTGTAACAACTCTCTGGTTTCCTGCTTCTTCTTTGTTTTTCGCCCTTGGAGATATCCTATCTTTTGTTTGAATACTATTATGAATTTGAAACAGCTGTTTTTAACCCAGATAGCATGTTTTGCATCATGTGGTGAGCTTTTAAAAATACTGAAATACTGATGAACCTCCAAAACAAAATAATTAAATCCAAATCTCTGGGGCTGATATCCTGGCATTGGTATTTTTTAAAGCTCCCCAAGTTGTTATAATGGCAGCTAGGTTTGAGAACTGCTAAGTTTGAGAACCTAGCTGCCATTATAACTGTAACAGGGAAGAGCTAAATCGGATTCCATGTTCGATCTCTTTCTTTGACTTTAACCTTTGATTTTCGTTGCTTTTGTTATTAGAATTATACATAATGGCCGGCCTCAGGGAACCCTGCCCCTCTGCCTGAATGTTAAGCTAAAGTGCCTCTGTTCAGCTCACAGGGAGACAATCTGACCCCACCTTCCTGTGAATGGCTGCAGAAAAGAAGAAATTAACACATCCCCTCACCGAGGCTGGCCATTCCAGGGGATGTTTTGCAAGACTGATGGCCCTTTTACCTTACTTCCTCACCGCCTCTCCCTCTCTGATTCTATAAAAAAAAAAACTGGCATCCAGACCCCGATAAGATGTTTTCTGGGGACTGTAGTCCGCCGTCTTCTTGGTCTGCTGGCTTTCCGTAAAGTCATATTCCTTGCCTCAGCACCTCATCTCCGATTCATTGGCCTGTCACGTGGCGAGCAGAGCGAGCTTGGACTGGTAACATAACCACTTGGGGAGCTTTAAAAACTGCATATTTAAAAAACGCTTATTATCTTTAATCCAAGATATTTATATGCTGCATAATGGTGGGTTTTTTTTTTTTTTAATTACTGTGCCATTTTGCCAGAAATATTAGCTAAATCTAAGTTTCATGTTTTAAAAACCGTAACCTTAAAATCTGACTAGAAGTTCTGGGCAATGTATATATTCAAAGAATTTTAGAGTGTAGATAGCTTTTGCTGAAACCCTGAAATCTTAAAAGCTATTGAGTAATGGAAAAATATCTTTTTTTAAAAAGTCAATTGAGAAGGCCTTGCTTTTTATCACTTTGAGCTTCTGCAGCACCCAACAACCCACAGCAGTTCTGTCTTTCTTTTTTTTTTTTTTTTTTTTTTTTTTGGCTGTGCTGCTAAGCTTGTGGGATCTTAGTTTCCCCGACCAGGAATCGAACCTGGGCCCCTGGCAGTGAGAGCACCGAGTCCTGACCACTGGACTACCAGGGAATTCTGGGAAAAATATCTTTTGTCATGTTGGGGAGGAAAAAAATTTTCCTCTACCCTCCTAAGTTCTTCTGGTTGGTCTAAGAATTAAATTGATGTGAGACAAATTAATAGGTGAAAAACCAATTTAATTTTGTATATACAGGAGGGTCATGAAAATGATGTTCAGAGAGTTACCAAAAGTAGGCAGCTTTGATATCTTTTTACATAAAGAAACGGTAAGTTTGTGAGGATTAGACAGCACAAAGAAGCTTAGGTTTGTGTGCCTAATTAGTGAGGAGTTTAAGCAAAGTTTGGGCTTGGGGTAGTATATTATTAAAGAAGAAACATGGTTTGTTTATACAGGCTTCTCAGCCTGAATTCCCTATCTCTAGTGATAAGGGTGTCTCTTGTTAGCTTCCTGGTGTAAGGAGGGTACCCTTCACACATGGGAGATTTATTTCGTTCATTCAGGGAGACAAAGGAGGGTCAAAGTGTTCTTTTTGAACCAGCTGATTTTCAAGTAACTTTAATTCAAAAAAATCAATATGCCATTAAAGCATATTTTGGGGCAGCCAGCCCTGGGTCCCAACAATCAGAAAAGCTAAAAATTTCTGTGGATTAAAAATTCCATAAACAAATTACAATTTAAATGTAAAATTGAGAAAAATATTTGGAGCACACATAATAGAAATGGAGTGACTCTCTTACTAATAATTATAGACTAATATCTTGATACTAAAAAATGAAATGTTCAAGTGACAAAAAAACAGTCTTATCTCCAAATAAGAATAATTCAAATAAAACAGAAAGGAAGTAAATATTCCTTTATCACATTAGTAATGGTGAAAAGATTGACTTCACACTGTCACTGTCACAATGTTGGCATGTGTAAGGGAGGAAAAATTTTCCTTGACCCTCTTATGGTTCCTAGCTGGGTCTGAAAATGAAACTGACAAAGATTAACAGGAGAAAAACATACAAATTTGTTTATGGGATACAAGAGCATTCATAGGGAAATGAAGACCCCAGGAAACAGTTAGACCTAAGTATTTTTATGCTAGGTTTGATAAAGAGTGTGCAGCTGTGCAGCAATATGGTAAGTTAAGGACTATGAGGAAACTGTAGTAAGCTGGGGAAAACTTAGCAAGGCCTGTTTGTTAGGATTCTTCTAGGTGTCCCCTGTCTTCAGAGATAAGGATGCTCCTTTCCTCCAAGTGTAGGGAGAGCACCTCTCACATGAGGGTTTTATGACCTGTTTCTGGAGTGAAGAGCTAGGAGGGCTGGGTTGGGGTGGGGGGGGGGAGAGGTGAGGACGGTCAGCATGACCTTCCTGATTTTACTGTGTCGACTTAAAAAAATGCACAACATGAGAGTTGAGAGTTAAGTTTTATTTGGGGCAAAATGAGGACGATAGCCCAGGAGACAGCATTTCATATAGCTCTAAGAAACTGCTCCTAAGAGGCAGGGGGGAAGGTCAGTATATATGTGATTTTGGTGAAAGGGGAGTACATGCAATCGAGCACATATTTTTTGCAGAAGGTTTCTGCTAGTCTTGTGAAAGTTACTGCTAGTCAAGAGGAACAGACATCACCAGGAAGGATTTTAGTGTTTTTCTGGATATGAGGAGATACAAGAATTGGGCTCATAAAGTCGGCTCCTGAAAATATCTAACTATCTGAAGACCTGTTCTGCCAGTTTTTCCCAGAGCACAGAGTGCCTCATTTCTGCTCTCCCCGCTGAACTCCTTTCATGGGGTGTTGAAAATCAGCATCTGCAGCAGCACCTGACTTAATCCTTGTAGAGGTCGATGGCAAGTGCCAATGGCAAGTGCCAATTTGTAGTTGACAACTGTTTTCTCAAACTCCTTCAGCTTAAAATATTCAATATCCCAAGGTGCTATAATTGTGGTAGCATCTCCTGAATCCCATCACAATGTAGGAGTGGAAACATTTCCCCTTCTTCCCTTCTAGGTTCTTTAGCTGGTATAATAATGAAATTGATATAAGACAGAGTAACAGGAGAAAAACAAACAAAATTACATACATACAGAAGCCCCATAAAGATATGAACACACAAATGGCAACCAGGTAACTGAAGCTTATATAACATCCTGAGTTAAGGAAAGGAGTAGGGGTCTGGGGATGCAAAGAGGAAAAAAGCCACCTTAGAGGAGATGTTTAGAAAACAAAATTTGCCCTGTTATGCAGATACGTTTCATAGGGAAAAAGGTATCTCTGGTGTTAAAAAAAAGAAACAACAGGCCCAAGGTGGAGTCATTTTCTCCCAGAAGAGCAAACCAAGACTTAATTATAGTTTCAGCCCCTTTCAGGAGTGGAATTTTAAGCTAATCAGTCTGGAATTTCCTGGCCATCACTAGTGAGCTAATCTGCTTAAGACCCCCTGCCTTCCCCTAACAGAAGGTAACTTTGCCTGAAATAATCCACTCTTAACTTCCCTGCACCACCTCCTTTCTGCCTATAAAAACCTTCTATTTTGTACAACTCCTCAGAGGGCCTTTCTACTTCCTAGGTGACATGCTGCCTGATTTATGAATCACTTAGTAAAGCCAATTAGATCTTCAAATTAACTTGGTTGAATTTTGTTTTTTAACACTGGTAATAGCTCTCTTCCTCGTACAGGCCCCTTTCCAATGTAAATTTAGGCAGTTCAGGGGGAGGTGAAGAGCTTTTCCTGAATCTGCTGGGTTTTAATCTGTCTTTTCTTCATCTCAAAATAATCCTCATGCCAAAGTGGCATATTTTGGGATGACAAATCCTAGTCCCCTTCAAGAAGAAATTGGAGGAAAAAGAAAAATTGGTAAAATCTCTTTAGAGGACAAATAATACCTGTCAACACATAAAATACGTACACTCTATGATTCAGAGATTTCATTTTTGTCTAGTGAGTCATCCATCTCTACTACCTCATATATTCGCAGCATATATAAAAGACCGCCTACTGCAGAATTGTATTATCAAGACACTGAAAAAACTCTAAATTTACATCAGAAAGAGTCTATTTAAATACATTTTAGCATTTTTCTGCAACTGAATGAAGTAGTTTTGCATCTCCTGATTTTGAGTGCAAAACATTTCATAGTTGAGTTAAAAACCTTTTGGAATATAAAGTTGAGTGAGAAACTCTCAAATGCAGAATAATGCCTTTTATAAATAAGAGACACACAGTACTGATATACATATGTATGTATATGTCTGGAAGATTTTTGAAAGGACAAACAAGACAACTGTGATAATGTTTACCTCTAAAATACAGGATTATGGAGTATGGAGCTAGTTAGAGGGAGCCTTTTCCTTTACTGAATATATGTACAATAAGAATTTTTACCCAGAGCAAATTTTATTTTCATAATCACTCTTTGAAAAGCAACAAAGGTCCTTTTACTTCTAGGTATTACATAATAAGTATGGCAGGTTAATGCTTCCACTGACCATGACTAAAAAAATTTGGATATTTTACAAAATCATATTTTAAAGGCATCAGAAAACTATGGAAGCAACAATCACTAAATTGACTAAAATTCAGAGATTGAAAAACTGAGCAGATTATTGGTCACTATTTTTCCACTGTGGGCATTTGCTGTTTCTGGGCATAAAGGAAGGGCCACGTCTGGAGAAAGAGAAACCAGCAGAGCTTTTATTTATTACATGGCTCTGGTGTGACAAAACTGGAAATTAGAGAGGCCTCAAATACAGAGGCTTTATTATGATCCTATGTAGGAAGGTAAATAGCCAAGCTAAAAGCTTCAGAAGGGCAAAGTAAAATGTCCCGTGGTCTCAGAGTATTTAGGAAAAAGAGACTAGCCAGGAGGAAAGGCCTGCAAAATCAAAACAGAAAAGAAATGAAAACTCTAAAAGGAGTGATGAGTTCACACTGAGGCTGTATGGTCCCTTTTAACCTGGGGGCATTTATTAATGCTGGACTCATCTAGAGTTTACAAATGTAGGTTGGACCTCGTTTAGAAGGCCACTGTTGGGGGCAAAGATCTGCAGAGATTTTGGCATTCATGTGAGGCTACAATGACAAAACTGGAAATTTGAAAGACCTCCAAAAAACATTGCTATTTCCTGCTCAAGACGTTTACCAAATTGTGAAGCTGAAAATTTCTAAAGGGCAGAATTGAATCTTTAACAATCTTCCAGGCCAAGGAGACAAAGCTCTACCAAGGTTTCAGCTGAAAACAGTGGAGGGACAATGCCATAAAATCACTGGTGATGTAGAGGTAAACAACCTTATGAAAATTTAAATCCAGTAAAAATCAACTCAATCCCTGATTAGATTGTCATGACCATCCCTTCCCCCCACATCATATACTATTAGCTTAATAGACAAAAGGTAGGCCACCTGTGGTAGAAGATAGCCTTATTTGGAGTTTCTATGGTTCTTTAATTAATAATGTTGGGTAAACAATAAAAATTATGACACATATAAAGACACAAGATGATGTGACAGATGTCAAGAAAGAAAAAAAAATGTCAAGCACCCTCACAGGTGATCAAGATACTGAAGTTAATAGAAAATACTTTAAAATAACTATGACTAGAATGTTGAGTTTAATAGAGAAAATAAACAAATAAATGACTGGATTATTTCATCTTAGAATTGGAATCTATAAAAATAATTAAATAGGCATTCTGAAACTGATAAATACAATACCTGAAATTAATAACTCAATGGATGAGTTTAACAGCAGATTGGACATCGATTCCAGAAATGGTTAAATAGGAGCTAGGTTAATAGAAAATACATAAACTGAAGTAAAAAGGGGAAAATAAAATGGATAAAAACAGATGACAGATTAAGAGTCATGTTAAGACATATTCAAAAGGTTGAGCATATGGGTTGATGGCTAGCATTTTTAGCAATAAAGTATTTTAAGTTAAATATGTACATTTAAAAAATTTTATTTATTTATTTTGGCCATGCCACGAGGCATGTGGGATCTTTGTTCCCCGACCAGAGATCGAACCGGCACCCCCTGCAGTGGAAGGGCAGAGTCTTAACAACTGGAATGCCAGGGAGTTCTTTACATTTTTTTAGACACAATTCTGTTGCACACTTAATTGACTACAGTATAGTGTAAACATAACTTTTATGTGCACTAGGAAACGAAAACATTTGTGTGACTTGCTTTATTGTGATATTTGCTTTATTACCATGATCTGGAACTGAACCTGCAGCATTTCTGAGGTATGTCTGCAGTTCATTTATGTATGTTTAGAATTCTTAGAAATCATAACAGGAGAATAGTTTTATGGAGGAGCAGGCAGCTTTCTAGAGAAGATTTCTTTAGCACAAATGTAATATGTCAAGCTAACATATTTTGGGGTAGCATATCCTGAACACTACCAACTTTTTTAGTGTGTATTTTTGGCTGCATATATTTGATAACCTCTTTGTATGTCAATAATTTTGTAGTATATTTTGCAGTAGAATGTGTTTTTTTTAATAGAATTTTATTTATTTATTTATTTATTTATTTATTTATTTATTTATTTATTTATGGCTGTGTTGGGTCTTCGTTTCTGTGTGAGGGCTTTCTCCAGTTGCGGCTAGCGGGGGCCACTCTTCATCGCGGTGCGTGGGCCTCTCACTGTCGCGGCCTCTCTTGTTGCGGAGCACAAGCTCCAGACGCGCAGGCTCAGTAGTTGTGGCTCACGGGCTTAGTTGCTCCGCGGCATGTGGGATCTTTCCAGACCAGGGCTCGAACCCGTGTCCCCTGCATTGGCAGGCAGATTCTTAACCACTGTGCCACCAGGGAAGCCCCATGCAGTAGAATGTTTTGAATGATAAGATAGTCTGGTTTTTTTTTTTATTTTTTATTTAACATCTACATTGGAGTATAATTGCTTTACAATGTTGTGTTAGTTTCTGCTGTATAACAAAGTGAATCAGCTATATGTATACATATACCCCCATATCCCCTCCCTCTTGCATCTCCCTCCCACCCCTCTAGGTGGTCACAGAGCACTGAGCTGATCTCCCTGTGCTATGCGGCTGCTTCCCACTAGCTATCTATTTTACATTTGGTAACGTATATATGTCCATGCCACTCTCTCATGTCGTCCCAGCTTACTCTTCCCCCTCCCCGTGTTCTCAAGTCCATTCTCTACATCTGCATCTTTATTCCTGTCTTGCCCCTAGGTTCTTCAGAACCTTTTTTTTAGCTTCCATATATATGTGTTAGCATACGGTATTTGTTTTTCTCTTTCTGACTTACTTCACTCTGTATGATAGACTCTAGGTTTTTTCATACTGCTCACACTTTACATCATATAACCTACTTATAACTTAGCTAAAAATATGTCTCCCCTGAATGGAATGTAAGCTGTATGAGTACAGAGATTTTTGGGGGCTGTTTTGTTCACACTTCATCCCCAGTACCTAAAGAAATGCCTGACAAGTAGTAGCTGTTTGACAAATATTAGTTGAATAAAATAATAATAAATAAATGAATGATTATTGATTGTAAGGCAAATGTGAAGTTTTTTTTAAAGTTGATTGCATTCAGATGTGTCATGGTAAGTAGAAAATAACCACTTTGCCTCAAATACCAGGAAGTAGTTCATAAGAGGAAATTGGTAGGCAGAGATAGAGAGGTTGTAAGGCAGCTCACACCTGAAGAGACCCCTACAAGCCCCACGGGCCCCTCAGGGCACTTAGACTTCTCAACAGCAGATCTGTCTATTTTAGTGGAACCAAGGGTGATCAGGCAAGCTGTGCCAAAAGCACTGTTTAAATGCAGTCTCACTGTTGTATATGAAGTCAGGTAAATTATGTAAACTCTTGTCAAGTATGAAACTGTATTACTTCATAGAACATGAAACTGCAATATTTGTGAGAACTTAATTGTCAGCATACAAATCCCATACACTGCTTTAGGGCTGTTACAAGGTGGATTTGATTATGTTAAAAAAAGTGCTTATAATATTAAATTTGAATTGTTACTTGTTTCTATCAATTTTCCTATGGTCTCATATGGAAGATGTTGGGACAATTACAGAGTTTATTGTAATCAACTCCTACTTACCAATGAAAGCCTTAAAGTAGTCTGAAGATAATTCAGACAAACTCTATCAGGAATTCCAACAGTTCAGTCAAAAAAGGGAATAGGGCTTCCCTGGTGGCGCAGTGGTTGAGAGTCTGCCTGCCAATGCAGGGGACACGGGTTCGAGCCCTGGTCTGGGAAGATCCCACATGCCGCGGAGCAACTGGGCCCGTGAGCCACAATTGCTGAGCCTGTGCGTCTGGAGCCTGTGTTCCGCAACAAGAGAGACCGTGATAGTGAGAGGCCCACGCACCGCGATGAAGAGTGGCCCCCACTTGCCGCAACTAGAGAAAGCCCTCGCACAGAAACGAAGACCCAACACAGCCATAAATAAATAAATAAAATTTAAAAAAAAAAAAAAAAAAGGGAATAGAAACCTATGCTGTTTCTCATGTCAAGTATATTTTAGTAATACTATTTTGAATTGGCAACTTTGCATAATAAGATTGATAAAAATTTGAGCAACATAAAAAAATGAATGCAAAGTTATCATTTGGGTTCAAAATTTATGACTGTACAGTCTTGTGCTTATCTCTTTTGTTTATTTCATTTTTATAATATTACTCCAAATGGGTTATATTTATTGTGCTTATCTAAGAAGATATAATTATATTTCCTGTAACTGCTCTAATTATTTATTTATTATAATACAAAATATGACAAAATATATGATGTTTTGTGGTGAGTTTTTTCCCAGTGGTATTGATTGGCATAAATATATTTGGGATATAATTCATTTGCAAACTCTGGTATTTAATAATTTATAATTTTAATAATTTAATGATTTTTATTTCTGTAGTTTATTTCTTGCTGACTTTACAGTTTTAATAAAAACTACTTTGGACTTCTTATTCAAGATGGCCATTATATCCCACATATTTAACACTCCTTCTGCCCTAGTTCTTGTAATTAAAAGAATATAATAATTTCAGTAAACTCTGGATCAGTGCTAGAAGTAGGGAAGGTTGCCAGCAACAAGCTCAAATTTCTAAAAGATAATAAAAGACATGATCAAAATATAGGAGTATTGCCATTACTTTGATATCCAAAGTATGCAAAGAAAAAAATCTCCAAAGGAGGTTATTCCAGGGAAAAGAACAATAGGAGCTAATGGGTTGGAAGAGTAGATAGCAAACCTACTAGCATCAGCACAATGAGGAGTTGGCCATGTCCTTCACTTAATCTTTCAGAAGACCCTTAGATAATCCTGCTTGCAGGCTAACGGGTTTTGGGAAATTGGCCATGTAAATCATTCTTCTTGGAAAGAGAAGGGATTGATGCACTGTCACTAATGTTCCTAGAGCATAATACTAGAAGTCTCTGTCCATTCCATCCCAAGAGATGATTTATACAGGTTGTAAACAAGGGCTGGAAATGGGCACATATATTAATCTACAAAATTCTTATGTATCTCATTGTCTAGAAAGCATATATGCATACAACTTTTTAATGTTTCTATTATAGAATAGGAAAAAGAAATCTGTCTTTCAGTGCCTTGAATGGAGATAAAATTTAAATGTAAAAGTTGAATGTCATTATTGTGAATTAATACTACTCAGGAAAGTTTATAAATAAAAGCTGAGATCCAGACACTTTTCCCTTTCTAAGCAATTACAGTATGTGACTATGAAGCTTGATTTTGGGCTTGGCTTTCTCTTTGTCCATTCCTTCAATTTGGAGCACATAAAACACTACTGTGACTTCTGAAAAAGAAAGAAAGAAAGAAAGAAAGAAAGAAAGAAAGAAAGAAAGAAAGAAAGAAAGAAAGAAAGAAAGAAAGAAAGAAAGAAAGAAAGAAAGGAAGGAAGGAAGGAAGGAAGGAAGGAAGGAAGGAAGGAAGGAAGGAAGGAGAGAGAAAGGGAAAGAAAGAAAGAAAGAAAGAGAAAGAAAGGAAGAAAGAAAAGAAAGAAAGAAAGAAGGAAAGGAAAGGAAGGAAGGAAAGAAGAAAACTCACTAACAGAGATCTGAAAAGCATTGAAAGTAATATCTGACCATTAATATTATATTAGGCAAAAAAATAAGGGAGTTGTATAAAAACAGTTTGATATTTCTCTGTTTCTTGGTGTTTTGAGATTTTTATCTCATTCAATTTATAAATAGTCAATGAATTAGATGGAGGGGAACATAGAGAAGGAGGCAGTCCAGATTTTGACAAGATACTCAACTAAGGGAATGCATAATAACTAAAATGAGATCCTTAGTTACAGTGGATTCCTAATGAGAACAAGCATGACGATTAAAGAAGTGTAGTGCCATGGCCATCATATATGGCTGGGCAGATTTTGCGAGGTGCTATACACTTACACTGCCAGAGTCATGCAACTCCGTGGCCCGGGGTGATGTCCCAGGTAATTTAGGGCTAACCCAGATAAACCAGTTAAAATAAATTACAGAATATACATTTTGTTATAATATGTTACATGCATTCTAGAAAAATAAATCTCATATCACGCAATCTTTCACTAAAAATAACAAGGTTTATTGGAAAATAAGGTTGAAGCAGGTGATTCAAAACATATGCAACTTTGTAACTAGTGCACTAACAAAAACAATAACAATTTTTAATTTTTTTTGGCCACATAGCATGCAGGATCTTAGTTCCCTGACCACGGGTTGAACCCGTGCCCCCTGCAGTGGAAGTGCAGAGTCCTAACCATTGGACTGCCAGGGAATTCCCTAAAAACAATAACAATTCTAACCAAGATAGTACCACAGTTAAAGTGCTCAAGAGGATATTGCATCCATAAAAAGGAAAGAATTTGAGATCAGAAATAATTATATTCAGATAAAAAAATTAAAATATATGCTCAGTTAATAAAATGTTGGGTATTTCAGAACATGAAATCAGTAAATCAAAGTTCAGTTTAAGGGACTTCCTTGGTGGCGCAGTGGTTAAGAATCTGCCTGCCAATGCAGGGGACATGGGTTTGATCCCTGGTCTGGGAAGATCCCACATGCTGTGGAGCAACTAAGCCCGTGTGCCACAACTACTGAGCCTGGGCTCTAGAGCCCGCGAGCTGCAACTACTGAGGCCTGCATGCTCTAGGGCCTGCATCCTGCAACTACTGAAGCCCACGCGCCTAGAGCCCATGCTCCACAACAAGAGAACCCACCGCAATGAGAAGCCCATGCACTGCAACGAAAAGTAGCCCCCGCTCACCACAACTAGAGAAAGCCTGCGTGCAGCAATGAAGACCCAACAAAGACAAAAAAAAAAAAAAAAAAAAAATTCAGTTTAAGAAATTATGCTAGCACTTGGAAAAAAGGGATGTATAAATGACTATCATGAATAAAAGGATGAGACGTGAAAAAAATGATAAAAAACCATCTAAAATGTACATCATAGGATACTAGAAGCATAAAACAGAGTACATGGCTCAGAACAAACAATAAGAAATAATAGAAAAAATTTCCCTATAGCTATATAAAGTCTTTTCAAACTCAAAAAACCTACCAAGTACTAGAAAAAAATGAAGGAAAAGAGATCTACATGTATACAATATTGAATTTTAAGAATGAAGTAAAATTCTACAAGCATTAAGAAAATAACCTGTCAGAAAATTTGGGTAGCAGATATGTAGGTTTGAGGGGAGAATATTTTTACCTACGAATTCTATGCCCAACTAAGCTATCATTTATGTGCAAGGGTAATAAAGAGATAGTCTCAGATTTGCAAAAACGCAGAAAGTATACTAATAATTACTCTTCCTGGAAAAATATTGTTTAAATAGTTTTAGAAAACTGAAAATGGAAATAAATCAAGAGTTTAAGAAATAGAGACAAGTTATCAGAGCCATGGCATTGGTCACTGAAACCAGTAAGCTTTGAAATTAATGGATGATGTATAAAGGTTATGAAATCAATATTAACGGCAAAAACTCTTCAATATAGAATCTAAATAATGTACAAAATAAATCAGTAATGTGAATATCAGTTGCTGAGATTATTAACAAAAACTAGGTAGAAGGAAAATATAAATGAGGGTCTAAAACCATTATCCATATCTCATGTTACATGTGAGAAGCGAATAAATATTTTTACGCTCGTGTTGGTAAGGAAATATAAATTCCAAAGGTCTTTTTAATAAAATTAAAATGACTACTAGGAAATTAAACCAATTCATGTAAATACTGAAAAAGAGCTGGTGAAATGTAATATATCAAAGAAGTACAATTCGTCAAATATGGAAGTAGCAAGTTGCCTAAAATAATCAAGAAAGTTATTTAGAAAGCATAAATGCACTTAATTAGAACTAAGAATGTGGACATAATCACTGATAAAAACCTAAAAGAATTAGATAATACTTTATCATATCTCTGAAAATATATTTGAAAGTAAGATGAAATTAGTGATTTGAAATCAAAATTCCTTGGAGAAGAGATAGAGAATAAGAAGAGATAAATTAGTATGGAAGAAATTGAGAAAGTTGTCAATGAGATTTCCCTCTAACCCCAAAGAAAATCCCCAGGGCAAGATTTTGTAGCCCCAGGACCCAGGTTTTACAGGTGGAGTCTTTCTAAGCTTCAAGAAAAGATCAAACTTTTTTACTCAAACTATTTTAGAGGTATGGATCAGGAAGAAAGCTTCCAAACTCATTTTATGAAATACTGTTAATCAACATTGAGAAAGATGATAATAATGTAAGAAACTAACTATATTATTTCTTTGTCTCTGATTTCTTTGACATGGCTGAATCACAACTTTTATAGGCTCACAACAACACACACACACGTGTATATATGTATATGTATGTATGTATATATGTAACATAAATATATATAAACAGTTATTTTGAATTTTCATTATATACCATAAAATTCATTATTCACCTGTTTTTTTTGTTTGTTTTTCTTTTTTGGCTGCACTGCGCAGCTTGCAGGATCTTAGCTCCCCGAGCAGGGATCAAACTGGGGCTCTGGCAGTGAAAAAGCTGAGTCCTAACCACTGGACCTCCAGGGAATTTCCTCATTCACCTGTTTTAAGTGTACAACTTAATTTTAGAATGTTTCATTTGACCCAATAAGATCTCTGCTGCCCATTTACAGTTAATCCATGTTCCTGTCCTTAGCCCTAGACAATCATTAATACACATTCTGTAGGTGAATTGTCAATATTCTGGACATTTCATATAAACATAATCATATTTATGAAATATGTGAAATGAAAATACTGACTTCTTTCACTCCACATAATGTTTGCAAGCTTTATTCATTTGTAGCAGCTATCAGAACTACATTTTTTAAATAGCCAAATAATATTCCATTTTCTGAATCTACCACAATTTATTCATTCATCAGTTGATGGACATCTGGGTTGTTTCCACCTTTTGGCTATTATGAATAATGTTGCTATGTACAAGTTTTTGTGTAGACATATGTTTTCAATTCTCTTGAGTATGTACCTATGGGTAGAATTGTTGGATCATATGGTAATTCTATGTTTAATCTTTTGAGGACCTGCCAAACTGCCCTTAGCAAAGGTTCATTTCAATTACTGTACTTTTTACAACTATAGAATTTCTATTTGGTTCTTATTGATAATTTCTACCTCTTTATTGATATTCTCTCTTTAGTGAGATGTTGTTGTCATTCTTTCTTATTTATGGTTTAATAGCAGCTTTGAAGTCTTTTTCTGCTGAGTTTAACTCCTGGACCGCATCAGAATCAAATTCTATCGCCTGCCGCTTTTCCTGAACATGTGTCACACTATTTTGTCTCTTTGCTTGTCTAATTTTTTAAATGGATAACTAGATACTTTAGATCATATACTGTAGCAAGTCTGGATTCTGATTACCCACTAGGGCTTGGTTTTTTATTTTTGTTTGTTTCTCAATGACCTGTCTAGACTAATTCTGCAAAATCTATTTCCCACACAGTGCAGGTCTCTGATGGTGCAACTCTATTTTTCTCCTTGAGTTTATTTTATTTTTATATATATAAATTTATTATTTATTTATTTATTTTTGGCTGCGTTGGGCCTTCGTCGCTTGTCGCTGTGTGCGGGCTTTCTCTAGTTGTGGCGAGCTGGGGCTACTCTTCGTTGCGGTGTGTGGGCTTCTCATTGCAGTGGCTTCTCTTGTTATGGAGCATGGGCTCTAGGTGTGCAGGCTTCAGTAGTTGTGGTGCGTGGGCTCCGTAGTTGTGGCTCATGGGCTCTAGAGCCCAAGCTCAGTAGTTGTGGTGCATGGGCTCAGTTGCTCCGTGGCATGTGGGATTTTTCTGGACCAGGGCTTGAACCTGTGTCTCCTGCATTGGCAGGCGGATTCTTAACCACTGTGCCACCAGGGGAAGCCCCTCCTTGTGTTTATTTTTAAAGTCTGGCTTCCTAGAAGTCATCCTTAAAGTTAGCACTGCTTAGTGTTCTGCTAGTGATTTGTCATAATTGGTTCTTGATTCCTGTGAGGCAGTAAAACTTCCATCCTTTGCAGATAAATCTGTGTGTGGCTTGGGGAAGGCTTTCAGATCTGTCCCATGTCTAAAATGTCCGCTCTAGTCCCTCCTGAGTGGGTGCAGCCTAGCGTGTGTGCACAGCTTTCTAGACCTCCAGCAGTGAGTATACTGTTAACAAGGCCCTTTTGGCCCTTTCTTTCGCTGGTTCTCTCTGTTAAACTTCTCTCTGGTTTTGTTGCTACTAGTTTCATTGCGTTATTAGCTTTCTCTAAACTGCCGACCACTAACAAAGTAAAGGATTATGTGTTTACTTACTGGCTTTACAGTGACTTGAAGTAGTAAGTAATATGTAATATGCTATTTTCTATTCTTCTTTAATCACTTAAGGGAAAATAGTGTACATTTGGAGGGTAGAAGATCTATTGATTGACTCGTAACAGAGAAATGAACCAAGAGTTTCCAAAATTGAACCGAAGGGTGGTTCCTACAATAAAATGAAGGACCAGTATCTTTCCCTTAAGACACTATCTCTTTGAAACAGCCTCTGGTCTATGGTATCATTTCAGAAGACCAGGAGGAGTGACTGAGAAGGTGTATAGGTTAATGTATGTGCTTCTCAGCTGCTTTTAGTAAAAGTACTTTCAGGGCACTTGGCTCCCACTCTAATTTTTTTATTTTTTAATTTGGCCACGTCACGGGGCATGTGGGATCTTAGTTCCCCAACCAGGGATGGAACCCACGCCCCCTGCATTGGAAGTGCAGAGTCTTAACCACTGGACCACCAGGGAATTCCCACACTCTAATTTTTAAAGACGACATATTCCTGAGGTACCATCTGAATTGGGGCATCAGGATCAGGAGGCATCTGGGTGGTTTAGATTATTCTAAAGGCCCAGTAAGCTATAGCACAGCAGCAGTGTAAAAGGTCAAAGTGTTCTGAAGAAACCAATAGAATCACCAAAGTCCTTAGTTTCCACCTAGGTAAGAGATCCAGGCTGTCATGAAGCTCCAGTGGCAATGTGGGCTATGGTTTGTCCAGAGGTTGCCAAACTAACTGTGGTGGTATCTTTGAATTCATTACCTGCTTGAATGCATTTTTCACAGAGCATCCATTCAAAAGAATACAGACACTTAGTGTATAATTCAATAATTTTTAGTAGATTGATAGAATTGTGCTACCATCCCCACAATCAAGTTTTAGGACATTTCCATCACCCCCAAAACTTCCTTCATGCCTATTTGCAGTAAATCTCTACTCCTGCTACCAGTTCCAGACTTGTAGATTGTACCTCAATAGAACTGTGTTAAAAAATAATGCAAATAAAATCTTATCATGTATTGCTTCTTGTAATATTAATTGAATTTATTGTTAAAAAATAAAATATTTGTAAAACTGAAAAGAATTATACAGATACGAAAGAGGAAAGGAGTGAACAGTAGAGGAAAAGTACTTAATGATGGGGTCCGGAGACACTTGAAACTAGAGTAGCTCCACACTTCAGTGGTTTACTGAGAACCCATACCCTTGATGCTCAAAGGCCTGCAAAATTCTCCTTAGAATCATGCAGTGGGGATATTAAATTATATTAGCATCCAGGAGCAGCTTTCATGTAAGTTATTGCCAGTTCTGTTAAAAACATACCCTAGTAGGTTTCGGAATTGAATGTCTCTCCTGTTTTATTTTCCCCTTGAGCCTTTTTGTTGACTGTCTCTGTTAGACTGTCTTACACAGAAAGATTACTTCAGCTGGGAAGAGCTAAGCTAGGTTTTTCCATAAAAAGCATATGGGTAATTTCTGAATTAAACATTGAAATAAAGTTTTAGCCTTTTTGCCTAGTAAAATTAAACTAATTGCTATGGCCTGAATATTTGTGTCCCCCCTCCCCATTCATATGTTGAAGTTCTAATGCTCAACATGATGGTATTTGGAAGTGGGTCTTTGGAAGATGCTTAGGCATGAGGGTGGGGCCCTCATGAATGGGATTCATGCCCTTATAAAAGAGGCTTCAGAAAGCTCCCTCACCCCTTCCACCATGTGAAGACATGGCAGGACACAGGCAGTCTGCAAACTAGGAGAGGGCCTTCACCAGAATATAACCATGCTGACACCATGATCTTGGACTTCCCAGTGTCCAGAACTGTGAGAAATAAATTTCTATTGTTTACAGGCCACCAAGTGTGTGGTATTTTGTTATAGCAGCCTGAATGGGCTAAGACACTAGTCTTAGAATGAATCCCCTGTTGAAATAGTAATTGTATTTTCTTTCATGTTAGAATGTCATTGGCAACATTATCTTCATCATCAAAATTATTTTATTGTGTTTCAAGCACCCCTTTCATCTTAAGCATAAGCAAGTCACTTCTGAGAGAGTTGTCTTTGTCACTATGAATCTCATGTTAGTCATTGTTTGTTCAATCCTTGTCCCCTTTTCCAACCTATTCAGGGTAAAACTCTCTCATAATAGGGATTCACAGTGGACTATACATGGCCATCCTTATTAATTTTAATGGCAGGAGTGAATGAATTTTAAAAAGGCTATTCCTCACTTGCACTCATCTACTTCTTTACCCCATTTTGAAGTGGTAATACTTGGAAAGATGCACTTTAATATGGGTTGTGCTTTCTGCCCTGGGGAAGCCAGTTTTGCCTATGGGACAGTAAAGAGGAGTCATATGGTATATTGGGAACAACACAGGCTTAGAAACCAGATAGTTCAGCCTCTGCTCTTTCCAGCAGTGTGATTTAGGGGAAGACCCTTTACCTCGCTGACCTCAGTTTCCATTATAGCAAAGTGGAGATTTTTAATTATAAAGTTAAGAGCAGGACAGGACACACATAGAGATAGCTTTAAGGATAAAGTTAAGAACAGAAATAATGTTATAGGTAAGACGTGAGGGTATGGATAGAGTTAGGATTAAATGGAAAGTAAACGGTAGAGTTAGCTTTGGTTTAAGAAATAGGTTCACTAAATTTCTGTCCCTCTGCTACATGGAAGCAAGTGTGAAGGATGAAGACTTTATCACCACTTTTTCCCAGAGTAACTATGATGAGAAGAGGTTTCCTGGCAACCCACATTGGACATAGAGTGTGAGCGCAAAATGAGTGTTTGTTTTGTTAAGCCACTGAGACTTTGGGATTGTTTTTTACTGCAGCTTAGCCTGAGCTATCCAGATGGGTTCAGAAATCTAAGAATCCTAGTAAGCTGTTGACTGAGAACACCTTTAGCATGAAAAGAAATCTCATATAAAAACATATATTTCTTTTCACCTCCATTTGCCTTGATTTTGGCTTAAGTGACAGGCAGCCAGGTTCTTTCATGTTATTTGTATAGGTGCTGAACTAGGTGGTGAATCTTTTTGAATTAGGTGGTGAATCTTTTCTACTCAATAAATGTACTATTTGTTATAGATGCTATGCTACCCTGACCAGATCCTACCTTCAGGGCTGAAGGGTTTATTCCCCAGGTGATGGGAGATTGTGGACTTGACAACTTTCAGGTATAAACCCTCTTGGGGAGTTGCCTCTGTTGAAGAGAATGACCTGGCATAAAGTCATACATCTCTCTTGGGGACAGTGGTGGTATAGAGGATTGGCCCCCTGCTTCAACTTGGGACAACTCTGAAGCTTCCCATGAGAGTCATCTAAGTGTGATATTGTTTTTGTTGTCCACACCTCTCAATTGTCTTTCCCCTGGTGTTATATTCTTTGAGTACATGCAGAATTAGTCAGGAAAGGTGATACTTTTTGGTTAAGTATGTCTTTGTGAACTTATTTTATAGAATTCAATTTAACTTTTAAAGAAAATGAGGTGAAGTGGTATATTTTCCCTACCAAAGATGCAGGGGGAATAAGTCCTTATTGTAACTACATCACAGCCCAACTTTTCCCTCTGCCCAATCATCCTTTCTTCCCTTTCCCCATGCAGATGGGTCCCAAGATCACTTCCTAATAAACATCCTGCACACTTACTTCCATCTCAGAATTTATATCCCAGAGGACCCATCTTAGAGCTATTTATGTTTAGAAGTGTGCTATGGGTCACATAATATTTGAGAGCCACTATGCTGTCACCTATTCCTGTTGGCATTGCCTATAAAAATACCTCTTTCTAATATATTCAGCTTTCTGGGTGATATGTTAATATATGTCTAGGGGAATAAACAAGGAGAAGTGGGCCTCAACCATGGAAATTGCATTGACTTAAGGGGGAGCTGGTTAACTGTGTGGAAACTGTGTTTCTGCTGTAAGCAGAAATGTACTGCTGCCTGATGGCAAGAAGCATCTTTCTTTCCTCAGACCACGAAGACCTTCCAGTACAATGGGATGTGGCACTCCAGTCTTCCTCTGCCCCTCCTTCCCTTTCATTGGTAGTAACAACTCCAGGTCTGTGCCATCAGAAATTTCAGCCTCTCTCTATTGCCTCGCTGTTGGGGAAGAGTAGTCCCTAGCTTCAGTGGTACAAGATATTTCTAGCCATGGGCAGCAGTGATGCTGTTTCAAAGTGGCAGTTCAACCTTTATCCTTTGACCCATTCCTAGGACTCAACCTAGTCATGGTTGCAAAGGAATGAGGTATTCCTGCTTTCTTCTCAGGGAACTGAACTCATGCCAGTGGGCTCACTCAGCGTCAGGAAGGTACAAATGTTGAAAGAAAAGGCCAATGTATTTTGTCACCCATGGCTCCAGGTATGGAGGAACAGAGCAGCTTAGTATGGTGACCCTGATGATTGCACAGGTATCCAAAGCCATTTGGGATAGGGGTCAGTTAAGGTGATCAAGTCACACCACATGACTGAATAGTGGGGAGTTGTAAGGCTCCTTTTGGCAACAGGAACAGATAATACAATGCCCACAAATACTGACGCTCAGTATATGTCTGTTGAACATAGAGTGGCCGCTATCAACTGGGGATAAAACCATCAATAAGATAAACATGGTCCTCTCTGTTCTTGGGGAGCTTAGAGTTTGATGGGAATAAGATAGCAATGATACCTATAGCAAGGAGAGCATATGAGCCACCCCAGGGCCCTGCTCAGGTTAAGGAAAGTAGGATAATTTGAGAGTGCAGTTATTCTGCTTACCAGGCATCAGTGATGTTGTTATTAATGTTGAGCTTGTTGTCTACACCTCTTGTCTTTCCTCAGGTGTCATAGTCTTTGAGTACATAGAGAAGAGTAATATTTTCTGGTTGTATTTGTCTTTATGAACTTATTTAACAGGTTACAATTTAATTTTCCAAGAAATGAAGTGGTGTATTTTTCCCTCAAAAGATGCAGGGGGAAAAAAAGACACGTGACATATTAGGCAACATTTAATAAATTTAATAAATTAATAGGAAGTATCACAAAAACCTGGAATGGATAACATACAGGAACCAGGAATAAGACAACACTTTGCAACCACTCACAAAAAGTACCACTTGATGAAAGAAGACTGACAGGAAATAATATAAGGCAGTCTGTTGCACGTGTCTTAAACAGATATACATATATAATAGGACATCAAAATGATCTGTTTGACAGTAAATTCACCACATTTACACTTATCACATGGACTTTAAAACATTTATAAAAGTTGTAGGTTTAACATTGAACTGTAAGCTTTATATCCAAATGAGTATACTTGTTTCATACCGAACTGCACAGAACTTATGAATAGCACACAATTTGAGAATAATTACTGTGTTGGGTACTATTAAGTACCACTACTTGATGGCATAAGAATTATTAACAAATGTGCTGTAAGCTATTATCATTCAACTTATTGCTAGTGCTTTTGAAAATCTGTGGTTTATATTTTATTTCTTTGTAAAACGTGCTATGAGCTTGCCCTGATAGTTCAGGAAAGAAATCAGATGTTTCCAATTTTCTCTAATACTCACAATACTTCAGATCTGATTGCGTGGTCTTTTTAAAGACTGCTGAGGGATTTGCTTCAGCCCTTCTCATATCGCCTACTCTGCCTTACATTAATACAAATTGATGGATTTATGCTTCATACACGGCATACATGCAGGACACCATCTGTATGTGCAGAACTCATGCTCAGCGCATGGTGTGTTTCTTCAGACATTTTCGTTTCAGTAAGAATTAGATCTCATTCAATTTCATATAACTGTTTTAATATGCAGTTCAATGGAGCCAACAGGCAGGTAGACTTTACTTTCATGTCATAATTGGGCATGCTCAAGCAATTGACCGGCATTTGGCAGTGTTGCAAATCACGTAGGGACTGTATGAGTTTCCACAAATACGTCCGTTGGCTCTCCCACCACCCTTGTGGCAGACTGTTGGATTTATCTATGCTGTGTGTTGAGGACACACACCAGGGGTTTTAGAAATTCAGATTCTGCCTTCACCAATTTCAAGATACTCTAAGGTGTGTAAGTAACTGTCAGGCATAAGAAATAGCATTATGAACTCTTCAGAAATTGATCCACAGTTGTGTGACATGGACACACATGGAAATACAGTTACTGGAAACCCTTGTACACTCTGCACACAGCATAGACTTAATGGTCTGACTTTAGCAATGCTTGAAAACCTTTCACGGTTAACAAACTAGTAAAATGGTACTGAACTCTTAGAGAGCAGCAGGCCCAAGAATGAAACAATGGCCAACATTTATTGTAACACAACACTATATTTTAACAAAGATTTAAACTTCTGGTACATAATTGCAGTACAATGAAGAGCTTGCCACTTTTACAAATTAGCTGCAGCCTTTGCCTGCACTAGAGAGTTTGGAAGGATCTGTAAATGAGATACATTTTGTTTAAAATCCAGATGGAAACTCTGTATTTCTGTTTTTCCCGAAGTTCAGTAAAAGCTTCTTTTTAATTACTTTTTTTTCACATTCTAAGGGCCCAGTTCTGTAGTCCTTAATCAAGCAAAACTTCCAAGCTTTTGATCATCTATGCTTCCAACACAAGTTTTACTCAAAAATGGACTGCTAAATTAGGTCCTATAGATAGAGGTACCATAATTAATATACTAATTTAATAAGGCTCAAAATGCTAATTTCATTTTGTGTGTAGCACACAAATTTCCAGGATCCTGAGATCAAAACCCAATTGATGATGAATCCTGGATTGGGAAATAACTCTGGGATTTTGTTTCCCAGTTTAATCATGGAATTAGGTATTTACTAAGGACCAGAATGAAGACACTAATTCCAGTTTGCTTGTCATTATAATCAGAATTTGAACATTGTCTGTAAGAAGTGAAAAGCTATTATTGGTGTATATATCTCGTATCATCCTTCCACTTCTGTAGTCCTGGTTAACCAGCTGCTATGTTAAAATACCACTATGTTTGGTGACAGACATTGCAGTAAAATATCAACAGAACATTCTGACAATGTCAAAATTTCCCCCATGTGTGACAACAAGGCTAAGTTCTGCCTTTGACTCACTAATAGTTATGATAGATTATCAGAAGGCAGAACCGATCTTACTGTGTTTATGTGTGTAGATGAGCTGAGCAAGAATTTAAAGTGTATATTTACTGTTAACCAGGAAAAAAGATTTCACTGAATTTGTTCAATTTTGGCGTGGTTGAAATGTAACCACTGTCCTGTGCATCATTCTGGTCTCCTGCAAATGCCACCTGAGATGAAGATCAACACTTCCTTATGTGAAAAAGGAAAAGAGAGAGAGAGAGAGAAGAGGGAAAGAAAGAAAGAAAGAAAGAGAGGGAGGGAAGGAGGGAAGGAAGGAAGGAAGGGGGAAAAAAATCAACATGTTTGCATCAAACAATCAAAGTAAGTTATTCTCAATCTATTATAAACAGTAAATATAGAACCCTAAATCTCACTATTGTAAGCATGATTGTAAAGTACAGGATTGCAAAGCTATATATAAAAACAACTTTTTCAGACAGCAATATTTACATTAGGTATGACCGACAGAAGAATTATAGAACAATTTCCTACATTTGTAGCTTTACTGTAGGAAAAGACTGCACCACTCTTTCTCACACACTACTAATCCTTTCACTAACCACATTGGAGGGATTAACTGGTAGCTCCAAATTCTCGATTTGCATCTCTATACCGGCCTCCTGGTCATCAGCTTTCTTAATCACTGGTTCATTGGTGTGCCGGTAAATGTTAACATTAAGCTCCCTCCCAGACAAAGCAGTGGCAGCAACTCTCGGGATTTGTCTGATCGGAGGCTTTTTATCTGCCTTATAATTGCAGCGCAAATAGTTGGAGAAAGCCCTTCGGTAAACTTTGTTGAAAAGAGTGTACACCAGAGGATTAATTCCTGAACAAACGTAGCCAATCCAAACAAACACATTCAGAAGTTTTTCCATTAGCTTTTGATTACAAGCCTTCCCACAAAGAACCGACAGGATATTAGTAATAAAAAACGGGCACCACATGATCAGAAACACAAAGAAAACAATGCCAAGGACTTTCGAGGCTTTCCGTTCATTGTTGATAGCTTGCATGGTGCCCCTTGGCCGTCTTTCCTTCTTCTTCCTTCGGCGTGGGTTCAAATCTTGGTTAGGGTTTGCAGAGTTCTCTTCATCAGTATTCCTCTTGCAGCACTTCAGGAAATCCAGGCTTATTCCGGGCGGTCCCTCCGTGTGGCCGTGCAGTAACATCAGAGCTTGTCGGCGAAGGACGTGGATAGTTAGACAGTATGTAATCACCATGATCGTCAGCGGTATGAAGAAAGCTACGAAGGACCCAATAAGAACGAAATTTGGGTCATTCAGCACGCAGGTGGTGTTGTTGATGAACACCTTGTCTTCATCCCTCAGTCCAATCACTGGGATAGGAACTGATACACCTACAGGAACAGAAAAGAAGGTAGGACATTGCTACAACATACTGAAGGGTCGCACAGATTTGTACAGTGAGATGCATTTAATTGCATTTCACTGAAGAAAATTTAGATCTATCTGTTGAAGGCTATTCACAGCATAAATGGGTAGTCACATGAAAGAGTAGCAGTATGATATCAGAAAATGACAACTTTTTTCAAGTTAGGAATGCCTTCTCGCCAAATTTCCCTTAGAAGACGTGGAATTATCATTATTGAGATAATTATAGGTATGGTTGTGCATAAGAGTGGTTCGTGTCTTTTTTGTTTTATCTCCAATTCCTAGAACTGTCCTGGCTCATAGAAGGCACTCAATAAATATTTGTTGAATGAGTGAATAACTTCGCATCTATACTCAATGATGTCAATAAATTCAACTGTTCATTTTTAAGCATCTTCCAAATGCAATAAAAATGATGTGTATGCCACCTACAAGAGTAATTATAGCATATCAGGGTTGGTGGAGCTTTTAGCTGAGGACATCTTTTCCTGAGCAAAGTGGTCAAGAAGAGGAACTTCTGTGTGTGTGTCCTTGGGAGACAGGGCCTAGGAGCTCTGGAGTTACTGGAGATGGAGAGGATAGTATGGCCCCCAAACAGGAATTAGATCTGACCACAATGTAGACATAATCTATGCAGAAACTGAAAGGACTGTCTTTTTAGTAAGCATTTTCCTGAGACTCTGTGCTTAAGCAGGGTCAGGAGACAGATAAAAATGCTGAGTTGGGAAAGATAGAGTCCTCCCATTTCTGTGTGGAGTTTTGAACTCTTTTGTTTTGTAAGAATACTGAGAAGTAGTAAATTGGTAAGCACTTCCATTAATAAAGAAGCTCACAGGCAGAAAAAATCAACAAGGAGCAGAAGGTGATCTTATGCCTGAGCATAAGTAAGAAACCTAGAAATTTTTAGAAATCATTATGGTAGATCTCGAAGAGGTCCTACATCAATAAGTAGGGGTAACTTGCAAGTGAAATTCAAATTTTAATGTTAATTTATTCTTTCTTGTGTCCACAGGAACTTGAAGCCTGGGAAAATTCAGATTGCATTTTTAGGATTCTATCAGAGATTATTATGAGGAATCCTGAGCTGGTGGATATCTGCACTATGAACTGTGAGAGGTGATAGAAGAGCACTCTCAAAGATCATTGCTGGCTTTAGGAACACACAGGGAACGGTGACAAATCTGAAACTGAAAGTCCCTATAGATTGTCTTTTTTTTTTTTTTGCCGCACAGCGTGGCTTGTGGGATCTCAGTTTCCCGACCAGGGATTGAACCCAGAATCCCAACTGCTAGGCCACCAGGGAACTCCCCTACAGGTTGTCTTAACACACTTTGTTAGGTATAGAGTGTTTGGCTGGATGATCAAGAAGGAAATAAATGGTAAATGTTTCTTTGCTAAGAGCTCGCTGGGGATGTTGATTGGTAATTAATTTCTAGGAAGACATGAGGAAGAAAGAGTCTTTGGAAAGTGATCTTTAAGCCTTTTAACTCAGACCCTGAATTTCTTAAATGACCGTTTTTTTTTTGTTTGTTTGTTTGTTTTTTCTAGAGAAAGAGGCCAAGTGATGGTATGAGAACCAGTGATAGATGTGACAAGACTTCTTGGGGTATTGGTACATGCCTGCAGCCCTGAACCTGGGCATGCCATTCAAGAAAGTAAAAATGGCTGTGAAAACTAGGAGACACTGCAAACAGAAAGTGTCCTCAGGTAATACAGTGCAGGATCTGGTGAAAAGACCTTTGAACTCTGGATGGGAAGAGTGGCAAGTATCAGAAGGTAATATTCACCTAGTTTGATGAACCACGCAGATTACATTTCTTAAGAGTTATAAAATGACAGGGAAGAATGTGGTCAGTTTGTACTGTTAGGATCTTTATTCCAAAAGTTATAAATATGAGGGAATATCTAGAAAGAGTGTAGATCCAGCTTGCCTGAAAAAAGTCAGTATTGGCTTATCCTTCATGAAATATTTTAGTGAGGATTAGGCTGCAGGAAGTTTTCTGGAGTTAAGGAACCTAATATGAGATTAAGAAAAGAGGGACGGGTTACTTAAACACAAATCATTTATAAGAGAAAAAATTAGAGAGAGAACCTAAGATTAAGAGAGACTTAAAAGACCTATCAAGCAATTATAATATGTGGACATTCTTGGGATCTTGATGCAAATAAATTTTTAAAAATATTCATGACACAGGTGGAAAGTTTGAACAATGTTTGGCCTTTTGATGATATTAAATAATTTTTGTTCATTAATTTTTAAAAGTGATGTTGATATTGTGGTTATGTAGAAAAAATCTTATATTTTTAGATATAGATACTGAAGTATTTAAGGATAAAGTATTATGATTCTGAGGTTTATTTCAAAATAATATGGGAGGGAGAAGTGGATGGAAGTATGAATGAAAGAACGCAGTCCATAAACTGATAAATCTTGGAGCTGAGTAATGAGTACATGGGTCTTTATTATATAATTCTATCTAACTTTACAATCTTTGAAAGTGTCTATAACAAAAGTTTAATATTTAAAAAATTGAAGGAATTAAAAGAAGACATAGAAGTCCTTTCTGAAACAGAGAAAGAAATGGCTGTGAGATCTCAGATCATAAAAGTCTCTAAGATTTACTACTACTGCTAACTTTGGAAGTGATTACTTCTAGAGCAAAAGTCTTGGCCTCCTGAGTGGAAACGCTCAACATTTTCATATAAATATAGAGAAGAAGGCGATTTTCTGACAGAATGTTGGTAGAAAGCTATGTTATACTTTCTCAGGATCTTATAGCAAGACCAGAGGAGGGGTATAGTGGAATGGCTCCCCTTCCAAACTGCCCCCCTCCCCTGCCCTCCAGCACTGTGGGAGGGGGCAGAGCCTGAGGCTAGAAACTTGATCTGGAGAGTTTGCCTTCATTCTGGAGGAATCCTGACAAGGGTAGACATATCTACACTCAGGAAACAAGTGCTGGAGTGGAGATTAAATTCCCAAGGAAATGCTGCACAATATTTTAGGTATTTCTAGATATCTGAAGTTTCTAGGGAAGGCCTCACACTCTGATCAGAAGATCAGTGGAAGTCAGCATTACTCAGAGCCCAGCTCTGAACTGGTATTAGCTTGTTTCTGTTAAAAGATTTATTCACTTTCCTAAAGGATTCTTGGGCCTAAAAGTAAGCCTGTTGAGAGACAACAAGAGAGGGTAGCAGAGTGATCCCAGATGAGCTAAAGGTGTTATTGGGTATGTGAGGCCAATTTTATCCCTGGCGTCTATTTGTATAATTTTATGTACATTGAACAAAGAGTGATTCTAAAGCTGCCTTTTATTGAGTCTATCTTGTATGCCAGGCATTGAGCATTGCATATTACTGACATTAAAGATATAAAATGTATTATCTCAATTTATCAAGTTAAAACTCCTAAAATACAGATATTATTTGGTGAAGGAGCTTAACCATTTTACCAAATCTATATCATCACTAGTTTTATTTGTTTTTGTTGTTTTAGAAACTGTGAATGCAGTCAACAAAACAAGAAACTCAAGTTCTTTTGTCAGTATCTGGAAATGATATATAAATAATAGCAACTAAACAGCATTAATAACAGTACCTATTGTACAGATTATCTTAATCAATACTTAAAAAAAAATTAAAAGTATGTCAGCAGTTTTCAAAGTGTGGTTCAGGGACCCTGGGAGGCCTCTGATACTCTTTTAGAGAGTTTGCTATGTTTCCCTTTTCCAGCTATTTATCTTTAAAACTGCATTTTCTTTATAAACTTCAACCCAAATAACGTAAAACAGGTTGAAAGCAGATACATAAATGAGTATCCAACTATATTTCCCTAAAACTAAATATTAAAGAGATTTTAAAACTGTAAAACAATGTCGGCCTTCTCTCAAGTATTTTTGGGAAATATAGTCTATTTTTATAAAAAATATTTATGTTAATATTAAATGGATTCATTACTGTTATTTAAAATGAAATGATTCATAAATACGTTGAACATTTCTCAGTTTTAATTTATATTATAATAAATATCAATAGATATAATCCACACAAACAAAAGCTCTTTGAGGTCTTCAATTATTTTGAAAAGTATAAATAGGTCCTGACACCAAAGAGTTTGAGAGCTGCTGTTCTATATTAATGGATGAAGTTACATAAGCCCTGGAGAGTTAAATTCAGCAAATTTATAAAGTCTTTCTCAGTATTTTAAATTTGTCAGCTAGTAGAAATTCAGGTGATGTTATGTCAGGGTAAACATAAACAACATCAATAATAGCAACTAAATATTTTACATGCATCATCTCACTCATTGTCGTAAAAATTATGAAAGGCGCATGTTATTCGGTGAAGTTAACTTCAGAAAAGTTAAATTAATTTAGCAAGTATAATGGAGCAGTATTTGATATTTTTAAACCTTTGATTTGTCCAAGGAGAAAAAGTGAAAATGAACTCTAAAGAAGATATACAGATTGCCAACAAACACATGAAAGAATGCTCAACATCATTAATCATTAGAGAAATGCAAATCAAAACTACAATGGGATATCATCTCACACGGGTCAGAATGGCCATCATCCAAAAATCTACAAACAATAAATGCTGGAGAGGGTGTGGAGAAAAGGGAACCCTCTTGCACTGTTGGTGGGAATGTAAATTGATACAGCCACTATGGAGAACAATATGGAGGTGCCTCAAAAAACTAAAAATAGAACTACCATACGACCCAGCAATCCCACTACTGGGCATATACCCTGAGAAAACCATAATTCAAAAGGATAAAGAAGATGTGGCACATATATACAATGGAATATTACTCAGCTATAAAAAGAAATGAAATTGAGTTATTTGTAGTGAGGTGGATGGACCTAGAGTCTGTCATACAGAGTCAACTAAGTCAGAAAGAGAAAAACAAATACCGTATGCTAACACATATATATGGAATCTTAAAAAAAAAAAAAAAAAAAGGTCATGAAGAACCTAGGGGCAAGACAGGAATAAAGACGCAGACCTACTAGAGAATGGACTTGAGGACACTGGGAGGGGGAAGGGTAAGCTGGGACAAAGTGAGAGAGTGGTAGTGTATATATGGACATATATACACTACCAAAAGTAAAATAGATAGCTAGTGGGAAGCAGTTGCATACCACAGGGAGATCAGCTCGGTGCTTTGTGACCAGCTAGAAGGGTGGGATAGGGAGGGTGGGAGAGAGGGAGACGCAAGAGGGAAGAGATATGGGGATATATGTATAACTGATTCACTTTGTTATAAAGCAGAAACTAACACACCATTGTAAAGCAATTATACTCCAATAAAAACATTAAAAAAAAAAAAGAAAGAAAATATCAGGTATAAATAACAACAATTGCAATAATAATAACTACTTTTTACTGAGTGCTTTTTATTTGTCACACACTGAGTCATGTGTTTTATAATTATTATATACTTTCATATATTATTTAATCCAGACAAAAAACATAAAAAGAAGGAATTATTAACTAGAATTACTAAGTCTTTCTGAAATTAACTTCGATAAATCTATATCATCTTTAGAATTTTAGAAACAACAAAGATAAATTATAATCCACATTCGGCTGAAAATATCAGGTACTACTTCAACCAATAAACAGTCAAATATTTTGCATGCATTATCTCATTTAGTTCTCAGAAAACCCTGTAAAAGTGATTACTATTCATTAAGGTTACTTAAACTCAGAGAGAAAAAAATACTTTCAATAAACATGTGGAGTCTTAACATTTTAGGAACACTGAATTCAGTAATAGTTATAGTTCAAGTTTTTATTGAAAATATGTGTTACTATGACTACCACGACTACTAACTATCATTTATTGAGTGCTTACTAACTTTGGTACTGTATCTGCAGTATATACTTTATATGCATTATTTTATTCTAGCCTCATAAAAGCCATAAAATAACTTGGTGCAGTTATTTTACTTCAGATAAGGCAAGTAAGTTCAGAGAATGTATAAAGATGTTCACATTATTTCTTGAAGCCTTGAATTCAAGCAACACAGATCAATTCTCTTCAGTCAGATAATAATACCATATGCCAATGATTCTTAGATGTACATTTCTTTTAGATTTTAACATCTTCTAATGTGTGATGCATCTTACAATTGATAGTATCTTACATCAGTGTTGGCCAGACAGTAGTCATTACATAGTGTTACATTGTCAGCATATGTGTGAGCCTGGTCTGATAAACTTCTTTTGACATCTTCTGGTAAGATCAAGATTACCAGTAGCAAAATTTGCAAAATGGCTATCAGCAGCATGGTAATAGTTCACTGTGAACGAAAAATTATGTCATAACAGGCAAAAAGAGGGAGTGTTCTGAACAAGGCATCCTCAACAGCATCCAATGTCACAGAAGGGTCTAGAATTTGAAACATTTCCTCTGTCTTTGAAAATGAGGAGGTCACTGGTGATTATAGAGAGAACAATTATAGTGGAGTAGTGAAGACAGGAAACAGAGTGCCAAGAGATGAATAATAAATGGTAATTAGATAGAGGAAAGAGAGATTATAAAGTACATTTCCTGGAGCAGATTGACCAACATCAAATTGAAAACATAGATTAAGGGAATTTTTTACTGAACTGCAGGGCTATCTCCTAGGTATCTATTTTCATGAGTTTTTCATGGAGAGGAATTTTTTCAAGGACACCTAGGAGGATGACACAATGTCAGGCTGATGGGAGTGGTCCCTTGCCTCACGGAGTAATAAGTGAGTCCCTTGACAACGGGAATTGACAGCAGAAGATGAAGGAACTATTTTCAGAGAAGAACATAGAAGACAAAACAAACACAAGCAGTGCTGCCTTAGTTCTCAGGTGACAAAGTGTGACTGAGAGTTGGAGAAACATTTTGCATACTTTGGCAGATAAATCAGTATTGTGTTGATGCAGGGGGAATTTTAAAGAAGTCAGAATCAGGTTGAGAGTCAACTTTGAACTCAAGGAGTTTTTAGCTTTGGGAAGAGTAGGAACCTAGGCATGCATGAATGAAGGATATCGAGTAAGGAAAAGACCTTAAACGACTTTGAGGGAAGTGGAACTAAAAGAAGAAGATTCTTCGTAAGCAGGAAAGCATGAGAAGACAGTTCATGAGGTGACAAAAGGAGTGCCCAGGGTTTGTAAGATAAATTTGGGTAAGAGTTTGTGGACAGCTGGGTGTTAAAAAGAAATAGCAAGCACCAAATGGAGTCATCTGCCTCCATGACAGTGAACCAAGGCTTAATAGCAGTCTCAACTTCTCCCAATAATGTGACTTTTAAGCAATCTGAAATTTCCTGGTCAGCACTAATGATGTAATCTGCATAATAAGACCCCTTCCATTACCTTTCCCCTCAAACGAAGATGACCTAACCTGAAATAATTCTTTTCTTTTGCTAATAGCTTCCTTGCCCCACTCTCCTTCTGCCTGTAAAAACCTTCCATTTTGTCCAGTCCCTTGAAGTGCTTATCTATTCACTAGATGGGATGCTACCCAATTCATGAATCATTGAATAAAGCCAATTAGATCTTCCAATTTACTCAGTTGAATTTTATTTTTTAACAGTGAGGGAGGTCCTAGGGAGGTCCAACTATAATATGGCTGAGTGCATGAGGAAGTAAAATTTGAGGTAACATCGAAATATGGCAACATTACTACTGATGGGTAGCAGAATATGCCACCCCAAAATATGCGTCTTTGGCATAAGGATTATTTTGAGTTGATTATTTTGAGAAATGACAGACACAAGAGAAGCTCTGAAAGCAGCCTAAGAGAAATTTGCATTTACAAAGGAAATCTCCATTAGTAAACATTTTCCTCTCTGTACCTGGAAGAGAAGGATGACTAAATCATAAGAGAATCTTATCAATGGAGAAGAAGCCCAGTTAATTCTGCATAACAAACCTAACCCTTGTTTACCTAGCTTTTCCTGGTCACCTCTTATAACTGGTTTCCCCCACCCCACATCTTTATTTGTCTTTAGCTGAAGATGGTATTTAAGGTGATGGCTTGCACAATTTGGGGGAGTTACTTAGTTTTTCTGGGTATCTCCCATGTATACATAAAATATACATGTTAATAAATTTGTTTGTTTTCTCTTGTTAAACTGTGTTTTATTATAGGAGTCTAAGCCAAAAACTCAGAAGGGTAGAGGGAAAATTATTTTTCCTCCTCTACATTGCTCACAAGCTAATGAAGATTGAGGAAACTAAGATTATATTTAAGGTACAATAATATGCTTATGCATTAAAGGTGAAAGCCAGTAGAGTGGAAGAGCTTAAAGATACAGAAAAGAAAGGTTAAGATGATAGGTAAAGGTCCCTGAGGAGGCAAAGTTGGAAACAGTTGGAAAAATTACACTAGGACTAAAGACTGGTTGTTCCTTTCTATTAGAAGACATAGTAGTATGAATGGGTGGCAGAAATTATTGGGCCCTATACAAAACGGTAGAAGAGAGATGAGAAGAAAGTGTTAAATGGCAAAAGAACAGAGTTGTTAACTGGATGCACAAAGTGATTTAAATGTATATCTGTTGATTCCACAAAGCAGTGAGAAATAAGGAGAGTAAATGCAGATAGATGAGTGTGGATAGTCAGCTTTCTTAAAGATAAAATCAGACAGTTGAACACCCTTACATGCTATTGGAAAAATATTCAGGAGAGGGAGTTTGAAGATGCAGAGAAAAAGACATTGAGTAATGGAGCCAGACCCTGAGAACTTGAGAAAAAATAGACTCATGGGTTCCAGGAAGAAAGTCAAGACTTGGGTAGAGGGTGGCCTCAATTCTCTTGTAACAGGTTAAAAAAAAAAAAAAGATTATTATACAAGGGAAAGAAGAGAGTCTAAATTAAGGGAAGAGTAGAGGGGATTGGGAGAATAGACAGATTTTTGGAGCTATTTAGAAGTTCCATTGATAGGATATGGTGATTGATAGGATGTGGCATGTGAGGGAGAGGCAAGAGTTAATAAGTAAATGAAAATTTCTGTTTTGTTTCATTAGGTAGATGGGGATGCCATTAAGCACAAGAACATAGATGAAGGAGCAGGATTTTGGCAGTGAAAGTAATGGACTCACTTTGGATTGTGTAAAGCTAGAGATGTTTGTGAGTATCAATATGGAATTCTCTGTGAATATAGTTGTTTAAAACTCAGGAGACAGGTGTGGGTTGGGAACAGGATCTTTCTTATAAAGGGAAACTTCAAGGTCATGATCTTTTAGGGAGAACTTTGGTGAAAAGAAGAGTCATACAAAAATCTAGGGAAAGGGTTCCAAACCTTTTTGTACCTAAGGATCTCTTCTTAGAATAATGTTTTGAATGTATAAAATAACATACAGGAGATTGCAAAGGAAATAAATTATTTTGACATTCTGCTATCAAAATATTAAAGATAAAATTTAGAAACAGTAATATATGCAGGTTTTAATTAGCACATTAAATAACAAGATCTAGTAATGGGCCTAACAGCTCCTGAAATTTGAAATAGTGATGAACATCTATCATATGGCAAGACATCTGCCACAACTGAATATGATTTTCAAGTATTTGTAATGCCTATTGGTGATACTGTTACAGATATTGCAAATTACTATTTTGGTTTATTGCTTACATTTGTAATTGAAGTAAATCCCAAATTTCAGTTATAAGTTAGTTAAAATAAAGATGCAGGGAGGGAGTGGCCAAGATGGTGAAGTAGAAAGGCCCTGAGTTCACCTCCTCTCATAGGAACATCAAAATTACAACTATTTACAGAACAACCATCAATGAGGACAACCTGAAGACTAGTAGTAAAGATCTTTTACAACTAAAGATATAAAGAAAGAACCAAAATGAGACAGGTTGGAGGGGTAGAGACACAATATAGTCAAGACCCATCCCCCTGGGTAGGTAACCCACAAATGAGAGGATATTACAATTGCAAGGGTTCTTCCCAAGGAATGAGTGGTCCAAGCCCCACGCTGGGGTCCCTGCCCAGGGGGCTTGCACCAAGAAGACAAACCCCCAGAATGTTTGGCTTTGAAGGCCAGTGGGGCTTACTTTTGGGGAAGTTGAGGGCTATAGGAAAAAGAGACTCCACTCTTGGCACACACAAAGCCTCACAAGCTCTGAGACCCAGGACAGAAGCAGTAATTTGAAAGGAGCCTGGGTCATAACCACTTGCTATCTTAGCCTCCTGGAGAGGCAGGAGAAAACTGGGATCCACCCTGGGGACATACATGCTAGCAGCAGCCATTTTGGGGAGCTCATTCTACCATGAGGACACTGGCGCTGGCAAGTGCCAATTTTAGCACCAGAGGGCACAGGACCCAGCCCTGCCCACCAGCAGGCCAGCATTAGCCTCAGGAACCCCTGGACTGTGCCACCAGACATGACGGGACACAGCCCTGCCCACCAGCAGCCAGCAATCTTCACACTAGGCAGGGCCCAGCAACCAACCAGACTGGGGGCCAGCCTTATCTACAAGCATGCCTATAGTAGTCAGCCCACCACAAAAGAAGGGCCCATGCAGCTCACATAGATGACACCACTAGAGCATGTAGCTCTGGTGACCAGAGGGGAGTGCACTGCTGAAAGGCATAGGAAGTCTCCTACATAAGGCCACTTCTCCAAGGTCAGGAAATGTAACCCACCTACCAGAAACATAGAAATAAAAACAGCAAATTAGGCAAAATGAGGCAGCAGAGAAATATGTGCCTAAAGGAGGAACAAGATAAAGCCCCAGAAGAACTAAATGGAGATAAACAATCTATCTGATAAAGAGTTCAAGGTAATGATCATGAAGGTGCTCAAATAACTCAGGAGAAGAATGGATAAACACAGTGAGACGTTAGAAGTTTTTAAACAAAGAGTTAGAAAATATAAATAAGAACCAAGCAAAGCTGAATAATACAATAACTGAAATAAAAAATAAACCAGAAGGAATCAACAGTAGATTAGATGATACAAAGGAACAGATCAGGGAACTGGAAAGCAGAGCAGTGGAAATCACTCAGGCTGAACAGAAAAAAAATTTTTTTAAAATATCAGGACAGTTTAAGAGACCTCTGGGACAACATCAAGCCTATGAACACTTGCATTATAGGGATCCCAGAAAGAGAAGAAAGAGAAAAAGGTGCAGGGAACTTATTTGAAGTCATAAGAGCTGAAAACTTCTCTAACCTGGGAAAGGAAACAGACATCCAGGTCCAGGAATCACAGAGAGTCCCAAACAGGATAAACTCAAAGAGGAACAGGCCAAGACACATCGTAATTAAAACGGCAAAAATTAAAGATAAAAAGAGAATCTTAAAAGCACCAAAGGAAAAGCAACAAGTTACGTACAAGGGAACTCCCATGAGGCTATCAGTTGACTTTTCAGCAGAAACTCTGCAGGTCAAAAAGAGTGGCATGATACATTAAAAGTGATGAAAGGAAAAAACCTACTACCAAGAATACTCTACCTAACAGGGCTGTCATTCAGAATTAAAGGAGAGATCAAGAATTTTGCAGATGAGCAAAAGCTAAAAGAATTCAGAACCATGAAATCAGTTTCAGAAGAAATATTAAAGGTACTACTCTAATTGGAAAAGAAAGACCACAACTCCACAACCAGAAAAATGAAAATTACAAAAGGAGAAAATCTCATTGCTAAAGACAAATATATAGTAAAGGTAGTAGATCAATCACTTATGAAATTAGTAAGAAGCTTAAAAGACAAAAGTAGTAAAATCATCTATATCCACAGTAAGTAGTTAAGGGATACACAAAACAAAAAATTTGTAAAATATGATGTCCAAAACATTAAAAGTGGGGAGGGGCATAAAAATTCAGGTTTGTTAAAATGCATTTGAACTTAAGAGATAGCAACTTAAAATAATCATATATTTATATAGATATGTATAAAGCTCGTTGTAACCACAAACAAAATCTATAATAGAAATACACACAAAAAGAGAAAGAAGTCCAAACATAACACTAAAGATAGTTATCGAATCAAAAGGGAAGAGAACAAAAGAAGTATAAATGAATAAAATAGAACTACAAAACAACCCCAAAACAATGAACAAAATGGCAATAAGTACATACCTATCAATAATTACTTAAATGTAAATGAATTAATGTTCCAATCAAAAGACATAGAGTGGCTGAACAGATACAAAAATAAGCCCCATCACTATGCTGCCTACAAGAGACTCACTTGAGATCTAAAGACAAGAGAATGAAACTGAGGGGATGGAAGAAGTTATTCCAGGCAAATAGAAATGAAAAGAAAGCCAGCACAGAAATACTTATACCACAAAAAAATAAACTTTAAAATGAAAACTGTTACAAGAGACAAAGAAGGACATTACATAAGGATCAAGGGATCAATCCAAAAGAAGATATAACAATTGTAAATATATATGCACCTGACATAGGAGCACCTAAATGTGTAAAGTGAATATTAACAGATAAAGGGAGGAATTGACAGGAACACAATAATAGTAGGGGATTTTAACACTCCACTTACATCAATGGACAGATCATCCAGACCAAAAATCAATAAGGAAACACTGGCCTTAAATGATACATTATACTGGATGGACCTAATAGATTTATATAGAACATTCCATCCAAAGCAGCAGAATACACATTCTTTTCAAGTGCACATGGAACATTCTCCAGGGTAGATCCCATGCTAAGCTACAAAACAAATCTTAGTAAATTGAAGAAGATTGAAATCATATTAAACATCACATTGCAACACTATGAGATCATAAATCAACTGCAAGATAAAAACTGCAAAAATCAAACACATGGAGGCTAAACAATATGCTGCTAAGTAACCAATAGGTCTCTGAAGAAATCAAAGAGGAGATCAAAAAATACCTGGAGACAAATGAAAATGAAAGCACAATGATCCAAAATCTATGTGATGCAGCAAAAGCAGTTCTAGAAGGGAAGTTTATAGTGATACAAGCCTGCCTCAGGAAACCAGAAAATCTCAAATATACAACCAAACCTTACACTAAATGAACTAGAAATAGAACAAAACCCCAAGTTAGTAGAAGGAAAGAAAGCATAAATATCAGAGTAGAAATAAATAAAATAGAGACTAAAAAAAAAAAATAGAAAAGATAATAAAACTAAGAGCTTGTTCTTTAGAAAGATAAACAAAATTGATGAACCTTTAGCCAGACTCATGAAGAAAAAAATAAGAGGGGGTTCAAAACTATAAATTCAGAAATGAAAAATGGGAAGTTAAGTCAACATCACAGAACTACAAAGGATCATAAAATATTACTATGAACAAGTCTATACCAATAAAATGGACAACTTAGAAGAAATGGATAAATTCCTAGAAACGTACCTCCCAAGACTGAATCAGGAAGAAATAGAAAATATGAACAGACCAATTTGAGTAATAAAGTTGAGTCAGTAATAAAACAAAATTCCAGGAACAGATGGTGACAAAGGGGTATTCTACCAAATATTTAGAAAAGAGTTAGTCTATCCTTCTCAGACTATTCCAAAAACTTGAAGAGGAAGGAATGTTTCCAAATTCATTCCAAAAGGCCAGCATCGTCCTGCTGCCAAAACCAGAAAAGATATCACAATAAAAGAAAATTACAGACAAATAGAACTGATGAACATAGGTACAAAAACATCCTTAACAAAATATTAGCAAGCTGAATTCAACAATACATTAAAAGAATAATAGACCATGCTGAAATGGGGTTTATCCCAGGGATGCAAGGATGGTTCAGTATTCAAACATCAAGCATGTCATATACCACATTAACAAATTGAAGAATAAAAATCATATGATCCTCTCAATAGATACAGAAAAAGCTTTTGACAAAATTCAACATTGATTTATGATAAAAACTCTCCAGGAAGTGAGTATAGAGGGAACATAAGTCAACATAAAAGGCCATATATGACGAGCCCACAGCTAACAACATACTCAGTGGTTAAAAGCTAAAAGCACTTCCTCTAAGATCAGAAACAAAGAGAATGATGCCCCACTCTCACCACTTTTATTCAGCATAGTATTGGAATTCCTAGCCACAGCAATCAGGCAAGAAAAAAAATAAAAAGAATACAAATTGGAATGGAAAAGGTAAAACTGTCACTGTTTGCAGATGACATGATATTATATATAGATGCATAAAGATTTCTACAAAAACTACTAGAACTCATCAATGAATTTGGTAAAGTTGTGGGATACAAAATTAATATGCATAAATCTGTTGCATTTCTATACACTAACAGCAAACTATCAGAAAGAGAAATTAAGGAAACAATTCCATTTATAATAGCATCAAAAAGAACAAAATACCTAACATTAAGTCTAACTAAGGAGATAAAAGACATGTATTGGAAAACTATAAGACACTGATGAAAGAAATTGAAGATGAAACAAACAGATGGAAAGATATACCGTGTTCATGAACTGGAAGAATTAATATTGTTAAAATGACCATACTACCCAAGGCAATCTACGGATTCAATGCAATCCCTATCAAAATACCAAAAGGCATTTCCTACAGAACTAGAACAAAAAATTTCCCAATTTGTATGGAAACACAAAAGACCCTGAATAGCCAAAACTATCTTGAGAAAAAAGAACAAAGCTGGTGGTATCATGCTCCCTGATTTCTAACTACACTACAAATCTACAGTAATCAAAATAGTATGGTACTGGCTCAAAAAACATACACTTAGGTCAACGGAAAAGAATAGAGAACCTAGGAATGAATTCACAGTTATATGGTCAATTTATCTATGATAGAGGAGTCAAGAATATACAATGGAGAAAAGACAGCCTCTTCAATAAATGGTGTCGGTAAAACTGGACAGCTACATGTACAAGAATCAAACTGGACTACTTTCACACCTCGTATGAAAATAAACTCAAAATAGATTGAAGACTTAAATGTAAGACCTGAAACCATAAAGCTCCTAGAAGAAAATGTAGGCAGTGTGCTCCTTAACATTGGTCTTAGCAATATTTTTTTTGAATAAGTCTCCTCAGGCAAGGCCAACAAGGCAAAAATAAACAAATGGAACTACATCAAACTAAAAAGCTTTTGCAGAACAAAGGAAATTATCAACAAAGTGAAAAGGCTGCCTACTGAATGGGAGAAGATAAATGATGTAACTAATAAGGGGTTATCTGCAAAATATACAAAGAACTCACACAACTCACATAAAAAGTAAATAGCCCATTAGAATAATTGGCAGAGGACCTAAGCAGACATTTTTCCAAAGAAGATATACAGATGGCCAACAGGCACATGAAAAGTTCCTCAATATCACTAATCACTGGGGAAATGCAAGCCAAAACCACAATGAGATGCCACCTCACTCCTGTCAGAATGGCTGTTATCAAAATGACAACAAATAATCATTGTTGGTGAGGATGTGAAGAAAAGGGAACAATTGTGTACTGTTGGTGGGAATGTAAATTGGTGCAGCCACTATGGAAAACAGTATGGAGATTTCTCAAGAAATTTAAAAATAGAACTACTGTACAATCCAGCAATTCTACCCCTGGGTATTTATTCAAAGAAAACAAAAACACTAATTTGAAAAGATATATGCCCTCCCGGTTCATGGCAGTGTTATTTATAATAGCCAAGATATGGAAGCAACCCAACTGCCCATCAATAAATGAAAGGATAAAGAAGATGTGGTATATATACATATATATATATATATATATATATACACACACACACACACACACACACACACACACACACAATGGAACATTACTCAGCCATAAAAAGAATGAAATCTTGTCATTTATGACAACATGGATGGACATAGAGGGTATTTTGCTAAGTGAAATGTCAGAGAAAGACAAAATAATGTATGATTTCACTTATATGTGGAATCTAAAAAACAAAATGAACAAACATAGCAAAACAGAAACAGAGTCATAGATACAGAGACCAAACAGGTTGTTTCCAGAGGGGAGGGGGGTAGGGAAGGAGAGGATTGGTGAGGGAGATTAAGAGGTACAAACTTCCAGTTACAAAATAAATGAGTCATGAGTATAAAATGTACAGTGTGGTGTATATAGTCAATAATTAAGTAATATCTTTGTATGGTGACATACTGTAACTAGATTTCTCATGGTGACCAATTTGAAATGTATAGAAATATTGAATCACTATGTTGTGTACCAGGAACCAACATAGTGTTGTAGGTCAATTACACTTCAAAAACAAATAAACAAACTCATAGAAAAAGAGATCAGATTTGTGGTTACCAGAGGCGGGAGGTGGGAGGAGGGGGAATTGGATGAAGACAGTCAAAAGGTACAAACTTCCACTTATAAGACAAATAAGTACTAGGGGCACAATGTACAGCATGATAAATATAATTAACTCTGCTGTATGTTATATATGAAAGTTATTAAGAGAGTAAAGAGTTCACATCAAAAGGAAAAAAACTTTTATTTTTTAAATTTTGTATCTATATGAGATGATGGATATCCACTAAACTTATTTTGGTAATCTTTTCATGGTGCATGTAAGTCAAACCATTATGCTGTACACCTTAAATTTATACAGTGCTGTACGTCAATTATATCTCAATAAAACTAGAAGAAAAAATGCACATTTTTTTGACCATCAAAATGTACAAACTCCCAGCTATAGTCATGATGCAGTAGCAGGTATCAGAGTCAGATTTAACTTCCTGCCACAAAAAACTATAAGGACTCGTAAGTAAATACTATCATTTTCTAATAATGGTGGAATAGTTTATAGAAGACTAGGTCTCCTGCTGACAACAATCAAAAGCCTGAACAAAATTTAAAACACCCAACATGCGAAGATACTTGAGAGTGAACAAAAGCAGGTAGAAACTACAAGGGACTGCGCAATCAGAAAGAGGACAAGGTACAGGCAGGAGGGGGCTTAAAATTTCTATACAAAATTCCCTCACATTCTTCTTTGACACCTGAGTCCTTTATTTGTGACTCTCCAAGGAACTCATGGAGCAAGCAACATTTGAGAGGTTGAAAATATTTAATAGAGATCTCAACAGTTTTCTACTGAAAAGGAAACAGAGTTGGGAGTTTGCATCACCCCAAATTAGGAAAGCTTAGTAAACACCCTGGCCTTTTCATTTATACTCAGAAGGAGCATGCCTTAGGAAAAAAGCCAATTTCTTGAGAATAAAGGATTTGACCTAGGAATAAAAGCAAACCTGGAACCCACCATAAAAAAGCAAAAACAAGGCCTCCATAAGAGTATGTGTATAAAATTACTAAATATACAAAGAAACAGAAAAATGTGACCCATAATAAAGAAAAAAAATAACAATAGAAATAGATCCACACATGACCCAGATCTTGAAATTAACAGACAAGAGCTTTAACTATGATAAATATATTAAATCATCTACTAGAAAATGTAAACATATGGTTGTAGAGGTGGGAATTTCAGGATAGATGTGGAAACTAAAGAAAAGAGGAAAGCCTCTAAAACTGAAAAAATTCATTATTTAAAATTAAGAAAAATCATTGGATGGGATCAATAGAAGTAATGATCAATGAACTTGAAGAAGGTCAATACATATCACTCAAATTTAAGCAAAATGATGAAACAAACTTTTTTAAATTGGACTTATTTTTTTCAGCCATGACAGAGTCCTTGGCATCAGACTTGCCATCCTTCCAAACACAATGATAAAACTGGACAGAATATGTGAGACAACTCTTTTCAGGCATTTGTCAGCATTTGGTATAGAATTTTGCTTTTTAAGATAAGGGAAACACATGAAATAAGTCCTTTATTCACTCTACCCCTCTCTAACTGGAGACAATTTCTTGATTGTGACACAGGGAAATGGAGCCCAAAAAGGGATGGGCTCTCTTGCTGAAATAAGCAGGCAGAGATCAGAGTTCAGGGCTGCCAAAGCACCTGGGACTTTCTGGGAAAGATATAAGAGAAGAGGGAACCATGCAGAGGAGGAGACCAAGAAGTATTTGTGAGCATACCCTCCAGGAATTTGATTGAGGGCTCGGGTGCACATCTGCAAATGAGACTCCATAAGGCCTAGCAGAGAGTGGTAGCTATGGGGACAAGAGCATAACAAATATATAGAAGTTACACAGACCTAGAAGTTAGAGTCTGGCCCAGCCAGAAGGGAGACACCACATTAACACATCACTAACATCTTGAGGATTCAGCTGAAACGAAGGAACAGCCATGCCTAGCAGTAAGGATCATGGCCTTAAAAGATGCACCATAATAAAGACTAAAACTGAACCTCAGCAGGATCAAGAACAGACAATAAATTAATAGCATGCCACCCCCAAATTGAACACTCTTTAAAAGAAACAACACATTCCAGACTCTTTGCAATGTATCATTTACAGTGCCCTGCATAAAATTACAAAAATATAGATAGGCTAAGAAATAAGAAATTAAGATATTAATTACACAAAAAAGCAGTCAATGAAAAAAGATTCCCTGTACCACTTAATATTGGAATGATCAGATAAGGAATTTATAGCAACTGTTATTAAGATGTTCAGGGACTTAAAGGCAAATGTGGTCCTAATGGGTTAAGGGATGCTAACTCTCAGCAGAGAAATGTAAATTGTAAAATGAATAGGATGGAAGTTTTGGAATTACAAGGTTAAATATTTGAATGAAAAATAAACTGCATAAGTTTAACAGACAAGTGGAGATGGCAGAAGAAAGGAACCATGAACTTGAAGATATTTATACAAATTAATCAGAAGAACAAAAAGAAAAAAAATTTAAAAATAGAGTTTCAGTGACCTGTGGGACAATATAAAGCACTCTGACACACACGTAAACTGGAGTCTAAGAAGAGGATAAATAATGGGGCAGGCAAATATTTGAAGAAATAGTGGTAAAAACTTCTCAAATTTGGTGAAAGGCATTAACCTACAGATCTATGAAGCTCAACAAATCTCTAGTAGAATAAACCCAAAGGAAACAAAACATAAGAATATTATAATCAAAGTACTTATAACCAATATAAATAAGAAATCTAAAAAGTAGCCAGAGAAAAATGACACATTTCATAGAGAAGATTAATATAGAAATATCCAAGGACTTTCACATCAGATTCCATAGAGAACGGAAGATAATAAAACTTTCTTTTAAGAGAATAAATATAAACCATACAAACTCACAGCCGTCAAACCAGAATTTTATGTTCAGTGAACAGATCCTTCAAAAATAAGGGTAAAATTAAGGCATTTTTCAGATAAACTAAAGCTGGAAGAATTTGTTGCTAATAGATCTTCATTAAAAGAAATGCTAAAGGAAGGTCTTTAGAGGTTGATGGAAATGATACCAGGTGGAATTTCAGATCTACTAAAGGAAAGAGGAACATGTGAAACGGTAAATATATAAGTAAATGTGAAAGACTAACTTTTGTTTTATCCTAATTTCTTAGAATGTATAAATGAGGTTTTGAAGCAAAAATAATTTAAATTTAAGGTTATGTCAGTAATATATGTAGAAGTAGCATACATGAAAACAACAACAAAAAGAAAAGGCTTGGTAAATGAAATTATACTATTTTAAATTTCTTACATTTCTGAAGTCTGAAGTGGGAAAGTGGTATATTATTGAATTTAAGGATGGTTATGAGCTAAGAAAGCATGTGGTAATTCCTAGATTAACCTAGATCAACTAAATATAATTTAAAAGATGTGTGGTTAAAAAAACAATAAAGGAACTGAAATGTAATGTTAATAATATTTGGTAAACAGAACAGAAAGCAAGAAAAGAAGGACAGAGGAACAAAAATCAAATGAAATAAATAGAAAGCAAAGAAAAAGATGTCAGACTTAAATCCAGTCATATCAATAATTATATAAAATGTAATTGGACCAAATACTCCAGTTAGAAGACAGCACTTTTTATAGTAGGATAAAAAAGCAAGACAATCACTGTCTAAAAGAGATGAACTTTAAATATGAAGACACATACAGTCATATCTTGCTAAATTTACTTATTTATATTAGTAGTTTTCTTTTTAGTATAATAGATTCCTTAAGAGTTTCCACATAGACAATTGTTATCTTCAAGTTAAAATGTTTTAACTTTTCCCCCAATCTTTTTCTTTTTTTTATAAATTTATTTATTTATTAACCTAAACGACTATGTTACCCCTTGCTCTTTAATGTATGGTCTGTGGCCGGTGGCATTGGCGTCACCTGGGAACATTTTATTTAATTTTTTTTATTTTTGGCTGTGTTGGGTCTTTGTTGCTGCATGTGGGCTTTTTCTAGTTGTGGTGAGCGTGGGCTACTCTTCGTTGTGGTGCGTGGGCTTCTCACTGCGGTGGCTTCTCTTGTTGCAGAGCACAGGCTCTAGGAGTGCGGGCTTCAGCAGTTGTGGCACGCGGGCTAAGTAGTTGTGGCTCACAGGCCCACTAGTTGTGGTGCACGGGCTTTGTTGCTCCGCAGCATGTGGGATCTTCCCAGACCAGACTCAAACCTATGTCCCCTGCATTGGCAGGTGGATTTTTAACCACTGCACCACCATTCTCCCAATCTTTGTTATCTCTATTATTTATATTTGCCTTATTCACTGGCTATGAACTAAAGTGAGTCAAAATGGAAAGAAATAGAAAATTGAAATTTCTCTTCATCTATTAAAGTAATTGAACTAATATTTAAAAACTTCTCCAAATCCAAATGGCTTCATTGATTAATTCTTTCAAACATTTAAGAGAGAAACATCAAATTTACACAAATGGAAAAGTAAGAAATACCCCTCACTAATGTTATGAGGCCAGCATAACCCTGATATGAAAACCTGATGACTTTATCTGATAGGACTTTTATAGAACAATATCATTTATATACATAGATACAGAATTCCTCAATAACACCTGTAAATCTGTATATAAACTCTACCTCAATTGTTGACTGATCTTTAAACTACGCAGGCACAGAAGAAATATAAGAGGAGTACACTAAAAAAGTAGGAGCTGGAAGCCAAGAAAACTGAGCAGAGGCATTAGATGCTGCATAATGTGAGGGACACAAGTTTTATAGTTTGAGTACAGAAAGGTAACTGCCTACTATAAGGCAAAAACAATAATCTTCACAAGAGAAAACAAACTCCAGAATATCACAAAGTATAAAAATGTCCAGTTTTAAATCAAAAGTTATTAGTTATCCAAAGGAACAGAAAGGTGGGAACCACAATCAGTGAAAAGAGAAGTCAATATAAGTAAACTATATTTATTGGTCGCTGATATTGGATTTAGAAGGGGGGGTGGGATGAATTGGGAGATTAGGATTGACACATATACACTACTATGTATAAAATAGATAACTAATGAGAACCTCCTGTATAGCACAGGGAACTCTACTCAGTGCTCTGTGGTGACCTAAATGGGAAGGAAATCCAAAAAAGAGGGGAAAAAAAAGAAATCAGTTGCATTTGTATACACAAATAACAAAACATCTGAAAAAGGAATAAAGAAAACTATCCCATTCACAATAACTTCAAAAACTATAAAATACTTAGGAATAAATTTAATCAAGTAAGTGAAAGATCTGTTCAATATAAACTATAAGACCTTGATGAAAGAAATTTAAAAGGACACAAACAAATGGAAAGTTACCCCATGTTCATGGATTGGAAGAATTAATATTGCTAAAATGTCCATACTACTAAACCCATTTATAGATTCAATGCAACCCCTATAAAATTCCATTGGCATTTCTCACATAAATAGAAAAAGCAATCCTAAAATTTGTATGGATCCACAAAAGGCCCTAAATAGCCAAAGAATCATGAGAAAGAAGAACAGAACTGGAGACATCACACTTCAAAATATACTGCAAAGTAATTTAAATGGTATGGTACTGGCATAAAAATAGACACATAGACCAATGGAACAGAATAGAAAGCCCCCAAATTAACATCTACATATATGGTCAACTAATATTTGATGTGGCGCCAAGAACACTCAATGGGGAAAGGATAGTCTCTTCAACAAATAGTGTTGGAAAAATTGCATAACCACATGCAGAAAAATAAAATTGCACCCCTATCTTACATCAATCAAAAAGTTAACTAGCAGTGAATTAAAGATTTAAACATAAGACCTGATGCCATAAAACTCCTAGAAGAAAAGGAGGAAGAAGCTCCTTGACATTGGACTGGGCAATAATTTTTTTGGTATGATACCAAAAGCACAAACAACAAAAGCTAAGATCAACAACTAGGATTACATCAAACTAAAAAAAGATTCTTCACAGCAAAAAATAAATCAAAAAATGAAAAGGCAACCTATGAAATGGGAGAGAATATTTGCAAACAATATATCAGATAAGGGGTTAATATTCAAAATATATAAAGAACTCATACAACTGAATTTTATAAAAACAAACAACACAATAAAAAATGGGCACAGGAACCAAGTAGACTTTTTTTTTCAAAAAAAGACATATAAATAGCCATTAGGTACATAAAAAGATGCTCAGCATTACTAATCATCAGGAAAATGTAAATCAAAACCACAATAAGAAGGACTTCCCTGGTGGCGCAGTGGATAACACTCCGTGCTCCCAATGCAGGGGGCCCGGGTTCAATCCCTGGTCAGGGAACTAGATCCCACATGCATGCTGCAACTAAGACTTCTCATGCCACAACCAGGGAGCTGGTGAGTCACAACTAAGGAGCCCTGGAGCCACAACTAAGGAGTCCACCTGCCACAACTAAGACCAGGTGCAACCTAATAAATAAATATATATTTAAAAAAACACAAAATAAGATATCACCTCGCACTTGTTAGAATGGCTATCATCAAGAAGACAATAGATAATAAGTGTTGGAGAGGATGTGGTGATAAGAGAACACTTGCACATTGTTGGAGGAAATGTAAATTGTTGCAGCCACTATGGAAAAAAATATGGAAGTTGTTCAAATAATTCAAAATAGAACTGTCATGTGATCCAGCAATTCCCCTTCCGGGTATATATATCCAAAGGAAATGAAAACAGGATTTTAAAGAGATATATTCACTACAGTGTTTATTTTTGTATTATTCACAATAGCCAAGAAATGAGAACAACTTGTGTGTCCATCAATGGATGATATATATGATATAATGGAGTATTATTAAGCCATGAGAAAGAAGGAAATCCTGCCATTTGCAACAACATGGATGGACCTTGAAGGCTTTAAGCTAAGTGAGGTAAGTAAGACAGAGAAAGACAAATATTATATCATTTCACTTATATGTGGGATCTAAGAAAGCCAAACCTGTAAAAACAGAGAGCAGAATGGTGGTTACCAGAGGCTGGTGGGTGAGGGAATTGGGGATATGTTTTTTAAAGGTACAGACTTGGAGCTAGTAGATACATATGTCCTGGAGAGCTAACACACAGCATTGTGATTATAGTCAACAATACTGTATTATAAACTTCAAAGTAGCTAAGAGACTAGATCTTAATTGTTCTTAACACAAAAAAAGTAATGGCTATTATATGATGTGATAGAGGTGTTAGCTAACACTACAGTGACAATCATATTGCAATATATAAATGTATCAAACCAACATGCTGTGCACCTTAAACAATTTTATACATCAATAATATTTCAATTTTAAAAAATGGACATTTTTTCAAATGCTATTTATACATATATTGAGATGATCATGTGGTTTTTGTTTTTTATTCTATTGATGTTAAACCAACCTTTCCTATCTGGGATAAATTCCACTTGATCATGGTATGTAATTTTTTAAAATGTTGCCACATTCAGTGTGCTATTATTTTGGTATTCAATTAAATTTCTATACACTAGCAATGAACAATCCAATAAATGAAATTAAGAAAACAATGCAACCAAGGGGGGAAAGCGGGCGGGGGGTGGTTGGTGGGATGAACTGGGAGACTGGGCTTGACATATATACACTAATATGTATAAAATAGATAACTAATAAGAACCTGCTGTATAAAAAAAATAAAATAAAATTCAAAAAAAAACCCAATGCAATTTACAATAGCACTGAAAAGAATAAAGTACTTAGGAATAAATTTAACAAAAGAAATCTAAAACTTTTAAATTGAAGAGTACAAAACTGTTGAATGAAAGTAAATAATTTAAATGAATGGAAAAAAGCTTATGTCTATGGATTAGAAGATTTAAAATTGTTGAGATGGCAATACTCTCCAAAGTGATCTAAAGAGTCAACGCAATTCCTTTCAGCATCCCAGCTGACTTCTTTGTATGTAGAAATTGACAAGCCAATTCTAAAATTCACATGGAATTGCAAAGGACCCAGAATAGCCAAAATAATCTTGAAATAGAACATAGTATGAGAACTCACACTTTCTGATTTTAAAACTTACTACAAAATAATGATAATCAAGACCATGAGGTACAGACGTAAAAACAGACATATAGATCACTGGAATAGAATTGAGAGTGCACAAGTAGACCTATGTATCTATAATCAGCTAATTTTCAACAAAGGTGCCAGGACCATTGCTATGGTCTGAATGATTGTGTCCCTCTCAAAATTCATATGTTGACATCCTAACCCCCAAGGTGCTATTAGGAGGTGGGGCTTTTGGGAAGTGATTAAGTCACTAAAGCAGAGTGCTCATGAATGATATTAGTGCCCTATAAAAGAGGCTAGAGAAAGCTCCCTTGCCTTTCTGCCATGTGAGGTTAGAGTGAAAAGATGGCCATCTAGGAAGTGGGACTTCACCAGACACCCAATCTGTCAGTGCCATGATCTTGGACTTCCCAGCCTCCAGAACTGTGAGAAATAAATATTTTTTTGTTTATAAGCCACTTAGTTTATGGTATTTTGTTACAATAGCCTGTAAAAACTAAGACAACCATTCGATGGGGGAAAGAATAGTCTTTTTAAATGGTGCTGGGATAACTGATGTCAACATGCAAAAGGAGGAAGTTGGATCCTTACCTTTCACCATTTACAAAAATTAACTCAAAATGAATCAAAGACCTAAATGTAAGAGGTAAAAATTATACAACTTTTAGAAGAAAACATAGGGATACACCCTTATAATTCTAGCATTAAGAATGTTTTACTAAATGTGACACTAAGAGCACAAGCAACAAGAGAAAAATAGATAAATTGAACTTCATCAAAATTAAAAACTTTTGTACTGCAAATGATGCCATCAAGAAAGTGAAAGGACAACTCACACAATGGTAGAAATACTTAGAAGTCATATGTCTTCTGTGTGTCTTTCATCCAGAACATATGAAAATGCTTACAATTCAATAGTAACAGATAGATAACCCAATTAAATTGGGCAAATGATATGAATATGTATCTTTCCGAAGAAGATATACAAATGACCAATATGTACATGAAAATATGCTCATCATCATTAGCTATTAAGGAAATGCAAATCAAAATCACAATGAGATACCACTTTATACATACTAGGACAGGTATAATCATATATATAAACAGCAAAAAATGTAGGTAACAATGTGAAGAAGTTGGAATCCTCCAATAAGGTTGATGGGAATTTAAAATGGTGCATCAGCTTTGGAAATAATTCAGCAGTTACAATATGATCAAGGAATTCCTTAGTTATATATGCAAGAGAATTGAAAACAGGTGTTCAAAGAAAAATTGCTCCATGAATGTTCACAGCAGCATTATTCATGATTTAAAAAGACTGGAAATAACCCAAATGCCCATCAGCGGAAGAGTGAAAAAATAAGTGGTGGTATATACATACAACAGAATCTTATTCACACTTAAAAGATTACTGAGTGAAAAAGCCAATCACATAAGACCACATATTATATGATCATAACTACATGATATCCCATCTATTGCCAGAGTAGGCACACCTATAGAGACAGGTAATTGATTAGTTCTTGCCTAGGCATGGGGGATGGGTAGGTAGGGGTGGTGATACTTACAAGGTTTTTTTTTTTGTGGTGACAAAAATGTTTTAAAACTAACAGAGGTGATGGTTGCACACATCTATGAAATATTAAAAACCATTGAATTGTATACTTTAACTAGGTGAGTTATATCTGAATTATTTCTCAATCAACTGCTAAAAACTAACAAAGAAAGGAAAAAGGTAAATGAAGTACTAATGTATGCTACAACAAGGAAGAATTGAAAAACATGATATTTGAAAGAAGGCAGATAGAGAAGGTCACATATTGTATGACTCTATTCATAGAAAATGTCCAGAGTAGGCCAATCCATAGAAGTAAAAAGTAAATTAGTGATGTCTAAGGTCTGGGGAGAGAGGATTGGGGAATGACTCTTTTAAATACTTTTTTTTTGGTGTCATGAAGATGCTCTATAATTAAATAATGGTGATGGTTGGTCAACCTTGTGAATACACTAAAAACTATTGAGTTGTACAATTAAAATGGTAAATTTTAGGTATATTAACTATATCATGATAAGAAAAAAGTAAACAGGAAAGGTGGAATGGAGCAACAATAAAGATAAAAGATGAATAGAAAACAAATGTCAAAAACAATATCAATAATCACATTAAATGTAAATTGACTAAACCCTCTAATCAAAAGTTAAAGGTAATCAGATTGAATAAAAAGTTTTAAAAAGAAAACAGAGACTAAATTCTTTGCTGCTAACATGAGGTATATTTTGATTATGAACATACATATAGGTTGAAAGTAAAGAATTGAAATATATACTACATGAAATGATATGCATAAAACACTATAGTACATATTAATTTCAGATAACATATACTTAATAGTATGATTAGTATTAGAGGCAAAGAGGGAGATTGCATAACTAAAAATGGGTTAATATAGCAGGATGATATAATAATTTTAAAATATATATGCACCTAATAACACAGTTCCAAAATACATGAAGCAAAATCAACAGAATTGAAAGGAGAAGTAGATAAATTAAGATTTTTATTTGGAGATTCAATATCAAACTCTCAAAAATTAATAGGATGAATAGACAGAAAAGTAGAAGGATATAGTAGACCTGAAAAGCACTATGAACCAATTCAACATAATTAAGATTTATACAACTTTCACACAACAGCAAGATACAAATTCTATTCAAGCACCTATAGACTATAAACCAGGACACACTGGAACATATCCAGAGACATAAAACAAGACGCAAAAATTTCATGGTCTAAAGGTATTGAAATCATACAGAGTCTGTTCTGTTATTACTGTGGAATTTTGTTAGAAATCACTATCAAAATGTATTTGGAAATAACCCACATATTTTCAAGTGCAATGTGACATTTACCAAGAGAGATCTTTGACTTAACTATTGAAAGCCTCAATAAAGTTAAAAGACTGAAAAAAACACAGAGGGTGATTGCAGAGAAGAAAGCATTTAAATGAGAAATTAATATCAAAAGATACTTAAAAACCCCCATATATTTGGAAATTAAATGTCCACTTTTATATGATGGGTGTATCTAAGAAGCCATAACAAGGAAAATTAGAAAATATTTGGAACCGAATAAAAATGAAAAGAGAATTTATCAGAATTTGTTGGATGCAGCTGAAGCTGCTCAATGCAACTAAATATAATGTGGAATCCTGAATAAGGTATGAAAACAAATAATGGACACTAGCAGAAAATGTTGTGAAATTTGAACAAAATCTGTACTTTAGTTAATAATACTGTATGACATGTTGATTTCCTGTTTTTGGTCATTGTATTATGGGTATACAAAATGTTAATATTCAGTGAAGTAGGATGAGGGATGTAAGGGGACTCTCTGTGCTATTCTGCAGCTTTTCTGTAAGTCTACAATTAGCTAAAAAAATAATAAAAACTGGCATTACCAAGTGGCAATGAAATCATGGATCAACTAGAACTCACGTATGTTGCTGGTGGGAATACAGAATAGTACTGCCACTTTGAAAACTGGTTTGGTAGTTTGTTTGTTTATTTATTTTAAATAAAGATAAACCTACAACTTTGTTTTGACCCAGCAATTCCATTCCTAAGTATTTACCCAAGAGAAATAAAAACAGAGAACCTAAAATAGACTTTGAAAAATAATTCTCATACCAATTTTATTCCTAATAGTCCCAAACTGAAAAGAATGTAAATATCCATCTGGAGATAATTGAATAAACAACTGGTAGTATATTCATGTGATGATATTTACTTAGCAATAAAAAAGAGCAAGTTAATGATAAGTGCAACAAAATGGATGTATCTCAAAATCACTATATTGAAAAACGATGATAGACACATAAAAGAATGCAATGTTTATTTTCATTTATTTGAATATCTGGGAAAGTTAAAACTAAATATTAGTAATAAAGATAAGAACAATGGTTGTCCCATTGGTGTATTGCCTGGAAAGTGAATGGGGACAATTATTGAGTGGTAGAATTACTTTAAATCTTGTTTTTTTCTGATGGTTACATAGAAATTATCATTTTTTCTTACTCATCAATCACTATACATAAAAATCTGTACATTTTATTGTATGTAAATTATATCTTGGCAACAAAAAGGAAAAAAACAAGGCTGCACCAAATACATTGTACAGTTGTTTCTATTTACTGGATAAGCTAAAGTGCAAAGCTACAATCTTTAAGAGACAGAAAGCCCATGTTTGAGCTCCCATTCACACGAGCTTCCTCCTGATGAGCAATTTTGAAACTATGTTTTAAGGAAATAGAGCCCAGTCAAAGTGTAGCACTTTTGCTGGGAAGTTGAGACATAAATAACATTTCAGAGCTGAATGGAGACAAATTTGGGTGTTATGCCAGGAGAGAATGGACAGACACACAGGGGATTCTCTAAAACTTGCATAAAATTTCTTCTCATGATTTTGGCCAACTCCTGAGATGCAAATGACCTAGGTAAGCCTCTTGGGGTCCTAGCATATAACAGACACTGGAAGGCTGGAAAGCAAATCTGAGATTTTAGAGATCGTATACGCATAGTGGACCGTCTTTGTAAAATACTCAGGGCCTTTAGTTGAGACTGAAGTAAGGCTATGCGCTAGGAATCTAATACAGTATACAGGTGATATGCTGATAATTTAACTTTCAGTTAGAATAAAATTTAACACTTACGAGAGAAAGATGACAAAATCAAGGACTTTTATAACATAATACCCACAATACTGGGCATACAATTAAAAGTACTAGATATGCAAAGAACATAGAAGCAGCAACTACTGATCAGAAAATGAAAGAGTTAATAAAAGAGACCCTGAGGTGATTGAGTAATCAAATAAAATCCAAAGGCAAAGAGAATCTTGAAAGCAGCAAAAGAGAAGCAACGCATCACAGATGAGGAATCCCTAAGTTTTACTGATTTCTCACCAGAAACCATGGAGGCCAGGAGGCATTGGGATGACATATTCAAAGTCATGGAATAAAAATATTATTAACCAATAATATTATGTCCAGCAAAGCTACTCTTTAAAAATGAAAGAGAAGTTAAATGTTTCCAGTAAACAAAAGCTAAGAATTTGTTGCTAGCAAATGTGCCCTACAAGGAATATTATAACAGCACTTCCCTGGTGGTGCAGTGGTTAAGAATCCACCTGCCAATGCAGGGGACATGGGTTCGAACCCTGGTCAGGGACGATCCCACATGCCACGGAGCAACTAAGCCCATGCACCACAACAAGTGAACCTGCGCTCTAGAGCCCGTGAGCCACAACTACTGAGCCCACATGCCACAACTACTGAAGCTCCTGTGCCTAGAGCCTGTGCTCTGCAACAAGAGAAGCCACCGCAATAAGAAGCCCACACACCGCAGCGAAGAGTACCCCCGCTTGCCGCAACTAGAGAAAGCCCACACGCAGCAATGAAGACCCAACACAGCCAAAAATAAATAAATAAATAAACTTATAAAAGGAAAAAGAAATACTATAGGGAGTCTTCCAGGATGAAATAAAAAACAACAAAAGTTGATTTTGGGGGGAAAATTTCCAACATTGATAAAACTTTAACTAGACTTACCAGAATAAAGAGCGATGATGCAAATTACTAAAAACATGAATAGAAGAGGATACATGACAGAAATAAAATGGATTATAGGGAAATACTATGAATAACTGCATGCCAACTAATCAGAAAATCTACATGAATTTTTAAAGTAATTTTTATTGGAGTATATTTGATTTACAATGTTGTGTTAGTTTCAGGTGTACAGCAAAGTGAATCAGTTATACATATACATATAGCCACTCTTTTTTAGATTCTTTTCCCATATAGATCATTACAGAGTACTGAGTAGAATTCCCTGTGCTGTACAGTAAGTCCTTATTTGTTATTTATTTTATATATATTGGTGTGTATATATCAATCCCAATCTCCCAATTTATCCCTCCCCCCCTTCCCCCCTCATAACCATAAGTTTGTTTTCTACATCTGTGACTCTATTTCTGTTTTGTAAATAAGTACATTTGTACCATTTTTTTTAGAATCCACGTATAAGCGATATCATATGATATTTGTCTTTCTCTGACTTACTTCACTCAGTAAGATAATCTCTAGGTCCAGCCATGTTGCTGCAAATGGCATTATTTCATTCTTTTTTATGGCTGAGTAATTTTCCATTGTATATATGTACCACATCTTCTTTATCCACTCCTCTGCCAATGGACATTTAGGTTGCTTCCATGTCTTGGCTATTGTAAATAGTGCTGTGATGAACATTGGGGTGCATGTATCCTTTTGAATTATAGTTTTCTCTGGATATATGCCCAAGAGTGGGATTGCTGGATCATATTGTAGCTCTATTTTTTGTATTTTAGGGAACCTCCATACTGTTCTCCATAATGGTTGTACCAATTTACATTCCCACCAACAGTGTAGGAAGGTTCCCTTTTCTCAACACCCTCTCCAGCATTTATTGTTTTTAGATTTTTTTATGATGGCCAGTCTGACTGGTGTAACATGATACTTCATTGTAGTTTTGATTTGCATTTCTCTAATAATTAGTGATGTTGAGCATCTTTTCATGTACTTTTTGGCCACCTGTATGTCTTTATTGGAGAAATGTCTATTTAGATCTTCCACCCATTTTTGGACTGGGTTGTTTGTGTTTTTGATATTGAGCTGCATGAGCTATTTGTATATTTTGGACATTAATCCCTTGTCGGTCGCTTCATTTGCAAATATCCTCTCCCATTCTATGGGTTGTGTTTTTGTTTTGTTTACAGTTTCCTTTTCTGTGCAAAAGCTTTTAAGTTTAATTAGGTCTCATTTATTTACTTTTGATTTTATTTTCTTTAGGAGATGGATCAAAAAAGATATTGCTGCAATTTATGTCAGAGAGTGTTCTGCCTATGCTAAGAGTTTTATAGTATCTGGCCTTACAGTTAGGCTTTTAATCCATTTTGAGTTTATTTTTGTGTATGGTGTTACAGAATGTTCTAATTTCATTCTTTTACATGTAGCTCTCCAGTTTTCCCAGCACCACTTATTGAAGAGACTGTCTTTTCTCCATTGTATATTCTTACCTTCTTTGTCATAGATTAGTTGACCATAGGTGTGTGGGTTTATTTCTGGACTCTATTCTGTTCCATTGACCCGTATGTCTGTTTTTCTGCCAATACCATGCTGTTTTGATTACTGTAGATTTGTAGTATAGTCTGAAGTCAGGGAGCCTGATTCCTCCAGCTCCATTTTTCTTTCTCAAGATTGCTTTGGCTATTTGGGGTCGATGCAGAGATATACCACGTTCTTGGATTGGAAGAATCAAAATTGTCAAAATGACTATACTACCCAAAGCAATCTACAGATTCAATGCAATACCTATCAAATTACCAATGGCATTTTTCACAGAATTAGAACAAAAAATTTACAATTTGTATGGAAATACATGAATTTTAAAAAATACACAAGCTGTGAAGACTAATTCACAAAGAAAAAGAAAATCTGAATAGACCTGTTACAAGTGAAGAGATTCCATTTGACATTAAAAAACTCCACTAAGTACTGCTCAGGCCCAAATGGCTTCACTGGTGAATTCTATCAAATATCTAAAGAATTAACACCAATCATTCAAAAACTCTTCCAAAAAATAGAAAAAGAAAGAATATTTCCCATCTCATTTTATGAGGCTAGTATTACTCCTGATACCAAAAAATAGACAAAGACGTCATATAAAAAGAAAAACCACAGACCAGTACCTTTTCTTAATATAAGTACAAAAATCCTCAACAACATACTAGCCAACCAAATCCAGCAACATATAAAAATGTGTATACATCAAGACCCAGGGGAATTTATCCAAAGAATGCAAGGTTGTATCAGCATGTGAAAATCGATCAATGTAATGTGATATTAATAGAATAAAGGACAAAATCCAATGTGTTTTTATACCAAAATAGTGACCATACAAAAAGTAGAAGGGAAATTCCTCAACCTCATAGAGGACATCTGTAAAACACCTACAGCTAACATCTTACTTCATTATGAAAGACTGAAAGAGTTCCTCCTAAGATCAGAACAAACAAGTTTGCTTTTACCACTTCTATCCAACTTTGTACTGGAGGTTTTAAGCAGAGAATTTAGGCAAGAAAAAGAAATTAAAAGATATCTAGATTTTAAAGAAAGAAGTAAAACCATCTTTATTTGAAGATTACATGATCTTGTACTAGGAAGCAAGTTTAGCAAGTCTTCAGGCTACAAGAGTAATATAAAAGAATCAATTGTAGTAGTATATAATAGCAATGGACAATCTATAAATGAAATAAAACAATTCAAATTTCAATAGCATCAAAAAATAATAAAACATTTAGAAATAACTTTGACAAAAGAAGTGCAAGACTTGTACAATGAAAACTGCAAAAAATTTTTGAAAGAAATTTAAAAATATCTAAATACATGTAAAGATATCTCATGTTTATGGATTGGAAGACTTAACATTGTTAAGATGACAATACTGTATTAACTGATCTACAAATTCAATGCTTACTTATCAAAATCCTAGAAGTCTTATTTTTCAAAACTGAGAAACTGCTTAAAAAATTCATAGGGAGTTGCAAGGAACCCAGTAGCCAAAACAATATTGAGCAAGGAGAACAAATTTGGAGCACTCACACTTCCACATTTCAAAATATACTACAAAACTACAGTAATTAAGATTGTGTAGTACTGAAATAAGGAAAGTCTTGTAGATTAACAGAATAGAATTGAATAGAATTTATATGCCAACAAATTAGATAACCTAGATTCATACAACCTACCAAGATAAATCATGAAAAAATAGAAAATCTGAACAGACCAATAATGAGTAAGGTGATTGAAGCAGTAATAAAAAAAACTTCTCAACAAAGAAAAGTCCAGTACCAGATGGTTTCATTGGTTAATTCTACCAAACATTTTACAAAGTAAGGCCAATCCTTCTCAAACTGTTCCAAAAAAATTGAAGAGGAAAGAACACTTCCAAACTCATGTTATGGGGTCGGCATTACCCTGATATCAAAGCCATATAAGGACACTACATAAAAGAAAACTACAGGCCAATAATACTACAGGCCCTAATGAATATAGATGCAGAAATCCTTAACTAAATAAAGTTGACTCTTGAACAACATGAGTTTGAACTGTGTGGGTCCACTTATATGTGGATTTTTTCAATAAATACAGTATAAAGATGGAGGAGTAAGAAGTCCCTGAGCTCACCTCCTCTCACAGGCACACCAAAATTACAACTGTTTACAGAGCAACTATTGATGGGAAATACTGAAATCCACCAGAAAAGATCTTCTACAACTAAAGGTATAAATAAGGAACCACAATGGGAGGAGGGGTGGAGTCATGGTATAGTCAAGACCTATAAATAGGAGAATAATTACAATTGCAGAGGTTTTCCCAAAGGAATGAGGGGTCTGATCACCACATTGTGCTCCCCAGCCCAGGGGTCCTGCACCAGGAAAATGAGCCCCCAGATCATTTGGCTTTGAAGGCCAGCAGGGCTTACTTTTGGGAGATCCAGAAGGCTGTGGGAAACAAAGACTCCACTCCTAAAGGGCGCACACAAAATCTCACACTCTTTTGGACCCAGGGCAGAAGCAGTAATTTGAAACTAGTCTGGGTCAGACCCACATGCTGATCTTGAGGAGTCTCTTGAAGAGGCAGGAGGCAACAGGAGCTCACCCTGGTGAAATAGGTACTGGCGGCAGCCATTTTTGAGAGCTCTATCACGTTCTACCATGTGGACACTGATGCTGGCAAGAACCATTTTGGAACCCTCCATGTAGCTTATTTGTCTTGGGACCCAGCAGGCCCATGCCCACCAGTACTGGGATGCCTCAGGCCAAGCAACTAGCTGAGTGGGGATACAGCCCCCACCCACCAATAGGCAGGCTGCTTTAAGACCCCCTGAGCCCACAGCCACCCTTGGACATGGCCTTGTCCACCAGAGGTCCCAGGACCTGGCCTAACACACCAGTACACAGGCACTAGATCTGGGACCCCCAGGACCCTCTAGCCAGAGAATCCAGGACCCAGCTCTGCTCACTAGTGAACAAGCATAAGCCCCAGGACACCCTGGGTCCCAGCTCAGCCCACAAGCAAGCTGGCTCTAGTCTTGGGACCAGCCTGACCCACCAGTGGGCTGTCAGCTGCCCCAGGATTCTGGGTCCCAGACACCAGCCCCGGGACCACTATAATCCTGAAGCCTGGTGTGGCAGAACCCAGCCCACCCACCAGCAGGCTGGTACCAGCTCTAAGACACCATGAGCTCCATAGCCAGCTGCCCTGGGATCAGGCCCCACTCACCAGTGAGCCGACACAAGCTTCAGGACACCCTGGACCCTTTGGCCAGCTGTGTCAGAAAATGGGCCCACCCACCAGTAGTCTGACAATAGCTCTAGGACCCGTGGGTGCTGTAGCCAGAGACCCCAGGACATATCTCTAATTGCCAGTGGGCTGGCACTAGCCCCAGGATATGGCTTCACCCACCAGCGGACAGACACCTTCCCTAGGACCCCCCAGTCCCTGGTCCTAAACAGCAATAGGCCATCTCTAGCTGTGGGACACCTTGGGTTCCTCAGCCAGCAGCCCCTGGATCCATCCCCACCTGCAGCTGGCTGACACTAGCTTTGGGATACCTTGGGTCCTCCATCCAGGGAGCCCAGGGCCCAGTTCCACACACCACTGAGTCAGCACTAGCACTTGGACACTCTAGGCCCTGGCCTTGCCCACCAGCAGACTGATACCAACCTTGGAACCCCCTGGGACAAATCCCCATCCACCAGTAGGCCAACACCAGCTCTGAGATATCTTGGACCCCTCAGCCAAAATCTTTAGATGATATCAGTAAAGACATCTTGATCTTGTAAAGTTTATCAGAATCTTTTACAGAAACATAACTTTGAAGAGGGATTATTTAATGAGACACTAAATGTAAGTTCCAACTGGAGGAGAAAAAAAAGGAAAAAGTGGATTGTAAAATTCCTTATATTCCAATTGGTTAAATTTTGTGACTTGAATATTAGTATTGTTGAGCATGAGTATTTTAAATAAAAGCAGTAAGATGATCATTTCTCTCCCTTTAACCTCCCCCAAATCTTTAAAGAAACCAATAGATGTTTTTGTTTCTGTATAACCAGAATTCAAGGAGATATTTAAAAACGAAGGGGAAATAGTATATTTTAGGTTGATTAACAGCATAAATTTTGACATGTTTACTTTGTGAAGATTCGTATTGCACTATAAATTTTTCCACTGAAGATATAGAATTAGAATAAAAATATTAAGATTAATATTCTGGGATAGATTGATCTCTTCTAAGATTTAAAAGCTGCATTTTAAAAATGTAGATTTTACCATATATCTTTGTCATCTTCAAATAGTTTTAATTATCTCAAAGGTTATGTGTCTGTGTTGCAGAATTCATTGGCATTTTTGACACATAAAATAATTTAGCAGGATAAATGGAAACTTTACATTTGCATATTTATATAGTTTACATTTCTTACATTATTGTTAACCTAAATATCAGATAAATAGGTTAAGAATAATTATTAAATAGAAGAATCCCGATTAAACGCAAATGTTACCAGTCGACGTCTGTACGTTGTTCACAGTACATAATCCGAAAGTATTGAGCATAGCCGCTGCAATTCTACTGGCCAAGAAAGTTAATTACCTAAAGAAATTGCCCAAACAATAGCAATCTTCATGATGGCCTTAGTCCGTGAATTGAAACGGCTATGCTCAATAGGATTACGTATTGCTACATACCGATCCAGCGAAATAGCGCAGAGGTGCATGATGGACGCTGTAGAAAATAAAACATCTAAAGAAATCCAGACGGGGCACAAATATCTCGGTAATGGCCAGACATAATCTGAAAGAGAACAGAGAGAAGACAAGAACATATTATGTAAATTATACCAACTGTAGTTTTAAATTTAGTCTACTTAGTTTTTCTTCTCATAATCTAAGTTTATAAAAGAAAGTGAAATTTGGTAAACATTGTTTTCCATAGTAATGATATGACGATGATGATAATGCATTCAGTGTTACATACATTATTTTTTATTGAGGTAAAATTTACATATTATAAAATTAATCACTTTAAAGTGTACAATCTAGAGGCATTTAATCCATTCACAACATTATGCAACCATCAACTCTTTCTAGTTCCAAAACATTTCATCATTGCAAAAGGAAACCACTACCCATTAGGCAGTCATTCTCCATTTTCGCCGCCCCCCCCCCCAGCCCCTGACAATTTCTTATCTGCTTTTTGTCTCTTGAATTTAGCTAATCTGGTTATTTTATATAAATGGAATCATACAATAGGCGACCTTTTGTGTCTGGCTTCTTTCTTTTTGAGGTTCATCCATTTTGTAGCTTCTATCAGTACTTCATTCTTTTCTATGGCCGATGCTCTTATCAGTTGAAATTTTTTTGCATGCTCTCATAAATGAAATTTTCTTAATTTCCTTTATGGATTGCTCATTGCTCTTGTTTAGAACTGTACCTAATTTTCATGTATTAATCTTGAATCCTTCAACTCTGCTGAATTCATTTATTAAATCTATATTTTTGTGTGTGGGTTCTTTAGGATATTCCATATGTAAGATCACGTCATCTGCAAAGAGAGGTAATTTTATTTTTTCTTTTCCAATTTTCCTCTGCCTTTTATTTTCCTTCACTTGATTTCTATAGATAGAATTTCCAGTGCAATGTTGAGTATAAGTAGTGAAAGCAGATATCTTGTCTTTCTCCTGATCTTAAAGAATAATCTTTCATTATTTCATTATTGAGTAGGATATGCAAGCTGTGGGTTTTTCATAAATGCCTTTTATCATGTTGAGGAAGTCTCCTTTTATTCCTAGTATGTTGTGTGTTTTTAATGATGAAAGAGAGAGAGATTTTGTTAAATGCTTTTCTACATCAATTGAGATGATCGCGTGGTTTTCTTACCTTCATTCTGTTAATGTGATGCATTACATTAATTGATTTTTTATATGCTGAACAACCTTTCATTCTTGGGATAAGTCACACTTGGTCACAGTGTATAATATGATGCTGAATTTAGTTTGCTAGTATTTTGTTGAAGATTTTTACATCTATATTCATAAGTGATATTGGTCTATAATTGTCTTTTCCTGTGATGTCATTATCTGGCTTTGGTATCTGGATAATGCTGGTCTCATAGAATGAGTTACAAATGTTCCCTAATCTTTTATTTTGTAGGAGTTTGAAAAGTATTGGTATTAGTTCTTCTTTAAATAATTGATAAAATTTGACCAGTGAAGCCATCTGGTCCAGGACTTGTCTTGTTGGAAGGTTTTTTGATTACTGATGCAATGTCTTTACTTGTTATAAAGTCTAATCAGAGTCTTTATTTCTTCTTGAGTCACTTTTTAAAAAAAATAAATTAATTTATTTAATTTATTTATTTTGGCTGTGTTGGGTCTTCATTGCTGCGCACAGGCTTTCTCTAGTTGCAGCGAGTGGGGGCTACTCTTCATTGTGGAGCATGGGCTTTGGCACGTGAACTTCAGTAGTTGTGGCACGCAGGCTCAGTAGTTGTGGCTCATGGGCTCTAGAGCACAGGCTCAGTAGTTGTGGCGCATGGGTTTAGCTGCTCCGCGGCATGTGGGATCTTCCTGGACCAGGGCTTGAACCCGAGTCCCCTGTATTGGCAGGTGGATTCTTAACCACTGCACCACCAGGGAAGTACCTGGAGTCACTTTTAGTAGCTTGCACGTTTTTAGGAATTTGTCCATTTTATTTAGGTTATGTGGTTTGTTGGAGTACAATTGTTCATTTATTCTTTTATAATCCTTTTAATTTCTGTAAGGTCAGTAATAATGCCCTTCCCCACTTTCATTTATAATTTTAGAAATTTGTGTCTTCTCTCTCTTTTTTTCTTAGTATTTCTAGCTAAAGGTTTATCAACTTTATTGACTTTATTGTGCCTTAAATCTCAATTTCTCCATTTTTTGAAGGATAGTTTAGAGTTTTGCCATATACAGAATTCTTGGTTGACAGAATTGTTGTTGTTGCTGTTGCTGTTGAGCACTTTAAATATGTCATCCCACGGCCTTCTGGCCTCCGTGGTTTCTAAAGAGAATTCATTATTAATTTTGTTAAAGATCCTTTGTAATTTTGACCATAATGTCTTGGTGTGGATCTCTTGGAGTAATATATGCTTAGCATTCATTGAGCTTAGTAAACTTGAGAGTGTCTTGTGTCTCTCAGGTGCTGTTCATTTTTCTTCATTTTTTTCTCTTTCTTCTCCTCAAACTGGATAATCTAAATTGACCTATCTCCAAGTTCCTTAATTCTTCCTTCTTTCTGCTCAATTCTGCAGTTGAATTGGTCTAGTAAATTTTTAATTGAATTTTTGTACTTCTCATCCCCCAAATTTCTATTTGATTTCTTTTTATAATTTATATCCCTTTATTGCTATTCTTGATTTGTTGAGACAAAATTCTCCTGGTTTCCTTTAGTTCTTTGTCTATGGTTTCCTTTGGCTATCTGAGCATTTTTGAGAGAGTTGATTTAAAGTCTTTGTCTAGTAATTCTAATGCCTAGGCTTCCTCAGGATCATTTTCTATTAATTTTTTTTTTCCTGTGAATGGGCCATACGTTCTAGTTTCTTTGCATTCCTCTTACCTTTGATGAAACTTGAATATTTTGAATTTTATAATTTGGCAACTCAGGAAATTTGATTTTGCCCCAGACATGTGTGGTTCAGAGGTCAGCTAGAGATTCAAGCTGAGTTTATGGTTCCTCAGAGAGGAATCTATGGTTCCCTCTATCTCTACCCTTTCCTATATGCTCCCTCGACTTTCAGCTTTGAGATTTCCTCAAACTCTGTCCTCAGTTTCTTTGGGCTACAATAACTGCAGATTTTTTGGAGGTTTAGGCACTTGACCTGACATAGACTGCATCTTCCTCTTCGACTGTAAGTCATGAAATTTGGAAACTCAAGCAGTGCTGTTCTCTTCTTCCAAGTCTTGAGACCCTCCAGAATCTTTCTGTTTTAGGTTTTTCTCCAGTACCTTTAGACAGTTGTTTTTGTATTATGTTTAGAGTTGATAGTTTTTATCTGCAGGAAGGTTGGTTCAATACTTGGTAATACCAGAGGTGTAACTAACAACCATTGGAATTCAAGGAGCACAACAAAGAAATCAAAGACATTACTAAAAATTCTTCTAAACAAAAATGTTTATGAATGTTCATTTCTGTTCATCATTATCTTGTAACCTCCTCAGATTGTATCCACCCAGAAGCTGATTGTGTTGAGGGTTTGGGTATTCTTGAACTGTTTGACTTGCAAAAATTATTTTTCAAATTGTGTTTCAAATACACAAGTATTACCTGACTGCCATTATGTGGAAAATTTTGCTGCCATAACCACTGGAATATAAGATGCATTGGGTCAGTATTGTTATCTGTTTTATTTTTCTACTGTTTTATTCATAATGCTTAGGTCAATGCATGGCACAAAGTAGGCACTAAATAAATATTTGTTAAATTTATAAAAGAATATACCCCCCTCAACAGATCATAACCTCACTCTAAACCCAACTTCACCATATGCCAATATATAGCCTCATGAGGATACATATCCACTCTGCAAAGTCAATACACTATCTGGTCAGTTCTCAGCAGTTACATATTTAATAATGGCAAAAATGGCAATAGCTATTGTACAGTACCTGTCATATACCAAACACAGTGTTAGTTAGGTACTTCATTTTTAGTTATATTCCATAAAACACAAAAAATTCTGCAGTGTCAGTTCTGTTATCCTACAGTGTGAGGAAAATGTGTCTCAAAGTTTCAGACTTGTTCAAGTCTACAGTGTGAGTAAAGAATTTTGCTCCAAATCTGACACTTTTTCCTGAACACTAAGGTACCTCCTATCACCATACACTATTTCTTATTGAATAATAAATTCAATTGCTTTTATAATAGAGGACAATATTCCTTGTACAGGGTTTTCAAGAAGTCTACTTCCAAACATACAAGACGTACAATTATGGCTGATCACAATTATCCCCTAAGATTCTTATTAAATATATTCCTTCCTGGATTTCACTACAGACCTGTTAATTCAAAATATTTAGAATTTCAGTGAAAATTTAGTTTTCATATTTGTCTTTTTAAGAAGACAAATGGATTTTTCAAGTTGTCTCAATGGAATTAAAGTGTATTTTCTTTAGATAAATTTATGTGATCAGGCACATTCCAGACAAGAAATATGTGAAAAGTTTTGTGGAGGTTGCATAGCAAAAAGGCCATATAGCATAATTTCCATGGGGGAGGTCAATTAGTTGAATGAGATTAAATCTTGTTTCCAGAGGTAAAAATTGTGTAGTGTTTCATAAGACATTTTCCTACATTCAGTCATTCATTTATTCATTCAAAGATTACATCAGCCTTAGTAACTCCAAAAATCACAGGCATCCCCACCAATATTGACAATAATGGCAAAGACTGAAAAATAGACACTGTAAAATTTCAGTTCATTTGTGCAAATGAAAAAATACAAGGGCTTTATTTCTATGAAATAATGGAGACAAGCCTTGCCTTGCACAAAGTAGGCACTCAATAAATATTTGTTAAGTGTATAAAGGAATATCACCACCCTGCAGATTATAATCCCATCACAGAAAAAATAATAATTTTCCAATATTCTGATAATATAATTAAGGAATGTGGAAATGTTGGACTGTAAAGCAATCCCAAAGCTAGAATGGAAATAAAGAAGTTATAATTGATGTCTTTAAGTTAACATATATGAAAAGATGAATAACCACAAAAAAGTTTTAAAAATTCTCTAATTCATTTCATAAAATAATACAGTGTCAATATCAAAACTTACAAAATACTGAAAAAATAAGACTAGAGACAAATAACATTCATTGATATAGATTCAAAATTACGAACAAAATATTCACAAATCGAATCCAGCAAAGAGTAAAATGAATGAAAAATACATTACAGTAAAACAAAACTTATTCCAGGACTGCAATGGTAATTTAATATCATAAAAATCTGCCAATATAATCCCTTATATTAAAATCTGTAAAGAACTTTTATGATCTTTTAATAGATTTTTAAGAATCACTTGATAAAATACAGGAGCCATTCCTAACTAAAACTTTAACTATATAGAGATAAAGGGAATCCCCTTAAATTTGATAACTTACAAAAACCAAAAGCAATTATTGTAAACAGTAATGCATTAAATACATTTCAATTACATTAAATTTAAAAATTGGACAGGACAGTCTTTACAACGCCCTTGAAGAAGCTACTATAACCATACTCAGTGAAGGAAGGGTGGATGTTGTTGAAATTAACAGAAAGAGGACTTCTCAAATAAGAAATAGAACTTATGAAAAGAACCAAATGAGAAGTTTAGAGCTGCAGAAAAAATCTGAAAGAAAAAAATCACCAGGTGGGCTCAATAGAAGAATGGATATGGTAGATGAAGAGTCATTAAAACTGAATGCAGATCAATAGAAATTATCCAAACTGAACAAGAATGAGAAAAAATTAAAAATAAATGAACATAGTAGGGACCTATGGGACGTATGTATGCGTCTAACATTTGTGCCATTGAAATCTGAGGAGAGGAGAGATTGATACAGAAAAAAACTATTTGAAGAAATAACTAAAATATTCCATATTTGATGAAAAATAAATTTACAGATTTAAGAAGTTCTGCAAAACCCAAATGGTTTTGGATACCAAGGGGAGAAGGGGGGATGGGATGAATTGGGAGATTGGGACTGACATATATACACTACTATGAATAAAATAGATGACTAATGAGAACCTACTGTATAGCACAGGGAACTCTACTCAGTGCTCTGTGGTGACCTTAATGGGAAGGAAATCTAAATAAGAGGGGATATATGTATACGTATAACTGATTCACTTTGCTGTACAGTAGAAACTAACACAACATTGTAAAGCAACTATACTCCAATAAAAATTAATAAAAAATGAAGTTTCCTGTTCTAAAAAGAAAGAATAAGTGAGGAACAACAGAAATGGTAAACAATCTGGGAAAATATAATAATTATTTTTCTTTTCTTAAATCTTTAAAATATATGTGACTGTCAAAAAGAAAAATTATAAAATCATCTGAAGGTTCTCAATGTATATAGATGTACTCCATATTGCAATTAAAACAGAAAGGGGGAGGGCCAAGGGGACTATATGGTTGTAAGTTTTTTATATTCACTTGAAGTGAATAAAATACTAATTATAAGGAAATTTTGACAGATTAGGTATGTATATGTCAATCTAAGAGGCAATCACTAAAAAATTGTACAGAGAAATATAGTAAAAATTCAACAGATCAATAAAAATGGAATACTAAAATGAAATGCGGAACCCACCAAATTATTCAGAAATAGAAAAAAAGGAATGAAAAAGTGAAGGGATAAATAGAAAATAATAAAATAGCAGACATAATTACAAACAAATTAATAATTGCATTAAATGTAAATGGTATAAGGTGTAATTTGTATCAATTTAAAGAGATAGCCACATTGGATTAAAAAGAAGAACAATAATACTATATGCTGTCTATAAGAAACCTACAAGTTTAAATATAATGTAGATAGATATATAGTAAGAGAATGGAAAAAGATAAACTATGCAAACACTAATCAAAGAATGCTGGAGTTGCTATATTAATATTAGACAAAGTAAATTTCAGATCAAAGAATATTACTAGGGATAACAGAAACCATTTTATAGTGATAAAAGTGTCAATTCCTCAAGGGAATATAACCATAGTAAAGATTTATGCACCTAATAACAGAGATTCAAATTTCATGAAGCAAAAAAAAAAAAAAAAGAAAAGAAAGAAAACAAAAGTACAATCACTATATATATATATGTATATATATATACACACACACACACCACACACACACACACACATATATGTACAGTGGAACATTGTTTCATCTTCAAAAGAATGAAATTAGGATACATACTACAACATGGAGGAACCTTGAAGACATTATTCTTAGTGAAATAAGCCAGACACAGAATGATGACTCCACTTATATAAGGTTCGTAAAATAGTCAAATTCACAGAGACAGAAAGTAGAATGGTAGTTACCAGGGGCTGGGGGAAGGGAGCAAGAGGAGTTATTGTTTAATGGGTACAGAGTTTCAGTTTGGAATGATAAATTCCGGAAATGGATAGTGGTAATGGCTTCACAACAGTGTGAATATACTTAATGTTACTGAACTGTATGCTTAAAAATGGTTAACATGATGAATTTTATGATATGTATCTTTTACCAAAAAAGGAAATAGCACTTTTCCAGCCACCTTAGAAGCCCTTCCATGTGCTCTGACCCAATTGTAAACCCTTCTCTCCCCAAAATTAACCACAGTCCTGACATTTACAGTAACCAGTAACTTAACATTTTTTTATAGCTCTATCAATAAAGTGTGCATTCCCTAGGGGAAAAAAAGTACAATCACAATTATACTTTGAGATTTCAACATCTTTTCCTCAGTAGTTAACATAACAAGTAGACAGAAAATTACCAATGATATGAAAGAACTGAACAGCACTAAACAAACTACAACAAATTGGCATTTACAAAACACTCTACCCAACAATAGGAGTATACACATTCTTTTCAAGAGCTCATGGAAATCGATTGGGAAACAACATATCCTGAGCCATAAATTAAATCTTGAGGAATTAAAATAATTGATATCATACAATGTATATTCTCTGACCATAACAGAATTAACCTAAAAATCAGTAACAAAAAGATATCTTGAAAAAGTCAAAGCATCTGGCAACTAACACAGGTCTACACAATCCATGTTTCAAAAAGGAAGATAAATTAACTTAGAAAATAATTTGAACTAAATGAAAATTAAAACATCAAAATTTGTGTGACGGTGTTAAAGCAGTACTCAGAGGGAAATTACTAACATTAATGGTTTATTTTGGAAAAGAAAAAATATCTCAGATCCATGATCTAAGCTTCCATATTAAATGGACAAAGAAGGGTAAAAATTAAATCCAAAGTATCAGAAGAAAGGAGGTAATAAATACAAAAGCAGAAATCAATGAAATTGAGGAAAGACAATAACAGGCAAAATTCAATGAAATGAAATGTTGGTTATTTGAAAAGATTGATAAAATTGATAAACTTCCAGACAGACTGAGAGAGAAAAATAAAACTAGAAGACACAAATTATCAATATCAGTGATGAAAGAAGGAATACCTCTATAGACTCCATAGACAGGTATAAGGGAATTATAATTATAAACAATGGTTTGCCCATAAATTTTATGGGATTTTGGGGTCCTTAGACATGAAATCACAAATTTCCTGAACCATGCACCGAGGCCAGAATTTCAGTGGAGAGTGTGCTGCTGAGAATAAAATAAAATAAAACAAAATAAAATAAAATAAAATAATAAAATAAAAAGGATACAAGAGCTCTGAATCCCCAAAGCTGAGTCAGCCTTTTCCTTAGCCTAACATTGGCCCACTTGCACTCTTTGAAGACTGCCAAAGCCAGGGCAGTTTACTGGAAACTTAACCCAGATTTGAATGCATAGTGAATAAAGCCTTTTTAGAACTCCAAAGTCTTTTGAGATGGCCAGGTTATCGTGGACTCTAGCTTAAAGTCTGGAAAACTCAATGGCATCCTAGGCTGTCACTCAGGTTGATGCTATTGACAGAATTGATTATCAGCAGCATCTCCTATAGATCAGTAATTTCCATATACAGGTCCACAGTGAAATTTTCAGTCTACGGAGAAAATTGAGAAAGTAAGTATGACAGTGTATTTTTAATAAAGCTATATTTATTCCATTTAAATATATTTTATTTAATAAATAAATTAGTCCAATAAATATATGGACTTATTTTTATTCTGAGATTATCCTCCCTAGAGAATCCAGAAGTAGAAGAGTCTAGCCCATAAAATCCAGTAAAGCTGGATTTTGCTTTACTATTTTATTCCTTATCCCATGTTTTTGAAGGGCTCAGCCCTGTTCTTGGTGTTTCCTATCACCTTGCCTTTGATGGAGTCTCCTGGATATCATTGGATACTGCATCTTACATCAATTATTTCTTCTAAATGCTTTTGGGGAATGCCACTAACTTTTTCCCTTGGAATCACCCCCACTCCCTTGCAACTTGATTCTTCCCCGATACTAGACTGTGTTTACACCCACTTGAACTTGATTTAGAATTACTGGATCTTCTCTGGGCCACTGCACCCAAATCTCCTGCTTCTGAAGTTGAGACATTTAAAAAAGTATTACCTTGACACTCAGACCTGAAATTCTGGGCTGCTTTTTAGGCTATAACCTTTGCTTCTCTCTGCAGTAGGAATTAAATTCTCTCTCCCTCTATCTACTCTGTCTCTGAGCACCCTAAGTAAATATGTCCGACTACTAAACTCATCTACCTGGGTGTAGTGCTGAGAGGAGGAGGTGCAATTCTGGAGGCATTACCTGTATGGCTAGTGGAGTTGCTGGGAACTCTGCAGGTCCTTCATCTGGCTACTATTGTTCAATAATTTCCTACTGGCCCTGAGTTTACAGATCCACTCATACACCCACTGTCTCTTATGAGCCAAGGTCATAGAAAACAGTACTCTATTCTCTAATGAAGATTTGTCAGAATGCCTTTCTAGTGATGTAGCTCAGCATCTGTACTTCCTTGACACGTAGATTTTATGGTTCTTCAGTGAGGCAGAGTGGTGTTTCTGGTATATGTCCTGATGATGTGGGCGGTCTGGTATGTCTCGACGATGTGGGCGGGGAGATGGGACATCCTACATATGCAACCAGCCAGCCCCCTCTTAGTATAAAATAGGGATTTCCTGGCAGCACTATGCAGGATGTTCAACCTCCCCGCCCATGTGACTGTTAACTGCTGCATCATGAAGTTCCTTCCAGTTTCTGTCAAAGGACTTGTCGCTTGATGTGTCTTTGTGTGAACCATTTCTGGGTGACCTCTTCCAAGCTGGTCTTCTGTTCCCGATGAACTGGCTGTGATTACTAATGGCCTACATGATCTAGAAGCCTGGTAACTAATAACCCACCTCTTACTCAAATTTAAACCCCTTATCTCTAACAATATACTTTTCCATCAACTTAAATAAAAAGAGAAAATTCTCTTGACATGGATGCCAAGATATATCATGGATTACAAACACTCTCCAGTTCCACTTCCAATTTTGTCGACCCTTACTAAATAAATACATAAACCTCTAAATTATATAAGCCACTCTAAATAATATAAACACGGACTTCTTATATTACAGTAGAGGCAATTCTATTGCTAGAAGAACCCAGATGGGCTGCATACACTTATCCCAGTTATCCCAGGTTATCCCAGTTGAAATTAACCATCTTATATGTATCACAAGTTATTTGCCAAAAACATAGGTCTAGAAGCATCATCCTGAGACTCGCTGCTCTGTGGCTATGTGTGACTACCACATTCTGAAATAAGTAAGAAACTTAGCTAGAGACAGATTCTGTCGGCCTCGTTCTTTCAGCTGAATAAATTTTGCATTATGTACTTTCTTATCTCAAGCCTCTCAGCTCTGAGAACTTTTCTACCTGTAAAAATTCGTGAACCTGAAGTTCCACCAGGACCAGACACCTGAAAGGCTCAATATGATGTATAATACCTTTTTGAATAACACCCTGGATTTGCTTCCCTGAAATAGTCCCACAACCCACCCACCCTGGAGCTTTCCTTATGATTTGCAGTTGAGCTAGTTCCTTTCAAGTTGGCTTCAAGTCTTTCCCTATGGGAATATGGCAATGATTTCCATGTCTCTGTTTATATTTTCTCCAGAGAATGGAAGACTCAGCAATTTTATGGATCTTGGGTGGGAAAGGGAGAAGGACAAAGAAGAAATGAGTGTTTTCCTGGTGCTTTCTACCTAACCAAGTATACATTAATGAAAAATTCTGCTGTTTGTACTATGTGGCTCTACCCTAGCACAGTACTGCGGGAAAAAGAAAAGATACAGGTAAGAGAATAAGATATTATTGTGGCTTTAAATTTATGCCTCTAGATTTTTTGGTTTTGGTTTTGGCTTCATTTTAATACATTAGGCACACCCATAATCTGGTACTTTATATTCAAAAGAAAAAAAAAAGCCTATTTGACGGTGTCATTTATGTAAGGTGATTGCTAACTCAACAGGAGAAAATATATTTAAAAAAAAGTATCTGATTCATAATTTATCAAGTCTTGATGATACTAGCAGGATTAAATTTTGGTAATTCTCCTAAGTACTTGAATGATAAATACGATGACCACCCCATCATTCTAATGTTCACTAAAGACCAAAGTAAACCTAAAATGTTCTTTTGAATAATGCTTTTTTATAATAATCCTTTAAATCTTAATAACATATTCATAAATACTAAAATGCACATTTTCTTAAAGATTAGTATTCCAAGTAATGAATAACTTATCCCTAACTGAACAATTTATCATTTGAAATTTTTAGATCAATGTTTCTAACTTTTTTGGTGGCTACTGGTTAATTTACTATTTGGGGGGATACATTTTCTACAATATATTTAAACTAAAGATATAGGACAAAACCTGTAAAATCAATTTACTTTTATCTTAAATTTATATACTAATATTTACTAAAAATCTAGTCAAGTCTAAATTAATAGCCACTGATACTAGTGTCAACAACATGCTGCCAGGTATCAGGCAGATTTCTTAAAGCATTGAGTACCAATCATGATTTTAGAACACTCAAAGTAGCTACGTCAAAGAGACACCATCTACAGCCTTAATTAGAGCAGCCTAGTAACTGCTGTTTGTGAATTTGTAACCCATACTCATATCTGCTTTCTCTAGTTAGTGATCCTTTTGATTACTTGCAGTAAATACCCAAAGCTTAAAAATATTCAATACATCTCCAAGTGAACTCCAGTGAACCTTGAATGCCCCCATGACCTCCCTTCTTTTACATCATAGGTTGAAACCAATACTTATTCACTGCCTTTCATATGCCCAATTTTCAAACATCCCCACATCCTAAGTTTTAGCAAAGCTTTTTGGTTTTTATTTATTCTCTGTTCAAACAGTTTACTCTGCAGAATAATGAGCATAGATTAAAAGTTACTGTGAAATTTTAATTAACAGAAAACGGAAACTCCTTCTAAAGCTTCTTAAAGGGGAAAAGAAAGCAATATTGACATACAATTTCATAGATAAAAACAAACTATATTTTACATATATATGACTTATAAAGTTGTGGTTTACAATCAAAATAGTGCCATTTAAAAAAATTCCCTAAAACGTTCACAAATTTGCTTTAAAATAACACAAAACCGCGCCTCGTTGACGCCGCTGCCGCCAGCACAGCCGGAGACCTGAGCTGACACTGGGGGCTGTCCGTGGGCCCCGCACTCCCTCGATGAGTCGGAGAAGTCCCGTTGTATCAGAGTAAGATGGACGGTAGGTTTGATCGTTGATTGTGGTGAGCTGGAGCCACCTGGTCACTAACAAAAGACATCTTGTTAACCAACCGCCCCCAGGGCTTCCTGTTGAAATATACAGCAACAAAGGAAGAAAAGAAGCAAAACGGAAATAGTGCTTACCAGCACCTTAGAAGGATGCCGCTCAGGCCCAGTCCAACGCTGAATGTATCTGCACTGTGAGTAGAATGTTCATAGAAGCCTGTTGTGTGCATATTTATTCACATTTCTGTTAAATGTTAAATCCTTCAGCACAGTAAATCTGAGTGCATAGTATGTCATTTCATTCCGTTTGAGTTTCTTGAATGTTTTCTTTAAATGTCTGCGGAGTTGCTGCCCCTTTCTTCACCTATGAGTACTGCAATCTTTTTAATTCTCAGTATGAGCAGAGCTTTTTGAGCTTTAAATCTAAGGGGAACTCAACAGGCCTGGTTGGCATATGCAATGAAACCACCTTGCTGTGGAAGCAAAATTATTATTTTTTCTACCTTTTTGAAAGATCTTTCCTTTTCATGCCAATTTTCTTCCTTATTTACACAAGTTCAACAATTTGAAAGGAAGAGGCAATAGTAAGGGTTTCAAAATGGCAGAGAAATTTGAAAGTCTCATGAAATCTGGGCTCTAGGTATATGGACTTAAAACCATTGGGTTGTGGAGGCAATGGCTTGGTTTTTTTCTGCTGTAGACAATGACTGTGACAAAAGAGTAACCATCAAGAAAATTGTCCTTACTGATCCCCAGAGTGTCAAACATGCTCTACGTGAAATCAAAATTCTTAGACTTGACCATGATAACATTGTGAAGGTGTTTGAAATTCTTGGTCCTAGTGGAAGCCCGTTAACAGGTGATGTGGGCTCTCTTGCCAAACTGAACAGTGTTTACATTGTTCAGGAGTACATGGAGGCAGACTTGGCTAATGTGCTGGAGCAGGGCCCGTTACTGGAAGAGCATGCCAGGCTTTTCATGTATCAGCTGCTACATGGGCTCAAATATATTCACTCAGCAAACGTACTGCACAGAGATCTCAAACCAGCTAATCTTTTCATTAATACTGAAGACTTGGTGCTGAAGATAGGTGACTTTGGTCTTGCACGGATCATGGATCCCCCTTATTCCCATAAAGGTCATCTTTCTGAAGGACTGGTTCCTAAATGGTACAGATCCCCACCTCTTTTACTTTCTCCTAATAATTATACTAAAGCCATTGACATGTGGGCTGCAGGCTGCATCTTTGCTGAAATGCTGCCTGGTAAAACCCTCTTTGCAGGTACACATGAACTTGAACAGATGCAGCTGATTTTAGAGTCTATTCCTGTTGTACATGAGGAAGATTGACAGGAGCTTCTCAGCATAATTCCAGTTTACATTAGAAATGACATGACTGGGCCACACAAACCCTTAACTCAGCTGCTTCCCGGAATCAGTCGAGAAGCACTAGATTTCCTGGAACAAATTTTGACATTTAGCCCCATGGATCGGTTGACAGCAGAAGAAGTGCTTTCTCATCCTTACATGAGCATTTATTCTTTTCCAATGGATGAGCCAATTTCCGGTCATCCTTTTCATATTAAAGATGAAGTTGATGATATTTTGCTTATGGATGAAACTCATAGTCACATTTATAACTGGGAAGGGTACCATGATTGTCAATTTTCAGAGCATGATTGGCCTATACATAACAACTTTGATATTGATGAAGTTCAGCTTGACCCAAGAGCTCTGTCCGACGTCACTGATGAAGAAGTACAAGTTGATCTCAAAAATATTTGGATGGAGATAGTGAAAAGTATTTGGAGGATCCTGCTTTTGACACCAATTACTCTACTGAGCCTTGTTGGCAATACCCAGATCATCATGAAAACAAATATTGTGATCTGGAGTGTAGCCATACTGGTAACTACAAAACGAGGTCATCATCATTGTTAGATAACTTAGTTTGGAGAGAGAGTGAAGTTAATCATTACTATGAACCCACGCTTATCAGAAAGAACAAAGCAAAGAAAAATCTGATAAGAAAGGCAAGTCAAAATGTGAAAGGAATGGATTGGTTAAAGTCCAGTAGCATCACAGCAAGTAGCTGAAAAAGAAAGGGAAAAGAATCAGGGATTTGATTTTGATTCCTTTATTGCAGGAACTATTCAACTTAGTTCACAACATGAGCCTACTGCTGTTGATGACAAATTAAATGACTTGAATAGCTCAGTGTCCCAACTAGAATTGAAAAGTTTGATATCAAAGTCAGTAAGCCAAGAAAAACAGGAAAAAGGAATGGCCAATTTGGCTCAGTTAGAAGGCTTGTACCAGTCTTCTTGGGATAGCCAGTTTGTGGGTGGTGGGGAGGTCTGTTTTCTCATAAATCAGTTTTGTTGTGAGGTAAGGAAGGATGAGCAAATTGAAAAGGAAAACACTTACCCCAGTTACCTGGACAAGTTCTTTAGCAAGGAAGAAGATATTGAAATGCTAGAAACTGAGCCGGTAGAGGATGGGAAGCTTGGGGAGAGAGGAAGTGAGGAAGGATTTCTGAACAACAGTGGGGAGTTCCTCTTTAACAAGCAGCTTGAACCCATAGGCATCCCACAGTTTCACAGTCCAGTCGGGTCACCACTTAAGTCAATACAGGCCGCATTAACACCTCCTGCTATGAAATCTTCCCCTCAGATTTCTCATAAAACATACAGCAGCATTCTGAAGCATCTGAACTAAAACACTCAGCAGACATTTCTTTTTGTATTCTTCATGAAATGTGTTTTGTCTTTGTTATTACTAGTGCTTAAGTCATTTTTTTACTTGAATCAGATGGTGTCATTTAGAAAGGATTTTTTTCTTGGTTTTTAAAATCCAGACTTTTTTTCTACATGTGAGATGGTTTTCATTTTAACTGGCATGTCATTTGCACACAAAAATAAAGAATAGAGCAAAATAATGCAATGCGGGAGGAGACAAAAGAAATGCACTAAGACAAGTAAAAAACATTCTCTCATAGAACAATGATCTGCTTTACAGGAAACAAAAATCTTGCCTTGAAATTTACACAGTGAGACTGGACATAATTGCATGAAAATATCTATTTTTTTCTTAAAATATTTTTCATTCTTGAGTATTTTCAAGTTTTTCATGCTGTGCACATTTCTTAAAAACACATGATACCAGCAGCAACTGAAAATGAATGCTGAATTTGGTACACATGTGTTATCTACCTCAAGGTAACAGAAGTATATGGCAAAACATATACCACCCATAGTGCTTCACAATATGCACTTCTATTTAGCCAGCGTTTATTGCAGTAAACTATTCTTAATAAGATTCACTCACCATTTATAAATGTTCTGGTATGCATTCTTTATAGTGAAGTGTTACTACATCACATCTTATTTATTTTAGCAAATCAATATATTTTCTGTATTTAATTCTAAAAAGTTAACTTAGTTTTTGAAATTTATTTGCAAATACACTTTTTCCATTTGGCACTATGGTTTGTTGTCTACTTAGCTGAATATATGTCAGTTTATCCTGAGGCTGTCCATGTACTTAATTTACTTAAGTATTCATTTTAAGTAAAGCGCTCACTGTGTATAGGAATTTGTATTTTGGAGGTACTTGATCTATCTACAAAGAAAAATTAGGAATTACTTTATTATAAAATGCTCCTAGAAGTCTTAATTGTGTTTATTTAAAAAGAAAACTGTAATGTTAGACGTGTGTGCATGGAAGTAATTAAGGTACATAATTATTGTAGTTTAAAAGTTGTACATGATAAGACATATTTTGTTTCTACTGTATGTTTTTACTGAATGACCTATTCCCCATCCCAAGGCAAGCATGAATAAAATTAGGTTAAATGTAAAAATAAACAAAACAAAAAACCCCACAAAACCAGTGACAATATGTTTCAGGAGCCAAGTATTGAAGTAACTACTACATTGTATAATAGGCTTGTTCTTTTCAGAGTAATACATTACTCAAATTATTAGTATGAATTATTAATATGGTAGAAATGTATTGAAATGAATTTTAGGAGAACTGGTATATTTTATTAATTTATGGATTTATTCTCTTCCCTGTTCCAAAATAAGTTTAAGGTGTTTTACTGATGTGCCATTGATTTATGTATTTAATAAATATTAAGTTCTTAATATATAGTAGGTAGATGGAGATAATGATACAGAAGGCAAACATTATACTTGTTCTCATGATTTTATAGTATAGTGAGAAATATAAGATGAAAAACTAATTAAATAAATAAACTGGACAAAAGAAAAGCACACATGGAGTAGAAGGGCATTTTATTTTTTTTCACATGCAGCAATTAAGAGAGAAGAAAGCCAATGGAGAAACAAAACAAAACCAAAAAACAAACAAGGAAAAACTTGGGAGTTTCAAACGGCATCTTAAACCAGAGAATGGCAAACATTTTCTGTAAAGGGCTAAGTAATACATATTTTAGTCTTCGCAGCTACTCAACTCTACTTTTGTAGGTTGAAAGCAGCCATAGGCGATCCTTGAAAGAATGCGTGTGATTGTATTCCGGGAAAACGTTATTTATCAATACCAGTAGTCAGCAGGATTTGGCACATGGATGTAGTTAGCCAACACCTGACCTCGAGGGCTAGGAAGGGGGAACTGAGGTGTGGTTGAGGATTGATGGAGATGATTCAGTATTTTTTTAGTAATACAACTTTATTCTTAAAATATCTTTTTTTTTTTTGCTTCAGAGCTAAATACTTTTTTTTGAATTTTATTTTATTTTTTTATACAGCAGGTTCTTATTAGTTATGTATTTTATACATGTTAGTGTATATATGTCAACCCCAATCTCCCAATTCATCACACCAACCCTCCCCCCCCTCCAGCTTTCCCCCCTTGGTGTCCATACATTTGTTCTCTACATCTGTGTCTCTATTTCTGCCTTGCAAACCGGTTCATCTGTACCATTTTTCTAGAGTCCACATATATGCGTTAATATATGATATTTGTTTTTCTCTTTCTGACTTACTTCACTCTGTATGACAGTCTCTAGGTCCATCCACGTCTCTACAAATGACCCAATTTCATTCCTTTTTATGGCTGAGTAATAGTTCATTGTATATATGTACCATATCTTCTTTATCCATTCATCTGTCGATGGGCATTTATGTTGTTTCCATGACCTGGCTATTGTAAAGATGATTCAGTATTATATTCAATGTTGCTGCTTGGAATTATCAGGGATAGAACTAATTCTCTATATATTAGGGTCAGGTTGGGAATTGAAAAATAATCCAGGCACTCGAAAAAGATTTCTGCTTTGCTGCATCAGATAAGCAGAAACCTTTAGTAAGGATGGTTATTAGATTTTTGAAGGACATTAGTATTCAAAAGAGAAAGGAATTTAAACAGCATTTCACCCAAGCCACTAAGAAAATTTCATGGTGAATTTGAACATTTGAAGTTTCATTTCATTAGGTACTGAGATCCTCTATTTTCAATAGGAATCAAAGCTCTGTAATTCAAATGAACACAACAAACGCATATTCACGTATCCTTCACTTTTACACAAAGCTCTTGATCAGGCTGAGGAAGTTCCCTTCTATTTCTAGTTTGCTGTTTTTATCACAAAACGGGGTTGGATTTTGTCAAATGCTTTTTTGAGTCTATTAAGGTAATCAGGTAGTGTTTTCCCCTTTATTCTGTTAATAAGGGGCATTATATTGATTGATTTTCACAGGTTAAACCAACTTTGCTTTTTTTTTTTTTTTTTTTTTTTTGCTGCAAAAAGCTTTATTGTTTCCATTTGGTCCAAGGCTTGGGCGGAGGCTCCAGGGTGGTTAAAAAGCTGCCTAGTGGCTGCAGAGAGGGGCTTCAGGCAGAAGCCCTGACACCAGGGGGGTTCCTCAAAGGCCTCTGGGCTCTGGAGGCTCCGAGTTGTGCTTGAGGGTGAGCTTTTCAATGAGATACTGGCCGAGCCCAGCCTGGGACCAGCCAGCCTGCGGAGGTTAGTCGGGTGGTCGCCATCTTCTTGATGATTTTCAGCTGCTCCTGCAGGAAGCGGCTCTCCCGGAAGTCACAGGGGTGCGTGTCTGCGCCGGCAGAACCCAGGGCCTGCGGGTCCGCAAGGGCCTGGCTCAGGTTCTTCTCCATGAGAATGGCAGCTTCCATAGCGTCCTGGATTTTACCCCACTCATCTTGGGACGGCTTCTGCACGTCCTGGAAGGGCGTGCGGCTGCTGCGCTGGTTTTGCATTTTCAAGAGACGTTGGGTGCCCTCGTGCTTCTCCTCGGCCAATTCGCAGAAAAAGTGGCCCACGCTCTCCAGAGCCACATCCTCGTGGTGGAAATAGAAGCCCAGAGAGAGGTAGGTGTAGGAGGACCCAGGTGCATGTCAACTGGGCGGTTGATGGCAGCCTCCACCTCAGTGGAATAATTCTGAGGAATCTGGGAGCTTGTGGTTAATCGGTAATACGGAGTTAAGCTCAAAAAATGGCGTTGGCTGGTTCCGAAAGCTGAGGATGGCTGAGTGGCTGATTCCAAAAGTTGCGACTGGGAAAAAGGTTGGAGGGTGGTTGGAGGGTGGTTGGAAGCTGGAGCAAGAGGCGTCCCTGGGTCTGTTCTGCCCAAACACTGTTGAAGCAAAAGACAGATCCGGGGGACGGCTGAGCGCCCTGCCCCAACTTTGCATTTCTGGGATAATACCCATTTTATTATTTTTATTATTATTATTTTTTAAAATTTATTTATTTATTTATTTTTGGCTGTGTTTGGTCTTCGTTTCTGTGCGAGGGCTTTCTCTAGTTGCGGCAAGCGGGGGCCACTCTTCATCGCGGTGCGCGGGCCTCTCACTATCGCGGCCTCTCTCGTTGCGGAGCACAGGCTCCAGACGCGCAGGCTCAGTAATCGTGGCTCACGGGCCCAGTTGCTCCGCGGCATGTGGGATCTTCCCAGACCAGGGCTCAAACCCGTGTCTCCTGCATTGGCAGGCAGACTCTCAACCACTGCGCCACCAGGGAAGCCCAATACCCATTTTATTGGTGTCCAACCTTTTTCATATATTTGCTAGTATTTCGTTGAGGATGTTTGCTTCTATATTCATACAGGATATTGATTTATATAGTTTTTTCCCTTATGCTATTTTTGTCTGGTTTTGGTATCAGGATATTATCAGTCTCATAAAAAGAGTAGGGAAGAATTTCTCTTTTTAAAAAAATTTTTGAAAAAGTTTTTGAAGACTTGGTGTTAATTCTTCCAGGGGACCACCGGACATGTCAAATAATGACAATTCTCTGGAAATGAGGCTCTGAAGGAGTGTGCTAGCTCTGTTCCCTCTGGTGGGTATTGGGCTGCTAGTTTGCACTGAGATTGCAGGCTCTTGGTTTTCAAGGCTACCCCGGAGCCTGAGAGGGGTAATGAAATAGGGCAAGTTAAAATGCTACAGAGACTGTTGTTCTTACCAAAATTCAGTCATTTTTTTTGAATAAACACTCCCTGGATTGCTTTGAGCTTTTAAATAACTTCCAGAGTCCTGAATTAGTTGATTCTGACAATTTTTGTAAAATTTCTTGTTGCTTTTAAGGAAGAGAGAATTTTGGAAGGACTAAAGACTGATATCCACATATAATTTTTGTGTTATAAACACATCTTAAAATTTTATAATCTCACAGTTTAGAAATTGTAGAAAATTTTGCACACTGAGATCATATTACTAATACACAGAATGGAAATGGTGATTTTGAATAGAAGCATGAATGAGAATATGGAAACATCATGTTCATATTCATTTCCCAGTATCTAGGGGATGCATTATACACTGTTCTTCTAAATAAACCTATAGGTGTATTTTATAATATAGTATTTTAACACAGTTGTTAAATATTTGAGACAAATATTTTATGTCAGTCGTTGCTTTATCTTGTAATTTTGGTTATGTTTGTTTCTTGCTGCAATTATTTTATCCCAGTCTACTTTATGTTTTTTAAAAAATTTTATTGGAGTATAGTTGATTTACAGTGTTGTGTTTCAAATGTATAGCAAAGTGATTCATTTATACATATGTATATATTCATTCTTTTTCATATTCTTTTCTCATATAGGTTATCACAGAATATTGAGTAGAGTTCCCTGTGCTATACAATAGGGCCTTGTTGGTTATCTATCTTATATATAGTGGTGTGTGTATGTTAATCCCAAGCTCCTGATTTATCCCCCCCCATGATGTTTCCCTTTCGGTAACCGTAAGTTTGTTTTCGATATCTGTAAGTCTGTTTCTCTTTTGTAAATAAGTTCATTTGTATCATTTTTAAAATTAGATTCCACATATGAGTGATATATATTTGTCATTTTCTGTCTGACTTCACTTAATATGATAATCTCTAGGTCTGTGTTGCTGCAAATGGCATTATTCTGTTCTTTTTTTATGGCTGAGGAATATTCAATTGTATATATATATATATATATATATATATATATATATATATATATATATATATATATATATATATATATATATATATACCACATCTTTATCTGTTCCTCTGGCAAGGGACATTTAGTTTGCTACCATGTCTTGGCTATTGTAAATAGTGCTGCAGTGAACATTGGGGTGCATGTATCTTTTCGATTTATGGTTTCTCCGGATATCTGCCCAGGATTGGGATTGCTGTATCATATGGTATTTCTATTTTTAGTTTTTAAAGGAACCTCCATACTGTTCTCCCTAGTGGTTGTACCAATTTACATTCCCAGCAACAGTGCAAGAGGGCTCCCTTTTCTCCACACCCTCTCCAGCATTTATTGTTTGTAGTCTTTTTGATGATAGCCATTCTGACCAGTGTGAGGCCATACCTGATTGTAGTTTTGATTTGCATTTCTCTGATAATTAGTTATGTTCTACTTTACATTTAAAAAAAATGTTGCTATAGTCAGAAATGTTATATTTTTATGTAGCCAAATCTCTCAGTCTTCTCATTTGTGTAATCACCTATGGTTTCCTTGTCTTAGATGTTAGGTAAATATCCAATAGTTGGCTAAATATCCTTTTCAATTTCTTCTTGTGTTTACTTGGATAGGTTTTAAATAGTCAACTTTTTAATCTTCCTAGAATTTATTTTCTTGTGTGAAATGAGGCGAGAATCTAAATTTATCTAACATGTTTTCTTTTATCATTGATTTTGATGTCTCATCTATCATAAATAGTATGACCTATTGCTGTACTTTTAACTTTTTAAAAAATGTTTTTATATGTTTAATCCTACATCCACACATTATTATTATACTGGCTGTTGACTTAGAATATATTAAGAAATGACTTTTCTATTTCCATCTTTGAAAAATGTTTATTAGAAATATGCATTGAAGTAAATGATTTTCAGGCTCTACCAGAATTAATTATAGTTTACTGTGTTTAACCTATTGCAATGCCATATTTATATATTTCATAATATGTTTAAAAATCCTTAAATTCATTATATAAAAAGAAACTAGCATTAGTTAGGTATATTTTTTTTCCAGGAAACTTTACAGATTATATCATTTATGCATCACAATAACCTTATAAATTAGTTACAGATCAAAGCCAAAAACCCCTGAGGTTTGGTGATATTAACACTGAAAGTGATGCAGTTGATAATTTGGATTTGAATATACATATTAAAAGCCATGACTTCACCCTGTTAATTCAATTTGTATTGTGTTTCATTGAGAATTTTTCTATGTTAATAACTAGGGATTCACTGTATAATGGAGAGACAAACATGCAAACAAAAATTTCACTACAGTGAGTTAAGTGCCATGACAGAGGCAGTGCACATGATATTCTGGAAATACTGAGTATGATAAACTTAACTCTCCCCAGGTTTATAAGGTATGTCTTCTCAGAGAAGTCTGGAAAGGGAAGAAAGTGAAGTTTGGAGGAAGCAAGAGAGTTGGACAAAAAGTCAAGGAGATCTGCAATGATGTCATAGAACACAATATTTGTGAATGAAGGAGTTACAGAGCTGGAAGGAAGAACTTTATATTGAGATGTAGGAAGTTGATTACAGTAGACCCGCTCTTAATTTTTGTCAAATTATAAGAGTAGCTATAAAAATCATGTGGCTCTGTGAATTTACAGTAATGTGCTTTAAAAAATGTTTATTCCCACATTTGGCGTATATACGCCAACGATATAGTATTCTGTACTTTCTCTACTGCCAGTTTTTTAGATTAATGGAGATTTTCTAGTCTTCCAGCTTCCCTTGTCATATCAGGAAGTTGGAAAGCAAGATTGAGAGTGAGTCAAGATCTCCTTTTACCACTTTTCCATCCTAACCGAGGAGATAGAACTTAGGTTGAACATGTGAAAGGAGCAAGGTCAGGAATGACTGAGACGTGACCCGAGGACCTCCATGTTCACTGCTTATGCTGAACTTTTGCTGAACAGTCTAAATAAAACTGCTGAATAGTTGCTGAGCTGCCAAAAGGAAAGAAAAATGCTGAGAACTGTACTTTTTCTGAACTAGAGAAAACATACCTTTCCGTAGTAATAGATGAGATATGCTCAATAACCCAATTGTATTTATAGAACAAATTTATCCTCCAATCCACATTCTTGGGAAACAACTTGTGTAATGTAAGCCTGCGTGAGCTTCCTGCTTTTTCCCGTAAAAACCCCTATCCATTTCCTCTGATGGGACACTATTCTGTGTTCCTCTGGAATCTGTGATCCCAGAATAGCAATTCTAAGACCCCAAATAAACTGCCTTTTGGCCTCTTTATAGTTTGTGGTCCTTTGGGTTGACAAACTTTAGTATTGTTTCTCATTCTAGTCACATCATTGTAGTTTTTATAAACATTTAAAAGTTCTACCATGCATCCAATACTCTTTATTAATTTCTGGTAGGGTTTTAGATTTCTTTTTGTTTGATTTTATAGGACTTGTGTGAAATGCTAAGACCAGTTTCCAGCATTTTTACATATTCTGATACTTTAAGGTGCTTTAAGGTAAAAGCTATTCTTTTAGTTTTAGCTTAGGGTTGAGGAAAAGTATCAAGGAGAAAGGTGGGCCTGATTGCCTGATGTAGAATATCTTTTTCAAGTCATCATCCGAATATCTCTTTAGCCCTCCTAAACATTACAAATTGATTTTGAAAGGAGACAGAATGGAAATTTATGGTCAAATAGCTCAAAATAGGGCAGTGCTATTAAGTAGAAGCAGATAAAAATGAAAGACTTATAGAAAAAGCACTCTACTAGTTAACACAGTCATTCCTCGGTATTGGGGGTGGGATTCAGATTGGTTCCAGGACTCTGGGCAGATGCTCAAGTCCCTTACATAAAATGGTGTAGTATTTGCATATAATCCTCCCAAATGCATAAATCATATCTAGTTTAGTTCTAATACCTAATACAACGTAAATGCTATGTAAATAGTTATAAATACAATGTAATTGCTATGTAACTAGTTGCAGTTGAGTGGCAAATTCAAGTTTTGCTTTTTGGAATTTTCTGGAATTTTTTTTTTTTTTTTATATTTTTGACCTGTGGTTGGTTGAATCTGCAGATGAAGAACCCGCAGATACAAAGGGCTGACTGTATTCTTTGGAAAACCTGGCAAGGATAAGTAAAACTTTATTTTAGTTAGGGAAAGGACTGTTTACAAAACAGAATACTATTTATTATATAATTTTCTTTGTGGAACTTGATGAACACAAGATTTCTTTCAGCCAGTAATTTGAACAATGCATGGCTCCATTTTGGATGAGGAGAATTTATGTTTTGTTATTATATTGTCATGGTATTAATACCTGCATAACATTTTAGATGTTGATTACCTAATATTACTGTATATTCTTAGTACTCAAGTCACATTTTAACTTCCTGCTAATTAATCATATAAAATGGTCTGTTGTCCTACAAATTTGTAGCACTGACTAGGTATAGTTTTAGGTTCCACGACTTCACAGGAAAGTCACTAAGAATATTACATGCATTATAAAAATAAATCTATAGGATTTCATTAAATAGTTAATTTTGCTTAGCTTTCTAAGAAATACAACATTAGTTATGGTTTACAAGTGTTCTTGCCCAGATATTTCCTCATCCCATCAAGTATAAAACCTAAGTAAAGAGGTCATACCTATGTCATGAAGAATTACTTCTCTGAGATCTAATATTTTGCTTTTTACTCCAATCCCATCTCTAGCCATTTTTCCACTTTCATTCTCCCATACCTTTGTACATTTTGAATGTATATCTGGAAAACCTGGCAAGGATAAGTAAAACTTTATTTTAGTTAGGGAAAGGACTGGAATGCCTAGAATGACATCTGTAAAATACCCCTTCTTCAGATCCTTTTCCTGGTCCACTAGACAAACTCCTACACATAATTAAAGACCCAGCTGCGACAGTACTTCATTTGGGAAGCCCTTTGTAAAACTGCAGAGTTTAGTAGTTTAGTTTAGTTTTAGTAATTAACATACAGAGTTAATTATTCCTTCCTATATCTTCCCATGGTACCCTGAGTACATCTGTATCTTAATATCTATATTTTGCTGTATTTTTCTTTTTATCTCTTCTGGTATACTGTAAACTTCTTGAAGTTACAGTCTGCCTTAGTAATGTTTGTTTGTAATGTAATGTTTCACATAGCTCAGTTAATAACACAGATGTCAGTCTCTACGTGTTCTATGGTGTCACAATTTCCGATTATTGACATAATAAGCCCCACCCAGATTCTGGACCAATGAGAGACAGACCTAGTAGTGTACTAGGAGCTTCTAACAACCAGCTCTTGCCCTCTGTGGCCGAGCTGCTTAGCAGCTGGTCTCACTGCATAGGTTCCAACATTCTTGCTACAGAAAAAGATCTTTGGTAGAGATATAACTTGTCATTCTGGAATGACATAGGTTGTGTGGAAGCAGAATATCTACTTTGGGTCTTCCATATCTCATCTCAGGTCTAGATTTCTCTGCATTAAAATCTTCTCCTGTGGTATCTTCTCTCGAGAGTGACTATCAAGACTAGCAAAAACACCTGAAGTTACGTCACTACCAGCACAAAAAGCTTCCTTGGACTGTCCAGATACTCCATGTTTGAACTGTTATTTGGTACTTCAGATTTGTGAATTTGGGTTCAATCCGATGAACCAGTCTCCAGGATGGGGATAGCGTTTTTTGCTCGACTATTTTATCCTATCCTGGAAGAAATTTATGACAGTATTAATGGGCCTCCTCCACCAACTTGTCTTCAAGAGTTTCCAAATCCTTATTTCTTTTTTTTTTAAAAGGAGAGGGTGTATTTGGAACAACATCTTCAAGTTGAGAAATATGATTACAAACAAAATCCTTACCCCACGTGCTCTGACACTGAAAGAAAAGCCTGGAATAGACCTGAAATGGGGTGAAGCTGAGGAATTCCTCCTTGTGAGCCTTATCATGCAGGAAAGTGTTAAATAGTCAGAAGCGACAGACACACGGAGAACAAGATGGGATGCAAATCGAGTCTGTCTTGTAAAGGGAATCAGCAAGTACTTTCCACGTCTGTGGACCATTCTATTCGCATTCACAGCCTACTGGAGCATTTATATCCTTTCCCCCTCATCTTTTTCCTGAAGCTGGACCAGAGGCAAAGAGTGAGGAATATCACTACAGCAAAATCACCAGGATTCGTACCACCACCTCATGCATGAGCCCAAGATAACTTCTTGAAGGAATGACTGTGTTTCATGGATGTTTTTGTGTCAAAAGGGGCAAATGCCCTGAAATGTGTCACTGCCTCGTCTGGGAGTTTATGCCTGCAGAAAGAAGTGTGTGGGAGCCTTTATAGACATAGGATGAAGCGGATTTGAAAATGTGATGTGCTGTGGAACTTAAGAGCTCCTCTCAAATTAAGCAGTGGGGGATCCCTGGAGCTAGTCAGAATGCCTCATACATCAGTTCATCCTAAACCTCCTAGAGAAATGGCTCAGTGGACAGACGTGGATTATTATGTCTATTCTAAAATGTGAAACCTGTGTTTACTTTCTTCACCAGATCTTTAGTGAGTGGAGGGAAGGAAAGAATTCTGTTTGGGATTTCTTTGCTTTCATGCAGTTTTTTGTTTGTTTGTTTGTTTTGCTTTGTTTTTGTTTTTCCTTAAAGCTGAGTTAAGATGGTTTAAGCTCTTTCATGGAACCAAGTGCTAATTTAGACTTTTATTTGAATTGCTTTTGCTGCAGCAACGATATATATATGTATATATATATCAGTATACTAATACCAGGAATTAGTATAATATATATATATTATACTGTATAATAATATATATTATTATATATATATACTGATATATATATATCAGTATAATAATCCCAGGAATAACCTAGCTAGCATTTCCCACAAAACTGGAAGAGGCATTTGTTAAGTTATAGAACATCTACTTCCTAGCAGCTTTCTTTTTACCTCCTAGTTTCAAGCGACTATTTTCCATGCTTCCCCTAGGTTTATGCTATTGTGTGCTGCTCTAAAGTGTCAGCCCCAGGAGAGAGTGGTAAGAAAGGAACAAAGCAATAGCTCACGGCTATCAGGAATCCTATATTTGAAAATACTCAGGGGATGAGTCAGAGCGAACAATGATGATGAGTTAGGGTAATGGGCTTCCTGTGGGGGGAAAATTAACACACAACAAACCTCTCTTGTTCCTTTTAAAGTGCCACTGACACAAACCAGGCCCTAGCATCTTCTTTTGGTACCCTGAGCTCCCTGGTCGGGGTGGACATGAAATGGGGGAGGGTGTTGAGGATGACTGTTTCATGCCGAAGTCACAGAGCTCAGGTTCAAGGTAAGCCTGCAAGACTGAATGGTTGCAGAACTGAAGGCTGCATCTTAGAAAGTGGAAATACGGAACTGAATATGGACATGTGCACACATGTGTCTCTTCCTTGTCTAAAGTAATCAGTCTGTTGAACGATCATTTTCACCATGATAAGTTTGTCACAGAGGAAGGCAGTGGCCATAGCTGCCTGGTATTCTGGGCTGGTTCGAGGGGATAGATGCTATGGTGAATGCAGGTGTGTTCCAAAAATAAAAGGAAAACAGGGAAAGAGAATGACCAAAATGAAAAAATAGGAGAAAGAGGAGAAGGAGAAACCAAAAATGAACAACAAAGAAAGAGTATGAGGTGGCCCTGCAGTTTTTCAGATGAAATATTCCTGCTTACACTCACTCACTGTGTTTTGAAAATCAGTGTCATTTCTAAAGGAACTGTCCAAATTTCCGGATATTCCTTCTCCTTCATCTGGTTGGTACGATGTGACTGCTTATGGTGGTAAAGGAAGCGGCTCATGGTGCCGATGATGGAGAAGATGATGAATATCACCACTGCTATTACTCCTCCGATGAGAGCCGAGTCACTTTGCACTGCGTTGGTGAGTGGTTCCCTCTCATCTGTCTTCTCAAAAAGATCTGATGAAGAATGCACCGCGGTTACTGCATTCACATCCGAATCCATCATCGAGCCACAGTTGGATTCTGTCAAGATCCCTTGGATGGTTACAGGTGCGGTGGTGACATGGCGCAGGGCTGCCTTCAGTGGTGCTATGTGCTTGTATTGGACTGAAGCCAGATAGCCAACAAAACCCAGGGTGTTTGCTTTAGCAACTTCAGAATCCAATCCAAGATTCTCTGTGACTTCGCCCAAGGTGAGGGACCTGACAGCCCTGAACTCAACCTCTGAGGAGAAGTTATAACTGAGTCAGAGTTGCTGATCCATCTGAATGGTAAGCCCTCTGCCCTCTCGGTTAATCTTCAGGTGGTGCAGTCTTCTGTTGGCAAAGTTCTCTGTATCAATGGTGAATACATGGGTTTCTTCCTTGCTTAGCTGGTAGCGAACTTGTAAGCTTCCTGCTAGTGTTGGAGGGTCTCCTGCAGGGGCGGGGGGTGGCTGTGTCCCACCGCGAGGGCAAGGACACTAGCAGCAGAAGCTCTGGGAAGCACCCCCTGGCGCGAGCCCTCTCGAAATCCTTATTTCTTGAGTCTGTTTCTGACATTATTTAATCATCGAGGTTGTAGTTTTAATGTTTGCATGCATTAATAAAGGAGATTGTGAAATATATTTTGGATGTGTATGATGGATTTTGGGTAGATTTTCATCTACGGGGTGGCATGACTTTTTATGAGTGCAAAGAATTTAAATTAGATGAAACTATAAAGACCTTTTTGACTTCTTAAGTCTGCAGTATGTTTAAAAAAGTTAATCATGAACTTAAATATCAAAGGACATTTTGTCTGGTAAAAATATTCAAATACTTATTATACTATTTGTTGTTTTTTACTTTTATTTAACAAAATATCCACTCTTTAGCATAATAATTCAATTTATAAGCCGGTATTACTGGGGAAGATTGGAAATTAGTATCAGCTACTTCAATTCGCTAACAGTTTATTTGGGCTTAAGATGGCATTTTCATCATTCTCTTTAAACATTCTGGATCTGTCTTAGCTACTAGACAATGTCTTCATAGAATATGGCCCGGTTTTCATAATGTAGGTTTGTTAAGTGTATAACCCATATAAGGGATGGGGAACAAAATTGGGGTAATCAAGGAAGGAGTCATAGAGTTTTGGGGTGGCTACCACTCTAGATAATGATTTCTACAGAAAAGCAGTTTAGGTGAGTAAATAACCATTCACAGAATACTAAGGGACATAAGAGAAGGTAGTGGGACTAAAAATATCTCAAAAATTGTGGCTGCATAGAGACAGTAGGGAAAAAAGTGACCCTAGGAAGAAATGGTTGTTTTGCCACGAGGAACCTTGAATGTTTGGAGCATGAACCGGTGGTTGTTAATAAATAGATTCCACGTAAATGACTAATGAAGGCTCATGCTGGGAGCAAATAGTAGCTTTCCAGAAAGCAAAAATGTTCCCATGAAGAAGCTTCCTGCAATAACTCCTCTCCTATCTTCTATTCAGACTATGCATTTAGAAATATAGTGACATAAAACATTTAGCCTTGATAGACAAACTGTAGATTTAATATGCTAATATATTTCTCAGTGAATTAAATCTTCGTAATGAATGCCTGCAATGGGAATATTATCATGACTTTTTTTTCCATAAGGCAGATATTGTCATGATTAAAGTGACGAGAAATGTCACGTAAAGGTAAAGAGGAAATATGTAAGGGTTTCCCCAATATGAGTATTCCATATTTATATGTGACATCTGTATGTTCTTTGGATATTTTGCTATATTTCTATTGTCATTGTACTACTTAAATATCTTTCATTATCCAAAGACTTTAAAGGATTCTATAAACATTAGCATATTAATCCTCTAAAAAATATGTAGGGGGGGGTCTGGGGAAAATTATGAAAAGATGAAATTGGTCCTTGGGCACTTTCATTACTTTCAAACCTCTTTTTCCCATTTATAGTACCTATATTTTAATTAAACAATTTGAATATAAATTACATTTCTATGATTGGAATTGTAGGGAAGGCAAAGTGACAGGGAACAATTTTGGCTGGTATGGGAGGACAAAGCAACTTTCGCAGTGTCCCTCAAATTACACCTGATAAGAGGCTTACTCTGAAGTTCTAAGAATCCCAAGAACACACTTAGCCATTCTATCTATGACATAAGCAGTTTGTTAGTCTAACTGTGTCACATTTTGTCTGTTATTGATTAATATTCAATATAATATAATATAAAATATTTTTATAAATTGGTTTTAAAAACAGAAACTATACATTTTAGCTGAACCATCACTATCATATAATCACTTTGGGGTGAAGTATAAGAATTTTTCTTTTTTTGTGTGTGTGATGAAAGTCTTGGTTCAAAATTGAAACTGAGGACATGAAATGGCAAAAGAAAAGGTGTTGAGACAGGTACAGGGATGAAAATAGTGGATGGATGGTGAAACCGTATTACAAGAGAAGGCCCTGAGCCCTGGTTAAGGAGGCAACAAAGGTTAATCAGGAAATGAAGCTGTTGTGTCTACACCTTGAGGAACAGATGAATCATATGTTAAAGTATGAAAATCAGATAGGCAGGGGGAAAAAAAGGCAAGAAGAAATGGCTGGAAAGTAAAATGGAGCAATCGCGGCACCCCATGGGACTCAGCAGGATAAACAGGGAAAAGTCTCCTTTAACCCATTGGTGAATCCCAGGTCTTGTCCTGCCTGTTTCCCTCAGATTAAATGTACTATCTGGCTACGTTCCTAACTTTCAACCTTTATGTTTTGTTCCCTGGATTCTGCTCAGCTTCCTTTTTCTTTGGCATGCCTTTTTCACAAACAAATAAGCTTTCCTCTTGGCATAAAAATATTCATAAGATCTGAAGATAAAAAGCTCAAAGTGGTGAAGAAGCTTGCGGCCTGGATTCTAGATTTGGGTGTCATTGGCAGATGGTAGCTGAGAATATGAAAGTACATGTGTTGTCCAGGGAAAGACTGTAGGGGAAGTAGACACTGGACCAAAGACTTTGATAGCTTTTTGAATTACTTTTTACCTGAAATTATGGTACTGCAACAAGTCCCTAGAAATACCAGTTGAAGGCTGATTTTCTCCTTCTAAAATGTAGATTACAAAAGCTTACTCCAGAATCCATATACTAAAGCTGAAGGCTTCTAAATTTTTATTTTATTCCTTTTGATCACTTTAATGTCTCTTGGATATTGCAGAGTTTTACAAAATCAGAAAGTAATTATATACAATTTTAACATTACATCATTTTGGCAGCAATTATTTCTTAATGATTTTTATTCTTCTTATCTGCACAACCTTATATAAAATAAAAGCATACTATTCTTAGATTCAGCAACATTTAATTGCTAGTTCAGCATCGTACAACCTCTACTCTTACACTATCGTGAAATGAACACAGACTTTGAAACTAGACAAACCTGAGTGTGCGACACAATTTCACTAGCTTAGGTGTCACCAGCTCCATGAAGCCATTAGCTAGTTTCTTTTTGTCTTCTCAAGAAACTGACATAGATCTAACTTGACAGTTATACCACCGTGTATTAAAATTATCAGCTACTGTCAGTTTCCTTCATTACAACTCCTATCAGGCAAAGGAATATGTTTATTCAACACAGAGCCCAGCACGTGTAGGTGCTCCTTTTAATGTTTGAAAAGACAGATGAATAGACAATACTCAAGTGGCTTGATTTATCTTTTTCTTACAGGAAGAAGGAAAAGAGAAGGATGGTAACCTTTTTTCAGCTATGTAGATAAAAAGAACCTAAGCACACTGTGTCAGTAAAATAAGCCCAGAAAATGTAAAGCTAAAAGGCATTATCCTGAGCAAAACTCGATGAAGTAGAGACCCTTATCAATGAAATCTCTGATTGTCATCATGGGCTACATAATAATTGTCATCTGGTTAGGGAGACAGAGGAGTTTCTAGAAATTAATTTGGCTCTTTGGAAATAATGGAGCATATTTCTGAGAAAAAGGTAAATTGTGAAACTCGATGGCACATTCTAAGATGACTGCCCCCCTTTTGTATTTAATTAGCTCATATTCCTAATGGAAGTTTCAGGAAATAGCACAGAAACTCCGTGCAAAAGCTCCTGACCTCATGCTATGATTTCCCATCTCTGTGTTTAATAGTATCATTAGACCAGACTTTGAAGCTGACTTCCATAGAGACTCCTATTTGCTCAAGTAAAAGAGATAGATGAGAAAGCTCATTATCTTGTATTTGGAACTTTTTGCAGCTCCATAAAATCGTATATGAATACCTCATAGCTGGTGCTAAATATTCACTAGATAGCTCCCATAATTCTACTGCAGAATCCCTGATTGCTGATTCCAAAATTACAATGCCTCAATTTAAAATAAGTTATTAGGCTCTCAGGAATATGGTATAAGTTTCAAAAATGGACCTTTTTGGAATAGGGGAAATTCTTTATTGTCTCTATACCTCATTGCACTACTACTTTCATCAAAGACGCTTTGTGACTTAGAAAATGCATCCAAATTTAGGGAAACTGCAGTAGTCTTTTAAAATTAAGATCATTCATTTGAATAAATTTATATATATATATATATATATATATATATATATATATATATATATATGTACACAACAAGGTTTTCCTGATGATAAAGTTCTTTGCACAGTTAGAGCTTGTCAAAGTGGTTATAGTTGTCCATAAATGCTCAGATTCTATCAGAGAGTGGATGTTTAACTTGGTAGGAACTAACTCCTAAAATTAGGCAAATCTAAGTAAAGTATGCCTTGCTAGCATGGAGGCAAATATGTCACCATGATGGTAAAGAACAGGGCAGAAAAGCTAATCTTGATTGGAGCTCATTTTACTACATCTAGGCACCACATCTATCCATAGCAACAAATGATCTTGCATTCCTTTCTATCCTAGATTCCATGTAAATTGCTTTTTCTTGGATGTATTGATGATGAACTTTGGGGAGAGCCTGTATGATTCTGAGTGGAATCTCTACTGTGATCTAGGCAGATGTCTTCAAATGCTTATTGGTTAATGTTGTATGTCTGGGCAACACAGGAAAGCCAGAGGAAAAAATTAACACTGGAAATGACACTTGAGGGAAAAAAATCATAAATTAGGGCTTGGTATCTGTGTTAATGTGTAGGTTGGCTCTTCTCTTCTTCACTGCCTAATAAAGACAGCTGAACATTCTCAGCTACCTAATAGGGGCTCCCTATGTTCTTTACTGTTGCATTATGTTCCCCACTGCTTGAAAGGCTGCCTTGAGTCCCTCTGTGACTAGCATGAGCTGACACACACACAGAAAGGCTTATTGAGCCATATCTTATAATGAAGTGAGAGTTGCCTCAGTCATAAGAGGGCTAAATAAACAGCCACAAAAACTTGTTCCTATGGAATGGGTGCTTTTCTAGCTTACTCTAATGTTGACACACCCAGTATTCTTACCACACAGGGTTAATTTCCCTGATCACATCATGTATTCTTATTTACCACTCATTTTTATGTCATTCCCACTACTTACAATGTCAAGCCCTACTCCTTCTCTGCCTGTCAGAATCCTATATTTTAAGAACTCTCTTGGCCAGCATATGGACTAGTGCTTCATACACAGTAGATCCTAAGTGAATACTAGTCATTGAATAAATGAATGAATTAGTGAATGAAACTTCTGAGCTGATATATTCCTATCGGAAGTTTGTATATACTTCTAATTTAGCATCTATCAAATATTATCATAGTGGAATGCATAAAAACATATGGATATATTTATAAATATATAAATATATACTTTTCCTAGTATTTGTGTATTTCAACATGCTCTTCAATGACTAAAAACTTCATTGCATATTATAATTTTATTAAATGGGAATGTGAACAGGAGGATGCATAATTTAAGGGATTTGACTGATGTGTCAGAACAGTAGTATGTTGCCTACACACAAAGAACTTTCACCTAGTGCATATATAAGTATGTCCAGGTGTGTGTGTGTGTGTGTGTGTGTGTGTGTGTGTGTGTGTGTGTATATATATATATATATATAAATATATAAAATACAAAGTAAGTGTCGTACTTGGTATTAACCTGTTTAATGACTGATAAATTCAAGTCTATAATACTTGTTATATCTTTTCATTTAATGATTTTTTTGTAGTCTATTTTTAGATATTGAAGAGTTAATTTTTCTGCCCATTGTGGGAAAGAATATGTACTAAAATTTCCAAATATCCCTCAAAAAAAAGAAGAAAGAATCTTTGTAATTAAAATAAATCTTTGTATTCTTCAGGGAGGAGGGATTTTGAGTGACTATTGACCTTATGGCTCCTGCCAACCATTTGTAACTCACAAGTGGTGATATGAATCATGCTAATAAATGCCAAAGAATGCATAATATTTCAATTTGCCTTATTGTCACTTTATTATTCTGAGTGACATTCCTTACTAGAGAGCTGTGCAGAGACTGTTTACCTGAAAAATATCATCTTTTTTTATTGAAGTATAGTTGATTTACAATGTTGTATTAGTTTCTGGTGTACAGCAAAGTGACTGAGATATATATATATAACTGAATAATATATATATTCTTTTTCAGATTCTTTTGCATTATAGGTTATTACAAGATATTGAGTATCGTTCTCTGTGCTATACAGTAGGACCTTGTTGTTTATTTTATATATAGTATTTTGTATCTGATAATCCCAAACTCCTACTTTATCCCTCTCCCCCTCTCCTCCCCGATTCCCCGTTGGTAACCATAAGTTTGTTTTCTTTATCTGTTTTGTAAGTAAGTTTCTGTTTTGTAAATAAGTTCATTTGTATCATTTTTTAGATTCCACATATAAGTGATATCATATGATATTTGTCTTTGTCTGGCTTACTTCACTTGGTATGATAATCTCTAGATTCATCCATGTTGCTGCAAATGGCATTATTTCATTCTTTTTTTATAGCTGAGTAATATTCCATTGTATATATATACCACATCTTCTTTATCCAAGAATATCATCTTGGAGAAGTTAACACATTGAAACTAAAGTTTTCTAGCCCTTGAAATTCACTAATAGTAACTTTGAGGTTCAAGAAAATATCGTTTGAGTTTGATATTGTCTCAATGAGTCCCTCTCTGACTGTTAATCCTTAGTCACCCCTCCCTTTTCTCACCTCACATGACACATTGTGTATGTGTCACTTGGTCTAAACTGCTTTGCATTGTTTTTTATCTCTTTCTATAAACATCAAGGGTAGGGATCATGTCTTGTATCTCTGTGTCACTTGAGCCTAGGTACCTAAACATTTGAAGGGGAGGAGAATGAAAGTAATTGGGGGGCTCTCTCTCTGTCTCTCGGTTGTGTTTTTAATAGCAAGGAAATAGTCATAAACTGGTATGGTCAAAGTTTAAGTAAAATTTAGACTATATAGACAATATTGAAATTTAAAATGGAGAGATAATTTTAAATATAATTAATTCAATGCTATATAGTGCTGAAGACTTGAGCAATGCTCTCCTTTTGTGGGGAGAAATACATATATACTGTATATAATATATATATTTGCACACTACTATGGGCTATTTAATTTTATGTAAATAACTCTCAAAATAGTTTGTTCAATAATTAACTATGGAACTCACAGGAGATGTTTCTTAATGTTTTCAGAGTCAAGGATTTAGAAATAAAAGGTAAATATGTACAGTAAGAAAGTTATTTTTAGTACTATGATAATACACTGTCTTTACTATGACCAACAACAGCATATTACAGTTAAGCAGTGTTTTTATGTGATAACTAACACCACAACATATTTAACTTCGTATAGAAAATATGATGGGTTTTAATTGTAATCTGAAGAATATAAGCACTACTTGAAAGTTCTTTGTGTGTAGGCAACATACTACTGTTCTGACACTTCAGTCAAATCCCTTAAGTTATGCATCCTTCTGTTCACATTCCCACTTAATAAAATTATAATATGCAATGAAGTTTTTAGTCATTGAAGAGCATGTTGAAATACACAAATACTAGGAAAAGTAAAGAATTATGTCATTGCCTGACATTAAAACCCCAAGCACTGTGACTGGGTCAGATTAATCAGTTCCTGGTGTAATCAAGGCCAGGTATGCTTGGGAAGCTCTAAGTGCCTAGGGCTCTCTTGGTTTTAAAGGACTGCAGTCTGGTTCAATAGACTGTACTACTGGCTCTGAAACTACTTACCTTTGTGTCTAGAGTAATCAGTTAACCACACTGAACCTTAGTTTCCAAGTCAGTAAAAGGAGGGAAGCTGAGATGTTTGAATTTTAAGGTCTCTTTTAGTCCTCAGACTCTGGGTGTAAACTAGTAGGTTGTCTTCCTAATTATCTGGGGAATATAGAGATGGCCAAGCCATTCTTTCTGGCTTATTGAAATCATATTAACAGGACAATGTTAATACTAATATAATTAATTTACAGCAAGATTAACACTCAGAGCTGTGTGAAATCACATGAAGGAAGCAAATATTCTTACTGAAATTTGGCCATTTCATATATGTGATTTCCAAAGACCCCTATCTTAGCACATGCATACCATAACATCTCGTATAGGTGACAAGTACAAGGTTAATCTTACTACTGTGTCTCAATGGGACATTGCTTGTTCCCTTTCTCTAACTGATGATGATTCAGTCCCCGTATCCCAGAAATAAATCCCTTTTCATATATACTGTTCTGGGCTACAGCCAGATGCTCTATTTATGAGAACAGACCTCATCCAGTCTGACTAGGGGTATTTCAGTTACGCACTGTCCGCCTTGGCAAAATTTTCTTTAGTTTGATTAAGCCGTATTGCCAACTTCCCAAGTGAGAACACTTATGGAACAATGTGATCTTTTATAGCCACTAACACTACTTAATACTGGTAGCACAACAATTAATTGATTCTTTAATTAATTTAAGGGTAAGAAGTAAAATCTGTTGGCACTTTTATGCCCATGGATGGTTAACTTATATATACTGTAGCTTAGGTTAAAAACTCAAAACACAGTGTTGCCTAATCAGTGAAACTGAACTCTTAATAATTAGAAAACCTTACACTAAATGGCCTTCACCAGAATTTACCTTAGGCCAACTACTGGTGGATTGGAGTTAAGAGGGCCACAGTGTGGTAGAAAGAATGGTATAGTGGAAAGAGAACAGGGTCAAGGGTGACACATGATTTGTGGTTCCAGTGTTAACAATTACTGTCATAAGCATATCACCCTCTCTGGTTGTCAATAGAATGAAAAAAAAACAAAACACTTGGTTGCAGATGTGGCACTCAATTCTCCACCATATCTTGATACATGAGAATAATGATAGTGCTTCAACCATCTACCTCTTTGTGTCACTGTGCTTATTAAATGGTGTAAAGAGCTCAAGCTTTGGAGTCAGACAGAGCTGAGCTCTGTAGTACAGCCAGACCTGGAAGCTAAATCTCCTGACTTTCAATCCTGTACTCTCTTTATTACACCATGCTTGAGACTGATCAATGGAAGAGAAAGATAACTATGAAAATCCATAATGTCCCCTTACAGAAAGGTGAACATGGGTAGTACAGGTAATGCATGTAATGAAAAGATTATTCTTTGAAGATTATTTGAAGACTATTGATTTATAAAGTAACTTTTCCTATCGAACGTTAATTGTCCTAAGTCCAAAGGACAATGAGAAGCCAGTGATACCTAGCTTCAATATTTGGAAGTATAAAGATTAGATCAGTTAAACATCACTATCTTCCTAAGAGACTCACTGTTAAATAATAAGTTTTCTTAAAGATTGTGCAAATACTCTCTCTCCCTCTGCATTGGCTGAGATCAATATATTATTGTATGGGACTTTGGTCAAGAAGATAAAAAGGCAGAATGACCCTTAGAAAATTATTGTGCTGCTGCTCTCATATGTCTGGACAATAATGGGTGGACCACAGGGCTTAGTAGCAGAAACTGTCTTTCTGAAAGAAAGATCTTGATAAAGAACAGTGAGAGAGATCTTTTTTTTTTGGTTGAGTTGGGTGTTCGTTGCTGTGCACAGGCTTTCTCTAGTTGCGGCGAGCGTAGGCTACTCTGTTGCGGTGAGGAGGCTTTTCATTGTGGTGGCTTCTCTTGTTGCAAAGCACGGGCTCTAGGTGCACGGGCTTCAGTAGTTGTGGTGCATGGGCTCAGTAGTTGTGGCTCGCGGGCTCTAGAGCACAGGCTCAGTAGTTGTGGTGCACGGGTTTAGTTGCTCTGCGGCATGTGGAATCTTCCCAGACCAGGGCTTGAACCTGTGTCCCCTGCATTGGCAGGCAGATTCTTAACCACTGCACCGCTGGGGAAGTCCCGAGAACAGTGAGATCTTGATAGAGAACAATATATTTGTGGGAAGGTAAGCAGTGCTATATTCTAAGTTGGAGAAAGGAAAGGGTTATTTTCTACTCTGTATCTCTAATAAAAACGTATATTGGTTTGAGTGCTTATTTTTCAACTTAGCTGTTAAAATGAAATTTTATAAGTATAGTGGAATATCTATGTATCTATCTATCTATCTATCTATCTTTCATATATCTTATCACAATGAATTCCCATAAAATAGAAAATTATTTTTTCTATAAAGAACTGATATTGCCTAACCTAAGTGGTTCATTGGCTGGGATTCAGAAATCATTTTGTTTTTGTAAAACATTTCAGCATAATGGTACTTTTGGACTTTATTTCCCTCAAACATTTAATTCAGTACTTATGGAGATTCATGCCACTAAACATATCCATTTGATAGGAAAGCAATTGCATCTCAAATAGATTATTAAGAGAATAGAACCAGTGGAAAAAATAAGGCCTTGAAAAGACATAGAAGTAAATATTCACATTTACACCTATTGTGGAATTTTTTTTTGAATATCATGAGGGCTTTGATTATCCTGAAAAAGAACAGTAGGATCTTTGTTCCTAGATATCTTGAAGAATGGGACAGACATCTAACTACATGTACTATATAGATATTTTTAGATATTTTTTTAAACATGACCAAAGAACAAAAAAAATGCAGTAATATCCTTCACAGACCAACCAATCTGTTATTGTCTATTTAGAATAAACAAAGCAATTTATTTTATGCAAAATGTAGCCAAAATATAAGTACTTAGATGCACAAACATAACTCAGCATTGTTCAAAAGATACTCTAAGGGCCTATAGATAATATAAAAACTTGGTAGGAAACAAAATCCTTAGAATACTAAACATATTATTTACAGCAATAGTAGGTAATATATGTTGCTTACTATGCGCCAGGCACTATTCTAGGAGTTTTATTTATTACCTTGCTTAGTCCTCAAATCATGTAAAGCACTTACTATTATCATCCCCATTTTACGGATAAGGAATCTGGAGTGTATCTGAGCCATTTTCTCATCCTCCAAACTCTCGTCAAAACATAAGAGAAGACTTTCTTCCTTTCTCCCCTTCTTATCAATATTGTCCTTGGTTGTGCATGTGTTAACAGTATTTCCCATTTGTGGCCTCCATGCTTTTCCTAAGCTCAAAGCTCACTTTTCAAGTTATTAGAGGTCCTTGGCAATTTTCTTTTTACCTTAGTATTTAGGATAACTTCTAATTAAGATCACTAGTAATTATAATTACTGGTAATTATTTTCTTTCTGAGAAAGGCCTATAAAAGGTTAGCTTACTTTCAGGAATCAACTGAGAAAGAATTAAATGACATTTGTAAAGGCTTTAATTTCCAACGAGAAGCTGCAGCCCTGGGAGGATTTGACTCAACGTTGTATAGCGTGTATGCCTGCAGTTAATGAGAAATGCTGGGGTCTTTGGTTCCTTGTAAGTGTAAAGTAAGATAAAGCATGAATCATAATTCTCTTGTAGAGTAACAAAATAATGACTACACCAAAATATTTGGCATTCTGCGGCACAATTAGAATCTCAAACAGTTTTCCATTCTGACCACCACAAAAGGGTAATTAAACTGTTTCAAAATCTTTCCTTCAAAACTCTCCCTGGGCCAAAAGTTTGAAGCAAATTATTTTCTTCTTGAGCTGGTATCACTAAGGGAGTGGGGGGGGAGGTCTCAGCTTTCTTGAGAACTGCAGTTTTTCTAATGCTTCTTCTAAGAATAGACCAGAGCAAGTGTACTTTGAGGAGACTGACATTAATAAAGTCATTTCCTCCCCAGACATAAGTTAAAGTAGGAAGACAAAAACTTGAATTTGAGATATAACAACAAATTTCCCAAAATGTCCCTGACACTGTCCTAATTTCTGAACCTGATTTCATCTGAATTGGGAAGGTTATATTGATGAAGCATAAAACCTCATTAGAATCTGAAATTTATCTAGTTAATAAAGACTTACAGCTAGTCTGGAGGTAGGGGCAAGGGGACGGAAGGGCAGAGACAGGGAATTCCTTAGTTTTTCCTAGTTTTATTAATACTATTGGATGAATAATGCAGGACTAATCCCTGAACTTCAACAGAGTGTTCTCATCCTCCTAAACACAAAATATATATAAAAATGAATTTCCTCATTATTATAGGGAATATTTGGGGATTTTAAAACTTAGCTTTGATGTGTTTATTTCTGCATGAAAAGAAAACCCCAGCTTTGAATCATTAGACAAAGGTCCACCTTTTAGGCCAAAATTACATTGTCATTTTATAGCTTTCTTTTTCCAGATTATTTAATTTAATTCAATCTCTTATACTTAAGACAAGTTGTCTCAAGCATTTGTGAATTTTAATTCATTTTTTCCATAACCAACAAATAGATATTTCTGGTCTGTGAAATCATAAAGACTTTCTTGTGACCAAATTTTTCATGACTTACTTGTCATCTTCCTTTATCTTCTGCTGTCTTCTTAAAACCTTGAACTATAATTCTGAGAGAAATTTCTCTGTGTGTATAAATTGATGCATTATGTTTTCTTATTTGCTTCCATGAAGTTTTGGAAGGATATTTCAAACTTGGTGGGTTTGTGTTGTATAGTCTCCTCTGGGGGACGAGGTGCAGGGACAGATGGTTTACCCTCATTCTGTGTATCGGGTGGCCCAGAAAAAGATTCTTACGGGTTTTTAAATTAGGAAAGACTCTGTTGCCCAGAAGTGGATGACTAGTACAAATGTATGCCAAAGACTGTTTTTCTTGGCAGATGTTGACAGTTGTTATTGCTTTCATCATTTCCATCCCCCCATGGTTAGTCAGATTGTTTTGCCCCACGGTCACTTAACAAAATGAGAACTGGAAGAAAGAATCAACCACAGCCCTTTAGCAATGAAGGCTTTTAGAGGAAAAGAGCCAAGGAAACTTTTTTCACTGATAAACGACAGCTTAGAAAGTCATTTTGAGTGACAGAGCTAAGGAGAAGTAGGCTGATACACTGAGAAAGGTGATTTCAGGCCAACTGGGCTTAGAATTTAGGAGAACTATTAAGCTGAACCGTATGAATTTGCTAATACTCAACTCTTGACTTGCAAAAATGTCAGTTTCATATAGTTCAACCTAATAGTATTCATTTCCTGCAAAACAAATTTAACAGAGGCAGCATAGTGTAATAGCTAAAGACTTTAGGGTTAGATTGCGTGGAGGCAAACCCCAGCTCTGTCACTTAAAATTCGTGTGATTTGGGGTAAATAGCTGCACCTCTCTGTGCCTAAGCTTCCTCATCTGTAGAGTATTTGGTTATATTACCAAAGACAGCAACTTAAGCATCCATTTTACTATTGCTTATACAATTTCGTTCCTTTTAGTTTGGGGTAATTACAAGCAATGCTGCTACAAATAATTCTTTTACACATATCTTGGTGCTCAGGAGTAAGCCTCTCTCTATACTGTATACCCAGCAATGGAACTTCTGGATCATAGGGTACACACTTTTCTAGTATTGCTATATAATGCTATATTGTTTTTCATTATAGTTGTGTCAATTTACATTCCATCACAAGTGTATGACTTCCTGTTGTTCCATATGCTTGCCAACACAAGTATAGTCACACTTTAATTTTTGCCGATCTGGTGAGTATTTACTGGTATTTAATTGTAGTTTTAATTTCCCTGATTACTGATAAGTTTGAGCATCTTTACATATGTTTATTGGCCATTTGGATTTCTTTTGTGAAGTACCTCCTCAATTTTGTCTTCTTGTCAATTGCATTGTTTGCTATTTCCTTATTGATGCACAGGGGCACTATATTCCAAGAATATTATCAGCTAAATTTATAGCTTGAATTTTTTGGACCACTGAAAATGTGAGTTCTGGCTTATGGTTAAAAATTATCAGGAACAGGTTCCCTCTGCCCCTCAATTCCAAGTCACTTTTCCTGGCAGACCGTAGGGGTGAGTCACTTTTCCTGGTTTACCTCTGGATCACCCTTATATTAAGGTATAGTCATTTAGGGTGCCAGCTTAAAATGGGAATGATCTTCTGCTTGAGTTCTTGTCTGCATACTCTCAAGCTCCCTTTTTAAGCAAATTTCTGCAGAATAAGCGTCCTGAGCCTATGTCTGGGTTCCACTCTTGACTAAAATTTTGCCTTGATAATTCCTTACTTATATTTGCTTGGTAGTGTTGTTCAAACAAACTTAGACTGCCATATTTCAGAAAACAGAACTCATTGCTAAATAACCGTATAAAGTCTTGTACCTAATGCCTCCACTTCCCCTACAAATAAGTTGAGGTCCCACAAAGGGAAACTAAGCTCTGAACTAGAGAGATTTTCATCGAAATGTAGAGTTATCGTTTGAGATAGCTGCTAATCTTTGAGTATGACACCCCCGCCCCTCCAGTGGCTTTCCAGAGTAGTGCAATGTGAGTCTGAAAGAGCTCAGGGCCCCACTGTCCATGTGAAGCAGTGATCCTGCTTGAGTTTAAAGGATTTTTGCCTAAAATAAGAAACTGCATTGGAGATTTTATGCATTACTGTTAACAGGTGCTTAACTCTCCTTCCAACCTGCAGGGCACAGGAGAAAACATTCTATGGTTCTAATGAGTATAGTTCTAATGAGGAAGGGAGGAAGAAGATTTGCTTTGTCACATACTATCTATATGTGTGTATCCACTTTGGGATTTAGTTGGGTTTTTTTCCCTTCTGAAAGCTCAAGAAAATTTCCTGTTTTATCTACTTTATAAGTTGTTTGAGAATAAATAAAAATAATGTGTATGAATGGGTTAAATATTTAAGATAGCAACTATAGTCTTCCACCCAAGATAACATACCTCTGCTGCTAATGCTTCAACTGTCCTCATAAGTTACCCAGAGCACTGAACCAGTGTTGGGCCTATGCACTCTTCCTTACCTCAAAGGCCTATGTAGACAACTAGAAATTAATGCTGCAACAGGAGGCAATTTTATCTTCTATCAAATGTCTTTGGAAATGGAATCCTGGGGAGGTTAGTCAGTCTGTGATTAAGGATATAGGATTTATACACAAAACTTTTAATATTCTCTTTGATTATTTAGCCCTATATATTTTTTATTCTCCATTTTTCTTTTTCTTGTTTATGTGGAGTTTGAAGAGATAGTAAAGAGAATCAGGATGGGAACTGGATGACCAGCCTGAAAGTTAAAGTTTTCCATGCCTGACCTGGGAGAGCAAAGATTCCTTATTATACAGCAAACCCTCCATCTATGTCCCAGGTGGTCCATCACTGTCTCTTATATAGGAAACTTCATCTAGGTGGCTCTGTTTTCATAATGACAGATACAAACTTTTTTTTTTTAAACATGGAAATGGCAACAAAGATATATACATGAATGGGAAAACAAAGTATGTATGATCATTTCCCACTCCACCAAGACATATATGCTGCACACAAAAATGCTAATCAAATCCTATTCACAAAGCTGTAGGGCACTTCCACTTGTAAGCTGACTTGTGAGATATTGTATTCTTAACCAAAGGCACAGAACTAACCTAAAAGACATTCATTCAAAAACAACCTACTTAAATTTGGTAAGAACAGTGGCATCTGTGTTTCCCTTGAGGTTGCTCCTATTCTCCTCCCAGCTCAACAGTGGAGCATAGTAGCCATGAAGAGCAGCTGCCAGTGGAATGGGGCCTGACTTGTTTTGGAGTTCCTTGTAAATTTCCATCCCCATAGCACTGTACGTATTTTTATAATATTTACAGTAGTTTCCTTGAAACACTCTATTCCCAGGGCATGTGGCTATTTGATATGACTCTGAATTCAGTCCCTCAGAAAAAGTCCTATACCTCGGGTATTATTGAAACAATAGCAATAAGTTGGATTCAATAACACTGTAGTTGTGTAAGGCTGTGAATTCAGTTGGAACAAATAAGAACCTGGCTAAAAGTTTAGAAAGAATGCCTTTGTAATAGGAATATGACAAATATAAAGGACTTTAAAAAGCTCCAACATATTCTAGGAGACCTAAAGGGGCTGCATACATGCATGGCTGTGCATATGCCCAAGAAAGCCTGGAGAGGACCCCTGCTAGTTCATCTCTTGCTTTCCTTGATTCTCTTCTCAAGTAAGAAGTAAAAGTAAAAGTCTTAACTGACTTGTAACCCCCCAGAAATTTGAAGGTATGACTTCACACACACAAAATCCCCATGGAAAAGGGTGGAAGAATAACTGGCTTAAAACATTTAATGAAATATCTGACCAATCATTGACTGATCAGACACTATGCAGATTCAGGGGTGACTCCTAAGAAGCCAGGCTTAAAAATAACAACAAGAATTAAAAACAAAAAAACACACCAGAAAAAATAGCAACCACACATTGCAAGGAATATAGAATCTATAAGATTAATCTAGGAAAGTCACTAAAGCAAGCAGGAATGAGGAAAAAAACAGCAACAACAGAAAACACTGGAAGGCAAGGGGTCTAATTCCAAAGTTGTTACAATATATTATTTAAAATGTCCAGTTTTCAACAAGAAAATACAAGATAGCAAAGAAACAGGAAGGTATGGCCCATAGGCAGTAATAAAAGCAGTCATTTTCTAGTGTCCAGGAGGGGGTTCAGTTGTTGGACTTATTGGACAAAGTGTTTAAATCAACTATAAAAATATATGTAAAGAAGTAAAGGAGACTATACTTAAAGAATAAAAGGAAACTATGATGATAATGTCTCACCAAGTAGAGAAAATCAATAGAGGGATACAAATTAGTCTAATATTTAAAACAAAACCAAAAACAAATAGAAATTCTGGAGTTGAAAGGTGTAATAACTGAAAGTGTAAATTCATTAGATGGATTTAACAGCAAATTTTAGCAGGTAGAAGAAAAGATCAGTGGACTTGAAGATAGGTCAAAAGAGATTATCCAGTCTGAAGAACAGAAAGAAAAAAGAATAAGAAAAATGAACAGAGCCTGTAGAACACCATCAAATGTATTCATAATGGGAGTATGTATGCAGAAGGAGAGGAGGGAGAGAAAGAGGCAGAAATGTATGCATAATGGGAGTATGTATGCAGAAGGAGAGGAGGGAGAGAAAGAGGCAGAAAAAAATTTTGAAGAAATAATGGCTGAAAATTTGATGGAAAACATTAATTTACACATCTAAGAAGCTCAAGGAACACCAATTAGGATAAACTTAGGGAAAGACTTCTAGACACTTCATAGTCAAAGTCAAAAGACAAAGACAAGGAGCAAATTCTAAATACAGCAAGAAGTAAATGACTCAACATATGTAAAATGACCCAAAAAAGATAAACAACTGAATTCTCATTGGAAGCCAACAAGTCCAGAAGGCATTGGGATGACATATTCAAAGTGTTGACAGAAAAAGACTGTCAACCAAGAATTCTATATCCAGTAAAACTATCCTTCAAATATGAAGGAAAAATAAAGACATTTCTAGATAAACAGAAATTGAATTTGTCATCAGCATATTTGACCTACAATACCTATTAAAGTGAATCCTCCAGGTGAATTGAAAGGCTAGATGGTAACTTGAATTCATATGAATTAAAACACTTTTCTCCTAAATGTGAAAGACATGAAAAATTATATAAAAGACAACTACATAAAACAATAACTACAAAACTATTTTGATGTGTTATAATGTGTAAGATGCAATATGTATGACAATAATAGCACAAAGAAGGGGGAAGGAATGGAAGTATATTGGCACAAAGTTTCTATATACTATTGAAATTCAATATTAATCTTAATAAGATTGCTTTGAGCTAAAATGCATATTATAGGGAGTGACTGCTAATTTGTATGGGGCATCTTTTTGAGGTGATGAAAATATTATGGAATTAGATAATGATGAATGCCCAATTTTGTGAATATACTGAAAAACCACTGAATTGTATACTTTAAAAACGTGAATTTTATGGCTTATGAATTATATCTCAATTTTTTAAGAGGAATGAAAATAAAGAGATGCATATTATAGGACCTGGAGCAACCTCTAAGAAAATTCAAAAAACAGTAGAAAAATTCAACAAAGTAATTTAAATGATACAATAGAAAATATCTCTGTCATTTCCATTTAGTTGACAAGGGTAAAAGATAATTAAGAATCTTTTGTGACTAGCAGTAGTTGATCTTTCAAAATCCAGAAAAATATTGTCATAGTGGTAAGAAATTGAGCAGAAAAATAATGACCTGGATTTTTTTCCATATGTGTCATTCCTTATGTGGTATATGTGAGGGGGTTGGCTTCTTCTTTAAGGGAAAAAATGATTAAACCACTTGTATAATTTTTACTTATTAGCATACTGTTTTGAAATCACTACATATTCATTATTTTTCTCCCCAGCTTTAAGTATAGATAATGATACCTGTAACAAAAGACTATTTTGATGTTTTAGTGAATAATATAAGTAGAAATATTAAATCTGAGAAACTACTATTATTTGTGTGACACAGCAAAGCAGACTGAAAAGAGCATAAACTTTGAGGTTGAGTCAATACTTTCCTGTTGTTCAACCTGAACCTAGATTTCCTCATCTGTAAAAGATGAATTGTAACACCTACATTATGTAATATTTTTAGGTTAAATCATAAGATTTGAGTAAAGTGCTTGGCATATAGCTGGGCCCCAATATAGACATAGCTATCACTATTATTGGTCTTATTTGTGTTGTTGTTTTGTTAGCATATAATAAATTCCTTAGGCCATAGCTCTGCCCTATTAGGCATGAATTAAAAAAAGCAATAGGTAAGAAAGCAACGTGAGTCTACCTACCACTTCTACTTTCTGTATTCTTTTATTTTTTCTACTATCACCTTTGTGTACTGTTTAAATTGTCTTTTTTTTTTTTTTTTTCAAGTAATCCTAACACGTCTGAAAAACAAATTCTAAGAGAACATCAGGTAGGGCTACAAGTGTCATATTTTTACTCATTTTTTGTTTGTTTCACAGTAAAATTAGGGTAGTTCTTAATTACAGTGTTGCAATATTTTACATCGGAATTAAATACAGTCAGATCCTCTCACTATATTTCCCCTCTTTTGTTCAGTCATTTATATAACTAATTTAATTAGAGTTCACTAATCATGTGTCAAATAATATTGTGACTAACCTAAAATTAAACTTTTAGGTGAATAAGCCATGGTAAAAGTTAATTGAGTAATTTGTCATAGTACTACATGCTAAAAAATTATTTATGAAATATTGGTCTTCAAAAATTGCCATGTATTTTTTAATGAAGTAAGTTTTGGCTAACTGGTCCTTTAATTTTCCTACTCTAATTAAACTACAAGAAGCTTACTTACTTCATTATAATTAAACAGAAAATTTATATTATATATTATATTATATTGTATTTAAACCAAGAAAATACTTCCAGAACATTTGTTTTGGTAGATGTGGAAATGCATAGTTTATATTTTCATATGCACATTATATTTAAATTTAGATAGAGGCTTGGTTTAACGTAATACTAAAAATAATAATATCTTAAAATCGTGTAGAGGCTTACAGTCCACTAAATAATTTCACTTTCAGTCTTTAATAGTCATAAGTACCTGTAAAGTATATGCTAAGTGAGGTGGTGTAGGTTAAAATACTTAGCATGATAGGTACACAATAAAAACTAATCATTCATAAAGGAGAATCTAATTCTTAGAGATATCCACTGATTTGCTCATAGTCCCAATATTAATATGGCATTATTGGAGTCATTTGATCAAAAAGATATAGTTAAAACACAGTATTTCTTAGGCAGAATTGGAGCTAAGGACATAAAACTATCAAAATTCAAATATGTATATGATTAACTTATGTTCATGTTCAGTTTTTGTATAATTTTTCTATTAAACTGTTTCCTTTTTATTGGTAACTAAGCAAAATATAATTCAAATCTTTGAAATAATTATCTTTATTTTTTACTCCAGTTTCCCTCTTAGAGAACACCCTGGTTGATTACAATGGTTTATATGCCACCCACTGGTGAAATTCATGTATATACAGAGATTATAATCCTAGGTTTTTGAGGAATTGAAAATTAGAGACTTCATTCTCTCCCATCACGAGAAATACTTCAAAGAACATAAGGATTTTACTTTTCATTATTTGTGCTCTGTTTTGAGTATATTTTCCATTTGAAATGAAATACATGAAAGTTAGCTTCACCTATTAGTCCAATAGCACATATTTAGCTTCCTCTTCTGTACTTGTTCCTAAAATAGGAAACCCAGAAAAGTCCTTTCTGCCTACAAATATGGAAATTTTAAGCTGAGAGTATATAAGATGGGGTTAAAATAAAATAGAAAAATGAATAAGTGCCTAATAAATATTAAATGCCTTTCCTTTAGTTCCCCTTCAAGGTTTTTGCTACATAATTTTGAGGAGAAACTTTTTTTTTTTTTATCAGCTAGTGAATTCTTTTGGGCTCCAAAATGATCTTGATCTAGAATAAGGAATACTTTTGCTCTACAGAAGGTGTCCTGATGTAGTTATCTCATGTGTACCTACTAATTCAGAATACTTCCTTTCCTGCTTCATTCTGAATAGAGTTAAAAATCCACAGTAGCTTTGATCTTATAATTACATAGTAAACAGTGATAAATAATCTACAATGGTTTGGGCTCACTTGAAATTGTACACACTTCCATAAAGACCCTCAAATATCTCTTGCCATGTAATTAAAGAATAAAAATAAAGATACATAGGCTGGTAATTAAAATTCTGCTTTCACTACCTATTTTATGAAATATTTCTCAGTGAGAAGATCCACACTAGAAAAAAATCTCATTTAACCTTGACTGTCTTGGTGATATTCTTATTAAAAAGAAACGATGGCATCAAGTCATGGAAAAACAATTTATGAAGTGCATTTTTGGAACTTAGTGTTATGTGAATAATGGGTGAGTAGCTTGCATTTGCTATATTTTGAATGCAGAAAAATTAGAGTGCAAAGATTTTAGATTTCTGATATCTTTTACTTGGAACATGAAACAAATTTTAGCACTTGCAGAATATAGAAATTTAATTTGACTAAGGAGGAAAAAAAAGAAATCAACTTTTAACAATTAGTCCAAGAACCCGGATACTACACAGTTCAGGCACTGTGTTAGGAATACATAGATATAAATGAGAACAATTCATATTCATCATTGTAAACGATTCTATTTAGCATATGAAAGACAGCTTTCAAGATTGAATTACTGCCCTTTGAGATAAAGGCTAAGTAGGCTATTCTTATTCATCTCATAATGTTTAAGAGTGAGGGTTTTGGATATACAGTCCATTTATTCTAAGCAAATTTTCTTTTATGTTCACTTAGATGGCAACAAGAGATAAAATGTCTTCTGAGTTGTTGAAATAATATATAATTAATGAGTAGGTTTTTCATCCAGGGTCTCTTAAAAGCACCTGTGAAATGTAACCCTGTTGTATGAAATAGTAATTCTTCTTTTCATCTCCCTGTCATTCCTTCTACTTCTGTAATGGTAATTTCAGACTCCAAGTAACTTGTTCAAAGTGACATCAGTAGGAAACTTAATGATACAATCTGAAAACATAGGAGGAAACACAGGAAGTATCTAGTGCAACTTCCTATTCAAAGCAGAAGTTCCTTATATAACCTCTGGTAATGGAGTGGTTCCTCTCTGAAAGATAGAACTTTTCATTGATAAAGAACATTTTAATGAACCCTAATCTGCTTCTTTCTGTATCTTTTACCATTTATTTTGGTTTTACCTTTTGGAGCCATGAAGAGCCTTCAACTATTTGAAGATATATTATGCCCCTCCCCCACACCCCCTTAATTCTATTTTCTAATCACATGGAAACAAAGGCATTGAAACCTGGGCCTTCAAACTCTGTGTCTGAAGGGGATGTTAATAGAGTCTAAAATGTACTGAAAAGAAATTACTTTGAGCAAAGCTATGTTTCTAAAAGAGTGTCTATCAGCTAAGATGGTGTATAGCACTTATATGTGTAAAAGAACTGTGAACTATTGTTATCATTGTAGGGCTTAGAGAAATTACTCCTGGATATACAAGAGATTATTTTCTTAGTTATGGTACTCTGTGTGTCTAAAGCTGTGTCAAGACAGAAGCAAGAATCAGCATTTGGTTTTTCAGGAAGATATAGCAAGTTCCACATTTCCATGGATGAGTGGCAAAAATATCAGTCTGAGTAGCAGGGGGAATGGGGCCCTTAATGTCATTGATCTAAGTGAGAATGGATAGCCTTTCGTGGCCCTAAAATCAGGTAAATTGTGTGCTTTAGTTTTCCTCATCTGTAAAGTGGGGAAAATGTAAAGTTCTACCTATACCATCCTTCAAATATGCCACTTTGGCATAAGGATTATTTTGAGCTGAAGGCAAATGAGAAACAGCCAATATAGGAAAAACTCCTGACCCTCCCCGTTTCTGCCTAAAGTCAGGTTATAAATTTCCCTTTGTGAAGGTGTCCACATCCCCACCTGTACCAGGAAGAGGAGAATGACTCAATCACTGGAGACACACTTATCACCCCTTACTACACAAGATTGAGGCTTCATAACAAACCTAACGTTACCCTTATCTTCCATTAGTTTTCCACATATATTTACCTTCCCACAATTTACCACCCCTAGAAGCCCAAACTGCTTTTCCTTTGTCTTGCCACTTCTCCACAATTTATTGCTCTTTGTAAAAATGATACATACACCCCTGGGGTCTAACTGCTTCTTTGGGTTTTCACTTCTTTTCTATGAAGAACTCAGTATGCATAAGTAATAAACCCTTTCTCCTGTTAAACTGTCTTTTGTCAATTTAATTTGCAGGACCCCAGACAAGTTTTCCTTCCCATACAGTGCTCAATTAAAGTTAGCTATTATAATTATTGTTATCATCATCTTCTTTAACATCATCAAGTTAAAAGGCTCTTGGATTACACATACCGGCTTAGGGGAAAGAGTCTTTGGAAATAAGAGCTGAGAATTTAGCTTTCTAGGAGTTGGTGCATCATAACATGATATAAAACCAGTGAACGTTTCCATGAAAAAAAAATGAGATTTTCCAAACTCAAAAAATACCTATATCAGGAATTGTGTTTGGGATTAGCCAAATAGAAGTAAAGGATAAAATGAAGTGAATCTTCAGAACATCAGCAATGGGTACTCTACCAGGAAATCCAAACCCAACTTGAGAAGACAGAAGAGAGTTTCCTGTTAATGTAGAAAATGTAGGGGGATTTCTCCCAACTTGGCAATAGATCATTGGTAGTGCTTAAATTCTTGGTGCTTTGATTTCCCTACCTGTTAAATGGGGATAGTAAATGTATAGCACTTAGAGTAGGGTCCAACACTGAGCCAGCGCTCAGGTGTTAGTTATCAGTGAGCTTAGACAGTGCTGCCTATCTGCCTGTAGTGAAATGATTTTTGCAAGTAGAACTGGAATGTTAACTAAAACTACATTATGGATTTGTTGGAGAATAAAAGAAGTAATTAATCTGCAAAAGTTGTTCTAAGGAGGAAAAAAGAAAGTACAAAGAATTACTAGAGATAGCAGACTCTAGAGGTAAGAACAACAATCAGGACCTCTGGACTGTGTTCTTTAATATATGTCACTGTAATTTTCTGTAAATATACTGAATGCCATTCTTCCCTTTTACACTTGGAATTAAAATTTACTTGGTAAAGAAAATTTTCGCCCCAGGATAAAGAGCCTGTAGTGAAATGACTATGTGGATTGGGACAGGGGATATTGGGAGTAGACATTTAAACCAAAAAGTAAAGATTCACAGTTGTAGATGTGTGGGGCTGGGCTATCCCAAGTATCTAACCTCATGAATTGATTTGCAAGAGGGAAAGAAGCCTTCATTTATTCATTAAAAAATACCAGATACAGGGATAAATGCTGGGTTACAAGATTGACAAGGTCACTGCTTAGACTTTCAGGGAGAAGTTTTTATGTGGATGCCTGAGGACAGAAATTAAGGCATCAGCAAATATACTCTAGATCAGCCCTATAGAATGTAAGCCCTGAGTAAACTACAGTAAGTAAAAAAGAAAAAAAAAAAAAAGAGTTGTTTTACAAAGGGATTTTGTGAAGAGGGCAAGGACAAGCATTGCTTTTTCCATGTTTAGATAACAAAGCATGCTACACAGTCCTAATTTTTGCAAGGAACACTAAATAAAATAAATACTGAAGCAAATGCAGCACCATGTGGTATCTTGAGGGTTTGTAGGTTTGGCTATACAAGATGACAGCACCCAAGACAGGTAAAGCAGCATTCTCATGGAAGGCACGGGTGGTGAAATGGCAGAGCATCAGCAGAGACCACAATGCCTGGTGGGAGATTGTGGATTCCCAACAGACAGGGCGGTACTCAGCAGATGCCCAGCAAATGATGATGGATGCCCAGTGGGCGATGATGGATGACCAGTGAGAGATGATGGATTATCAGCAGATATAGTGAATGGTGGCAGGTGATGGTGGATACATACGTGCTCGATGAAAGCCCAGAACGGTTGCAACAGTGAGTGATGCAAATTGATTTATTCATGATCACATGTGAGATAACTCCTGGGGACTTCTAGAAGTATTTGGAGGGAAGGTGTGTATCTTTCTAGGGGATTGGAGTAACTTTGTTAGCACATGGGGATAACAAGCCAGTGAATTTAGGGTATTGATATCAAGGTTGTTTCTTTTGTGCCCACCAGCTGTGAGTCCTGTCACAAACTTAAATGCTTTTAGGGACCAGGCAGGTTTATAATCAGTGAGTAAGGCAGCGAGGTGTAAGAAAATGGGGAGTAGTAGAAACACAGCAAAGTTGGAACCCATACACAATTGAATAAAAGATATTCAATTTACAAAGTTTAAAAATCATTGGTTAGGGTAAAACAAAACTCACCTGCAGGCAGAAGTCAGATAAAGAGCTGCAAGATAATGACATCTGGTTTTGGTGAACACTAAGTACCAATGTCCTAGAGCTTAATACATCATGTATCTAGGAATGTGGTACCACCTTTACACAAATAAGAAAATTGTTTCATTTTGAGAATGAACTCTAGGTATTCAAATTTTGGAGATATGTTAGGTACATGAGAAGATTATCTTCTACTATTTGTTAACCAATTCAAAGAAATCAGAAAGATTCTATTTATCACATGTTTATTTCCATTAACTCTAGCTTTTCTAGAATGTTTAAGATAAAGGCTTTTTCACTCAACATCTTTAGAGCTAAATCACATACTTTAAAAATTATATTTTAATGTTAATGTTATAAATATAATGCTGTGTTAATATTATAATTGTATCAATATTGATAATATTTTTAGCTTTAACTATTAATAAATATTAATTATTAATAATGTTGATATTATATATTAATATGTTTTATTAAGGGATTCCCTAATATTGGGCCAACATAGTGTTACTGGAATTAATCCCAGTTCATCGTATAATATTTTTTAATGTGACATTGGATTCTGTTTGCCAATTGTTTATAAAGAATTTTTGTCATAAGTGATGTTAGTCTATGATATTCCTTCTTTGTGCTTTGTCTTTATTTGGTTTATGTGTTAAACCTATGCTTGCTTCGTATAAGAATTAGGAAGATTTTTAAAAAATTTTTCAATGGTCTTAAACAATTTATGGAATATTACAACTATCTGGTCTTCAAACGTTTTAAAGAATTCCCCAGTGAAACTATCTGTATCTGATGATTTTTTTGTGTGGTAGGTCCTTGATAACTTTATTTCTTCTACTGAAATTTCTCTTTCTTTCTATATCTAATGAGGTCAATTTTGCTAACCTGATTTTCCCTGGGAAACTACCTGGTTTTTTTTAATGTTCTCAATTGATTTGCATATAAACCTACAAAGTAATCTAATTTTAAAAATTTACTTTGCTTCAATGGTTATTTTCCTTGTTATTTCTTATTTTGAATATTTATGTTTCTTCCTTTTTCCTTGTTTCAGTTAGCTAGTGTTTTTATTTTGTTTAAAAGTTGCTTTTTAAAAAAACAGGATTTTGATTTATTAATTAGGTATATTGTTTTTCTATTCTCTACCTAATTAATTTCTGCTTTTATCTTTAGTTTGTTTCTTTGTGCTTTCTTTTGAGTTACTTTGCACTTCTTTTTCAAGGTTGCTTTCTAGGAATTTAATTCATTTGTATACCTTCATTTTTACTAATTAAGGTGATGAGGGCTATGAATTTTCCTTTGATCATTGCTGAAGTGTATTCTATAGATTTTGATATGTAGTGTGTATTCTATCATATTTCTAAAGTAGTCTGTAATTTCAGTTTGCATTTGTCCTTTTGACCAACAGTTGTTTAAAATTTGTTATAACTTCAAGATCAGATGGTCTTTAAACTTTTGTTGTTAATACTTTCTAGTGTTATTGTGTTCTTATCAGAAAGTATTTTTCATAATAGTTTTACTTTTCTAATATTTTCTTTGTGGCCTAATGGATAATTAATTTTTGTGAGTGTTCCATGAACTTGTGAAGAACATATACTTTCTACGATAAGCGTATAAAGTTTAATATACATCCATAAGACCTACATGTCCAAGTTTTTTGTACTGAGTGTGATATGTTAAAGTCTCCCATTAGTAGAATGTATCCATTAATGTATCCTTCCATGTTCTTTAGTTTTTGCTTTTAAAAGAGCATTGCTGTGTTATTGGGGGCATAGATATTCTTAACTGCTATATACTTGTTAATTGCAGCTTTTTATCATAAATAAGCATCCTTTTTGGGAAAAAAAAAGCATCATTTTTTTTTTTTTTTTACTCTACTGGTTTTTTAATTTTTCATTTAAAATTTACTTTGTCAGATATCAACATCACAATTTCTGTTTTCTTAGTGTTTCTATTTGCTTAGTATACCTTTGCCCATCCCTTTATTTTAACCATTATGATTCACTGGGTTATGAGTTCCTCTAAATATAGAGAGTATAGTTGGGTAACTTGTTGTAAGCCAACTTGAAAATCTTTTATTTTTAATGGTAAGTTAGGTTCATACAAGTGTATTGCTATTACTGGTATGTTTGTTTTCAACTCTGTCATTGTATCATGGTATAATGTTGAGAGCATTGTTTTATTTTATTGTGTTTATTCCTCTACTTGACTCTTTTTTTTTTTTTTTACTCTTCTATTAATTGCATTTCTTTTAGTTTTAGATAGGTTTGTCTTTTTTGTTCTAGTGGTTAACCTTATATCATGTTTATATCATGTTTTCTTTATATCCTGTTTAATACTCTTAGACCTCTGTTTTCTTATGAAATCTAGTTTTTCTGGTTTGCCATTTTTTGGAGTCATATAAATTAACACCCATCTTTTGTTTATAGAAAAATCAATGAAATTAGTCTACTTTCTTCTTTCTCTTTCTCTTTCTCTTTTCTTCCCAATTTTTAGTTGCATTGCTTCTAAGTTGTTAGAGTATATAACAAATAATATATATCATATAAGATATGACAGTATTCTTACGCCCTTATACCACCTTTATTTCTGTCTTAGCTCTAAAATTAAATATATTAAACACTCATGATCCATCTTTTTGAGGAAAAGTTTCCAATCATCCCTTTGTTAGATGAATCTTATCCATTATTCAGTTTCTTAAGAAGGACCTATGGGTTCAGAATTCTCTGGGTTTAAAAAATATTAAACTTTTTACAGCCTTGATGGCCAACTTGTCTGGATACAAAGTCTTGGTTTGAAACTTTATTTGAGTATTTTTCTTTTTTAAATTTCAGGTATAACTTACGTACAGTAAAATTCACCCTTTTGAAACTACATACTAGAATATATAGTTTTTCAAATTTTGAGAAATATATATACAACCACTACCACAATCAAGATATAGAACACCTCCATACTACCAAAGTAAATGCCCCTTTGGAGTCAGTATCGCATGTTCAGGCCCTGGAAACTAATGATCTGTTTTCTGTCTTTATAGATTTACTTTTGAAAGAATATCCTATAAGTGGTTGACTTTTATAAAAATATTGCTTCAGTGTTGCTTTGTTTTGTTATTTTTTTAAATTATGAAGCAAGTCTAATTCTCTTGCTTTTGTAAATTATTTCTTATTTTTGCCTGAAGATTTTTCTTTCTATTTAAAACCTAATGTCTCAGATATATCTCAAAGTTGATTGTTCCAGGTCAAATTTTTGGTACTGGGTTGGCCCTATCAATATGTACATTTAGACCCTCCTTTATTTCTGGAAAACTTTCCAGGATTATAGTTCTAAATATTAATTCTGTTCCATTATATATTTTTCTTTTCAAGGATTCTCATTATACACATATTGGATCTTTTATTTGCTGGTCTTCCATCTCAAACACTTTCTTTTTGACCTCTCTTACTTCTTTCTTCATCTCATTTTCATTCTTTCTGTTGTTTCCCTGTTTTTCTTCAGTGTCCCTTATTAACTTTTCATATTAATCTATTCTTCTTTAGGCACTTTTAATTTAATGTTCATTCCAATATGATTTTATCTTTTTCTCCTATTTTATTCTCCTGGGTTCAATCAACTTTTGCTTTATGTTGACCAATTTTTTTATCCATTTCTTTTCTTAGTTTTTAGATTTCTACTTCAAGGTTTTTTTTTATATATATATCTTTAAATGTTTGAGAAAATTTAGTTTATCTTGAAGTATTTTGTTACAGCTTTCTTGTTTTTTGATCATTATTTGTGGGAACTTTCATCAAATGGCTTTTTTTATTCTCATGTTCTGCTTTCTTTTTATAGTAGCTTGGTATAGATGAAAGTTGGTTGCATCTTTGAATTTGTATGAACATGGCTAGCAGTTTGTGGGTGGTTTCCAAGATTCCAAGCTCTGGAGCACCCTTTTCTCTTCATGTAACAAAGTATAATTTCTTTATTGGAGGACTTTTGGGGTACAGTGGAGGGCAGTGGGGGGAGGGTTGATGGGTTCTTACATGTTGACATTTTTCTGTCTTGTAAGATGATGAAATTTCCCCTCTTGTTTCTTTTTCCCTTCACTGTGCATTTTTTTTTCAAAAGTCACCTCTCCCTTTTAACCCTTTTCTACCTCCAAAGAGTTCCTCTCCAACACAGCTTTCTTGAGTCCTATGTACGCTTCTAAGTCAATTCTCTAAAGGATGAGCTTCCAGAGAAGTTTCTCAGAATTTTCATACTTGGGGTAGACTTTCTTTCTTATGATGATTTTAGATCAATCTTAGGCTTCCTACTAGCTTTCCTCCTCTCTCTTTCATCTAGTATTTACTGGACTGCCCTTCCTCTTCACAACAGCACATGGTGGGAGCCTAATAGAGAGCTCATTGTGATCTCTTATTTATTTTCTGCTTACAGATAATTTGGAATTTGGACGTTCTCCAAATTAGGTGGTGGTATTGTGTAGTTTTATTTGTTTTTGTTGTTCTTTATTGCTTGGGGGTGTGGTGATGGATGTGTTAGGATATTTGGATTTAGGCTGATGCCATTTTTTGACCACCCATATATTTTTAAGGGAGAAACTGGCAAAATGAAACAGACACCACAAGACAAAGTATACCTTCTAAAGCACATTCATTCCAGTGACCTTTTCTTACATAATTTGGAGCTATAGTGTGGCAAAATGCTCACAGAGAAGGTAAAATACTTATACTTTGAGATTAATGCATCATTGAAACTCAGTAAATATAAGAAAAGCATATTTCCTGAGAACACTATTTATAAAATGCCTACTGAGACAATCTATTACCATTGTGTATTTAGAACAGGATAATTAATTTGTAAGTTCCATGAGAGATTATTTTCTAGATGCAGTAATCTTCTTTTAGGACTTGAGAACTAGATACGCTTTCAGTATTAGTCCTTCCAGTCTAATTCCATTATACACTCCAGGGAAAAGGGAGTCTATTTCACTCCCTTGTGAGATGAGCATATCGGCAATGAAATTCAAACGGGGTTCTCCAACTCCCTAGGAAAGAAACTTTGCAGTATACTATAAGTGGTTTTGATTGTTCTTAATAAATATTAGCTAGAAACAAAAGTTAGGTTAAAACGAATAGGGCAAAGATATGGCAGAAAATCAAAAGAAAAATTAAAAGCTCTCTAAAATCATATATCAAAACTTTTAATGCTTGAATTTTTATTGTGATAATATGACCTTGAACTTATATAATTAGTAGTTAATTTTTATCACTGTCTCCTTTTGAAAACATGAATTATAGACTCTAGGAAGACGAATAGCTGTTATTGAGTGCTTATTATGTGCCAAGTACTTAGTTTGTCAACATTTAAGAAGATTACTTAAAATATGTTTTTAAAGATGATGAGCCTTGGGGACCTTCAAGATAGCAGAAGAGTAAGACGAGGAGATCACCTTCCTCCCCAAAAATACATCAAAAATACATCTACATGTGGAACATCTCCTACAGAACACCTACTGAATGCTGGCAGAAGACCTCAGACTTCCCAAAAGGCAAGAAACTCCCCACGTACCTGGGTAGGGCAAAAGAAAAAAGAAAAAAGAGAGATAAAAGAATAGGGATGGGACCTGCACGTCTGGGAGGGAGCTGTGAAGGAGGAAAAGCTTCCACACACTAGGAAGCCCCTTCACTGGCAGACACAGGGGGTGGGCGTGGGGAAGCTTTGGAGCCATGGAGGAGAGCACAGCAACAGGGGTGCAGAGGGCAAAGCAGAGAGATTCCTGCACAGAGGACTGGTGCTGACCAACATGCACCAGCCTGAGAGGCTTGTCTGCTCACCCGCTGGGGCAGGTGGGGGCTGGGAGCTGAGGCTCAGGTTTCGGAGGTCAGATCCCAGGGAGAGGATGGGGGTTTGCTGCATGAAGACAGCCTGAAGGGGGCTAGTGCCCCACAGCTAGCCGGGAGGGAGTCCGGGAAAAAGTCTGGACCTGCCTAAGAGGCAAGAGACCATTGTTTTGGGGTGTGTGAGGAGAGTGGATTCCTTCCCTGTCTGCCCACAGAAGGCAGAGCACCACCTAAACGAGTTCCAGAGACGGGCACAAGCCGTGGGTATCAGCTTGGACCCCAGAGATGGGCAAGAAACGTTAATGCTGCTGCTGCAGCCACCAAGAATCCTGTGTAGAAGCACAGGTCATTATCCACAACGCCCTGGGAGCCTGTGCAGCCTGCCACTGCCAGGGTCCTCTGATCCAAGGAGAACTTCCCTGGGAGAACACACAGTGTGCCTCAAGCTGTTGCAATGTCATGCCAGCCTCAGCCGCCGCACATTCCAATTATAACTACAGTACCCCTCCCTCCCCCCGGCATGAGTGAGCCAGAGCCCCCTAATTAGCTGCTGCTTTAACCCCGTCCTGTCTGGGCCAGAACAGATGCTGAGGGTGACCTACATGCAAAGGTGGGGCCAAAACCAAAGCTGAACCCCAGGAGCTGTGCAAACAAAGAAGAGAAAGGGAAATTTCTCCGTACAACCTCAGGAGCAGTGGATTAAATCTCCACAATCGACTTGATGTACCCTGCATCTGTGGAACACCTGAATAGACAGTGAATCATCCCAAAATTGAGGCGGTGGACTTTGGGAGCAACTGCAGACTTGGGGTTTGCTGTCTGCGACTGATTTGTTTCTGATTTCTTATGTTTATCTTAGTATAGTTCTCAGCGCTTGTTATCATTGGTAGATTTGTTTATTGGTTTGGTTGCTCTCTTTTTTAAAATTATTATTTTATTTTAATATTTATTTATTTATTTATTATTAGTATTTTTCTTTCTTTTTTTCTCCCTTTTCTTCTGAGCTGTGTGACTGACAGGGTCTTGGTGGTTCGGCCTGGTGTCAGGCTTGAGCCTCTGAGGTGGGACAGCCGAGTTCAGGACATTGGACCACCAGAGACGTCCCAGCCCCACGTAATATCAATTGGCAAGAGCTCTCCCAGAGATCTCCATCTCAACACTAAGACCCAGCTCACCCCAATGGCCAGCAAGCTCCAGTGCTGGACGCCCCATGCCAAACAACTAGCAAGATAGGAACACAACCACACCCATTAGCAGAGAGGCTGCCTAAAACCTTAGTAAGTTCACAGACACCCCAAAACACACCACGAGACGTGGCCCTGACCAACAGAAAGACAAGATCCAGCCCAACCCACCAGAACACAGGCACCAGTCCCCTCCACCAGGAAACGTGCACAAGCCACTGAACCAACCTCACCCACTGGGGGCAGACACCAAAAACAATGGGAACTACGAACCTGCAGCCTGCCAAAAGGAGACCCCAAACACAGTATTTTAAACAAAATGAGAAGACAGAGAAATATGCAGCATGAAGGAGCAACGTAAAAACCCAATAGAACAAACAAATGAAGAGGAAATAGGCAGTCTACCTGAAAAAGAATTCAGAGTAATGATAGTAAATATGATCCAAAATCTTGGAAATAGAATGGAGAAAATACAAAAAATGTTTAACAAGGACCTAGAAGAACTAAAGAGCAAACAATGATGAACAACACAATAAATGAAATTAAAAATTCTCTAGAAGGAATCAATAGCAGAATAAAAGAGGCAGAAGAACCGATAAGTGACCTGGAAGATAAAATAGGGGAAATAACTAATGCAGAGCAGAATAAAGAAAAAAGAATGAAAAGAATTGAGGACAGTCTCAGAGACCACTGGGACAATATTAAAGGCAACAACATTTGAATTATAGGGGTCCCAGAAGAAGAAGAGAAAAAAAAAGGGACTGAGAAAATATTTGAAGACATTATAGTTGAAAACTTCCCTAACATGAGAAAGGAAACAGTCAATCAAGTCCAGGAAGCACAGAGAGTCCCATAGAGGATAAATCCAAGGAGAAACATGTCAAGACACATATTAATCAAACTATCAGAAATTAAGTACAAAGAAAAAATTTTAAAAGCAGCAAGGGAAAAGAAACAAATAATATACAAGAGAATCCCCATAAGGTTAACAGCTGAACTTTCAGCAGAAACTCTGCAAGCCAGAAGGGAGTGGCAGGACATAGTTAAAGTGATGAAAGGGAAAAACCTACAACCAAGATTACTCTACCCACCAAGGATCTCATTCAGATTCGACAGAGAAATTAAAATCATTAAAGACCAACAAAAGTTAAGAGAATTCAGCACCACCAAACCAGCTTTACAACAAATGCTAAAGGAATTTCTCTAGGCAGGAAACACAAGAGAAGGAAAAGACCTACAAAAACAAACCCAAAACAATTAAGAAAATGGTAATAGGAACATACATATTGATAATTACCTTAAATGTAGATGGATTAAATGCTCTAATCAAAAGACATAGACTGGCTGAATGGATACAAAACAAGACCCGTATATAAGCTGTCTACAAGAGACCCACTTCAGACTTAGGGACACATACAGACTGAAAGTGAGGGGATGGAAAAAGATATTCCATGCAAATGGAAATAAAAAGAAGGCTGGAGTAGCAATTCTTATATCAGACAAAATAAACTTTAAAATAAAGACTATTACAAGAGACAAAGAAGGACACTACATAATGATCAAGGGATCAATCCAAGAAGAAGATATAACAATTGTAAATTTTTATGCACCCAACATAGGAGCACCTCAATGCATAAGGCAATGCTAACAGCCATAAAATGGGAAATCGACAGTAACACAATAGTAGTAGGGGACTTTAACAGCCCACTTTCATCAATGGACAGATTGTCCAAAATGAAAATAAATAAGGAAATACAAGCTTTAAATGACACATTAAACAAGATAGACTTAATTGATATTTATAGGACGTTCCATCCAAAAATAACAGAATATACTTTCTTCTCAAGTGCCCATGGAACATTCTCCAGGATAGATCATATCTTGGGTCACAAATCGAGCCTTGGTAAATTTAAGAAAATTGAAATCATATCAAGTGTCTTTTCCGACCACAACGCTATGAGACTAGGTATCAATTACAGGAAAAAATCTGTAAAAAATACAAACACGTGGAGTCTAAACAGTATGCTTCTAAATAACCAAGAGATCACTGAAGAAATCAAAGAGGAAATCAAAAAATACCTAGAAACAAATGACAATGAAAACACGATGACCCAAAACCTATGGGGTGCAGCAAAACCAGTTCTCAGAGGGAAGTTTATAGCAATGCAATCCTACCTAAAGATACAAGAAACATCTCAAATAAACAACCTAACCTTACACCTAAAGCAATTAGAGAAAGAAGAACAAAAAAAACTCCAAAGTTAGCAGAAGGAAAGAAATCATAAAGATCAGATCAGAAATAAATGAAAAAGAAATGAAGGAAACAACAGCAAAGATCAATAAAACCAAAAGCTGGTTGTTTGAGAAGGTGAACAAAATTGATAAACAATTAACCAGACTCATCAAGAAAAAATGGGAGAAGAAGACTCAAATCAATAGAATTAGAAATGAAAAAGGAGAAGTAACAACTGACACTGCAGAAATACAAAGGATCATGAGAGATTACTACAAGCAACTATATGCCAAAAAAATGGACAACCTGGAAGAAATGGACAAATTCTTAGAAAAGCACAACATTCTGAGACTGAACCAGGAAGAAATAGAAAATATAAACAGACCAATCACAAGCACTGAAATTGAGACTGTGGTTAAAAATCTTCCAACAAACAAAAGCCCAGGACCAGATGGCTTCACAGGAGAAGTCTATCAAACATTTAGAGAAGAGTGAACACCTATCCTTCTCAAACTCTTCCAAAAAATTGCGGAGGAAGGAACACTCCCAAACTCATTCTATGAGGCCACCATCACCCTGATAGCAAAACCAGACAAAGATGCCGTAAAAAATGAAAACTACAGGCCAACACCACTGATGAACATAGATGCAAAAATCCCCAACAAAATACTAGCAAACAGAATCCAACAGCTCATTAAAAGGATCATACACCATGATCAAGTGGAGTTTATCCCAGGAATGCAAGGATTCTTCATTATACACAATTCAATCAATGTGATACACCATATTAACAAATTGAAGGATAAAAACCATATGATAATCTCAGTAGATGCAGAAAAAGCTTTTGACAAAATTCAACACCCATTTATGATAAAAACTCTCCAGAAAGTAGACATAGAGGGAACCTACCTTAACATAATAAAGGCCATATATGGCAAACCTACAGCCAACATCATTGTTCTCAAAGGTGAAAAACTGAAACCATTTCCTCTAAGATCAGGAACAAGACAAGGTTGCCCACTCTCACTGCTATTATTCACCATAGTTTTGGAAGTTTTAGCCACAACACTCAGAGAAGAAAAAGAAATAAAAGGAATCCAAATTGGAAATGAAGTAAAACTGTCACTGTTTGCAGTTTACATGATACTATACATAGAGAATCCTAAAATGCTACCCGAAAACTACTAGAGCTAATCAATGAATTTGGTAAAGTAGCAGGATACAAAATGAATGCACAGATATCTCTTGCATTCCTATACACTAATGATGAAAAATCTAAAAGAGCAATGAAGGAAACACTCACATTTACTCTTGCAACAAAAAGAATAAAATACCTAGGAATAAACCTACCTAAGGAGGCAAAAGACCTGTATGCAGAAAAGTATAAGACACTGATGAAAAAATCAAAGATGATACAAACAAATGGAGAGATATACCATGATCTTGGATGGGAAGAATGAACATTGTGAAAATGACCATACTACCCAAAGCAATCTACAGATTCAATGCAATCCCTATGAAATTACCAATGGCATTTTTCACAGAACTGGAAGAAAAATTTTGCAATTTGTATGGAAACACAAAAGACCCCAAATAGCCAAAGCAATCTTGGGAAAGAAAAACGGAGCTGCAGGAATCAGGCTCCCTGACTTCAGACTATACTACAAAGCTACAGTAATCAAGACATTATGCTACTGGCACAAAAACAGAAATATAGATCAATGGAACAGGATAGAAAGCCCAGAGATAAACCCACGCACATATGGCCACCTTATCTTCGTTAAAGGAGGCAAGAATATACAATGGAGAAAAGACAGCATCTTCAGTAAGTGGTGCTGGGAAAACTGGACAGCTACATGTTAAGGAATGAAATTAGAACACTTCCTAACACTGTGTACAAAAATAAACTCAAAATGGATTAAAGACCTAAATGTAAGGACAGACACTATAAAACTCTTAGAGGAAAACATAGGAAGAACACTCTATGACATAAATCACAGCAAGATCTGTTTTGACCCACCTCCCAGAGAAATGGAAATAAAAACAAAAATATACTAATGGGACCTAAGGAAACCTAAAAGCTTTTGCACAGCAAAGGAAACCATAAACAAGATGAAAAGACAACTGTCAGAATGGGAGAAAATATTTGCAAGTGAAGCAAATGACAAAGGATTAATCTCAAAAATATACAGGCAGCTCATGCAGCTCAATATCAAAAAACAAACAACCCAATCCAAAAATGGCAGAAGACCTAAATAGACATTTCTTCAAAGAAGATATACAGATTGTCAGTAAACACATGAAAGGATGCTCAGCATCACTAATCATTAGAGAAATGCAAATCAAAACTACAATGAGGTATCACCTCACACCAGTCAGAATGGCCATCATCAAAAAACCTGCGAACAATAAATGCTGGAGAGGGTGTGGAGAAAAGGGAACCCTCTTGCACTGTTGGTGGGAATGTAAATTGATACAGCCACTATGGAGAACAGTATGGAGGTTCCTTAAAAAACTAAAAATAGAACTACCATATAACCCAGCAATCTCACTACTGGGCATATACCCTGAGAAAACCATAGTTCAAAAAGAGTCATGTACCAAAATGTTCATTGCAGCTCTATTTACAATAGCCAGGACATGGAAGCAACCTAAGTGTCCATCATCAGATGAAAGGATAAAGAAGATGTGGCACTTATATACAATGGAATATTACTCAGCCATAAAAAGAAATGAAATGGAGGTATTTGTAGTGAGGTGGATGGAGTTAGAGTCTGTCATACAGAGTGAAGTAAGTCAGAAAGAGAAAAACAAATACCGTATCCTAACACATATATATGGAATCTAAAAAAAAAAAAGGTTCTGATGAACCTAGGGGCAGGACAGGAACAAAGACACAGACATAGTGAATGGACTTGAGGACACAGTGAGGGAGAAGGGTAAGCTGGGATGAAATGAGAGTAGCACTGACATATATACACTACCACAAGTAAAATAGATAGCTACTGGGAAGCAGCTGCATAGCACAGGGAGATCAGCTCTGTGAGCTCTGTGCTTTGTGACCACCTAGAGGGGTGGGATAGGGAGGGTGGGAGAGAGACACAAGAGGGAGGGGATATGGGGATATATTATACATATAGCTGATTCACTTTGTTATACAGTAGAAACTAACACACCATTGTAAAGCAATTATACTCCAATAAAGATGTTTAAAAAAAATGAAGATGATGAGCTTCTTTCATCTTCTTTGTATAAAAGCTGGTACTAGGTATGTGTACTGCCCAGAACATAGGGGTAGGCACATGTTTCTTTCACTGTCACATTCTGTATATTGGAAGGCAATTGTCATTGTTTACAAATGACACTGAGCAATAGAGTATCTATATATGATTTTAATATATTATAAAACATTTGTTTTGCTTTTTCAAGAGTGTGCTACTGATTTATTTAATAAATATGATACATCCAATTTCTTCTGTCACACAATTTTCTTTTTTCTTTATTCTCCAAATGATATGAGTAGAATAATTAACTTTCTGATTTTTTATGATAGCTGCCACAGATTTATAACATGATCTGAGATCAAAAAACTAATAAATTTGTACTTACCATAAAGGATTGCAAGCAGAGACAGTGGCATGACAAGTAGTCCCACTAGCATATCAGCAATGGCTAGGGACATTAAGAAATAATTGGTGGCATTGTGCAGTTTCTTTTCCAAGCTTACTGCCATGATAACGAGAATGTTGCCACCTATTGTCAAGATTATTATTATGACGATTGAAAGTGCTGGCCAGTTTTGTACCCCGTCTGGGAATTTGAAGCGTCCACCATCGGAGGTATTGAAAATGTCAGTTACTATGGCTGCTACTGGGCTCACAGAAATATCACATTGCCAAACCAATAGGCCAATCAGGTGCACACTGAAAATTAAGAAAAAAATAATCAGGTATATATTATATTGCTTGTACCTAATAAATTACTTGTATAAAACAACTGCTTTTCCTTTAACAATCATTATTATCATCATCATCATCATTTCTACTCTCAATTAAACCTCAGTATCTCTTCTTTCTCTCCCCCAAATACTTTTATTGAATGCTTAATATGAGTCAGGCACTTAGCTTACTGAAATATATGTATAATCTCATTTGATCTCATACAACATCCTCATGAAGTCAGTACTGATTTATATCTATTATGTATAAGGAGAGACTGAGGTTCAGAGAAGTTAAGTAACTTTCTCAAGGAAATACAGCCAGTAAGTAGCAGGGGCAGGGTCCGTACTCAAGTCCCGTTGAATTCAAAGCCTGTGTTTTAGACTTTTACTCTCTACAATCAATCTGAAACCACAGTATTGTTTGACTTGCTGAGTGACTTTATGCTGGCCCATAATTTCTTAATATCTGTCCTGTAAATTTTCCTTCTACCTGACACTCTCCCCATTTCTGTCCTATGTTTTCTGGTGTTGTTCTAGGTTAGAAAATAATTTGTGGTGATAATTAACTCCTATGAGTTTGCTGCTTTCCTATGCTGGAAAAGAAATCTCTTAAGTCATTTAAAATGTACACCTCTCATGATGGTACTTATGTAGATTTTTACTGGTAGGAATTTCAGGCCAAGTGGCAGACTAATGCAAGATAGACAGACGTGGTTATGTTTTGTATTCCAAATTAATTTCCCCTGATGGTGATATGAGATTTATTCAGGTTTCATACATTAATGTAAGTCCCTAAAGTGTCTAATGAAACTAATATTTATTTTCCTTAATAAGATAAACAAGAAAGATAAGTATATTCAATATTTCCTGCTTAAAAGCAAGAATTATCTGTAAATGACTGTCTTATGTGTATTCTATATTCAGTAATAGTTATTTAATGAATACTAAGCAACAACTACACTATATGTACTAGTTGTTAAACCCTCATATTATTTATGGAGAAGAAAATTTCCTCTACTGGTACAATATGTGCTAACCAATTCTCTATGCAAGAAAATTGCATGGGGGATGGAACACATGACATTACAAAATCCAGAGTCTATGAGTTCTCCATGTAAAAGTTTTGATTTCATTATCTCATTCACTTGTTCTTTGAGCTAAAAGTATTATTTCTGCAGGGAAAATATATGTGTGATTAGATTGACTAACTTATTATCAATCATCAGAGAAACTTGCAGTAGTAACACTAGATGATTATGATTATCATAATTGTATCTATAATATTATACACACACACACACACACACACACATATACACACACCATACTTTCTGATTTTAGTATATGTGCTGCCGAAGCGAGCACCACCATACTTTCTGAACCAAAACTGGAACACTGAACCTGAAAAATTATTGGCCTTATTTAAACTTAAGTAAAATATTATAATAATTTTCTACCATGTTTAAAAATTATTTCTCTTAATATCTTGTTAATATACTTTATGTATTTTAACATAATGAAGAAATCATGAAAATATTTTGACTTTCTCATTCTACAAGGGGTGAAAACTAGTACTTCAGACATTTAGCTTAAAATTACTTCCTCATTAGTCAAAGCTACCTGATATCCTAAGCATCATGTCGGCGGGAGACATACATAGTAATTTTTTTCAAATAATGAGAAGTAATCATTAAATTCTTTCCAATGCCAGATGTATTCTTTTTTCCTGGGACATAAAAAATAAGCTAAAATAATATGTGATTCAAAAAATCTATATCATAATTAATTTGTGATTAAAGTGAATAGAAATTATTGAAATAAAGGATCAAATAAATACAAACAAGGTATTTGCTTTCAGCTTTGATTATTCTGTCACTGTATTTGTTGCATTTGGCATGTGGCCGATGTCCTGGCTACATGACCTAAATGATTTTTTTTGACCAGTCACTTAACCTCTCAGAAGATCAGTTTCCTCATCTTTACAATGAGGATGATCTTTATCACATTATTGTTGTGAAAATTAAATGATATATGTAAAGTCTAAAAATAATACCTTTGTCATAATAGGCCCTCAGTAAATGTTGGAGCTTACCTTCTTTCTGCCTTCAAAGTTAAACAAAAGTATTTTGTGGTAGCTATACCCTAACTCAATGTACTTCAAAATTTGTCAAGAATTTAAGTCCTGGTTTTATTTTAAGAAGATACTTATTTATGCAGAACTGGCTCAGATAGTAATTTTAAATCCAAGGTCTTTTTTGGCCTAGCTGTTGAAAAACATGTTCTTCTGAAATTAAAAAAAAAAATTCTGGTTTAAATTAGTTGATGATCATTTCAAGTAGTCCCACAAGACTTTACGCTCACAATAATATGCTGCATCTTCAATCGTCAGTTGCAGAATCACAAATATATTTATTCTTAAGCCTAGATAATATGGTCCTAACAGGATATGCAGTGCAACTTCAAATTTTCTCAGTAAATTGTGAAAACATCTAAATCCTTTCACATTTCTGTAAAAATGGTAGAAGAATGCAAACTAAAATTGTATATAACAAAAGTACATGAAAAACTATGTCCAATTATGAATTTTACAATTTGAGTATCTTAGAACTTTGGGGTAGAAAACCACTTAAAACATTCATCTTGCCTACCTCTGCTGGTCAAATATATTTTTACTTTTTATTAAAGAGTCCATGAGACAAATACTGAACTATTGAGGAAGCTTGTAGAATCTAAATATATCTTTTTTTTTTTAAATATATCTTTTGTGAATTATTAAATAAAGTAATGGTGTTGGGAAAAATCCTGACAGATTTTTTACTTCAGTTTCCTGGTTTCAATTCAATTCAATTTAATAAATTCTTATTGAGCACTACTTATGAGCAAATTATTATGATTTTTACTGCAGTCAATCCTATTTTCTACAGTACTGTAATCAAGAATTGGCTGTATTCTAATTAAACCTAATTTCTAACATTTACATGCTCAGTGAAAAACATACAGTCCTTTTACAAAAGAGGAGTAATTTAGGTCTTGTTTCTAAAGCTTATGTTGATTGCTCTTAAGCCCACAGAAGTCTCATAAAATATGTACACAAAAGTCACAACTTCTATCTGAACAATTCAAATAGCTTATTCATTGCTACTAAGTTCTGAATGAAAATATCTGACATTCTTAGTAGATAAACAAAATTATAATTTGATTTAAAGGTCTGAGTACATTTTAAACCTACTGAGTTTTTGCATGGCATATGACAATGGGCGTTATTAGAAGAGATGAATGATCCCTTGTTTCTCTTAATGGAAAAAATTCTATGTGAATTCTTTAATTCCATAGCAGAATAATTTGGTGCCCTTTAAGGTAGCCCTGCATTTGGTATATGGATCAAGGGCTATATACTAAGTTGGCACAGGCACATGGAGTAGGAACATTTGTCCTTTCATTTTCCCAAACCTGGCTCTTCTTTTCCCTTCTTTATCACTGTCCTTCACGCTTTCCTTTTCCTGTCTGCTCTAGTTTTCTTGGAACCACGTATCCTTGAGACTATCATCACTACAATGTACAGTGACATCCAAGATGGGCTATAATGGTGCATATTGCAGAGGATCCAGTGTTGATGGACTTTATATCTACACTGCTCTGTAAACTTTTTCCTCAGTGAGCACTTTTATAGAAATCACAGAGGAGATTGTGCAGGAGCAAGGCGATTCAAGGCTTCTCAGTTGTACTGATCAGAGTTTACAGAGCCCTGGATCTTGGTTTGCATGCCCCCATTCCTCAAAGAGTAGGTTTAGAAGAAAGCAACCCAACCTTTTACTAAGTTAAAAAGAAGATATACCTGGATTAGATCATGTTTTGAATTGCTCAGTGCTTGAATTCAATGCTTTCCTTATCACTTTTATGTTATGTTCTATTGACTTTAACTACTGGTTCATGGTTTCAAGGCTACATCCTGTCCAGCTACATCCTCCAACCCCTATTCCCTGACTTCTCGCTCATTCTTTTGCAACCTTAACTATTTTTCATAAAACCAGAGACTTGTAAAGACATTTATTCTCTTGGCTGTTTAGTTCATGCAGGAAGGAAAAGGAAAGAACCTTTCTCATTTCTACATTTTAACCATACAGAAAGCAACCACAAGTATCAGAATTATTTTTGAATGATATTACTTGTTTGAACATATGAGTGGTTGTGTTTAATTGGAGTTCAAGTTATTGGTTTTTTTCCCATTTATTGTTTTTGAATAGAAAACACCAGTAATATTAGTCTATTGGAATGCAAGTCATTTGTACAGATTGAGGCAAATATAGCTGAATAATCATATAAAAACCTTTTTAACGTTTTTGAGCAAACTACTATGAAAAGTTATTTAAAAAAAATAATAGGTAGTAACATCCTTACAGGAACGAGTGCACTGCCTTCCTCAGGTTCACCATAATTGCTTCAGTCTTAAGCAAACAAAGTTTAAAATTGAGAAGAGGAAATTTAACAGACTGGATTCACTATGCCATCCTTTCTGGGGAGAGAAAAAAGAAAAAGAGAGTTAGTTAAACGTTTAAATAACTTTAACAACCTTCGATTAAATAAAAGTAAATATATTTATTAAGTGATAAGAAATAATCAATCCTAAATTTAGCAAACAAGCAAGCATATTATATCATATAAGTGATAAAAAATGGCAAAGAGAATAGATTTTTCATTTATTAACCAATATACAACCATCATAATTTTTCTAAAATTTCTTGTATACACTTTCTTTATATGGGGCTTCTACTAAATCTCCCCCTGCTGGAGTACAAAGCAGTGTTTTGAAAAAGAAATTAAGAATATATGCTTCTTAATTTGCAAACTATTGGGGGAAAGTTGGTGATCTAATAATTAAGTAGCATGTATAAAGTAAAAAGGTTTCATCTTATAGAACAATGAAAAACTAAAACAAGTTTTAAGCATTTTTATAAAGTGAACATATTTTGTACAACATTTCTAACTTTTTTTTTCCGTGAAGCAATCTGCTTTTTCATAGATAGCTTTCTTTATACTTTTGCATTAACCAACAATATTATCCAGAGGGTGGCCACAGGTTTACACCAAAATAAATGAGTTGATTAAGTTTACCTAATTAAATATAGCAACAACCCTATGAACCAACTAGTTAGTATCCAACAGATAATATGCTGCAGTCAGGACACATGGGATAATGTTGAAAATTGCAAACAAAAGGTCAGTTGCACTCGATGATTGAAAAAAAAATTTAGTTTCATTTATTGATTAAGAACTGACAGTGCATCTTCAAAGGAATTAGGAAGGAAACATGAACACTCTACAAACATCAGAGAATTTCAGAGTGAGTACCTTTGATTTCTGTAGGCTATTTTTGAAGGAGTTATTGGTTGCAATGCAAAACCCCACCAAATATTTACATAAGAGATTATTCACCACTTAGCCCTCACTATATTCAGTGTGCTAAAATGTTGGCCAAGAGTAGACTGGATGCAAATTTGCTGAGGATCTCTGCTGTGCTCCTTGTGGAAATAATATCTTTACACGGAGTAAAACGTGTCACTATGAATTTTTACATTGATATTGAAGACATACCCAGCGTGAATTCTAATGATTAACATAGAGACCCCTTGGTTTTTCTGCATAGCAATTCTTAACTGGGAATAGAGTAGGTAAACCTCTCTGTTTTTCATGTTGCCTTCTCTATATCTTCTTTTTTTGGATTTTGATTATACTCTCTTCTCATACCAAACATGTAACTGTATTCTTTTTGGGGATCACAAGCTATTATAAGAGTCAAGATTGTGATGTTAAGTTTGCATGTAGTGGGCTGTCAATGAGAAAAATTTAGTTGTGTGTGTGTGTGTGCGGGTGGGGAGAGAGAGAAAGGCAGAGAGAAAGGGAGAAAGAGAGTTGAATAGCTTGAGAACATGGAATATTGAAAGGTCATCGCTTTTGTTTAATTTGTAAATATTTTCAAGGAATATGATAAAAATTTGTCAGTAATCTTTTTTAGTGTTTTCTAGTTCCTTTTAGAAATTTGGAAATAAAATTTTACCAGAAAAAATTGCACCTCCCTATGTTTCCCATCTTATTCAACAACACTCTTATTCTAGTCAGTCAAGCTACAAATTTAATTTATTCTCACTTATCCCTCAACTCTCACTTGTGAGTTCTCTTAGTGCTACCTACACAAAAATTTATCCCCAAATCATCCCCTTAACTACAGTATGAGAAATGTTCTGTGAGTAATTCTACAAAAAGAGGAGGGGATGCAAAATCTCTTAAAGCCTTGGATAAGAAATTAATAAGGGAAACAAACAAACAAAAAACAACTCTAATTGAACACTGATCTGCAGGCCTCTCAGATTCCACCAATCTTTCATAATGGAATTCTCATGATTGTGTGAACACACACACAAAAATATGTGTGAGTTCAAGTATTCAAATTTGGGAGGACTTGTGTTTTATAAAATAAATTAAAAAATCACATGGGCTAACTGACAGAGTAATTGATTAATTTTTAATGAGAATTTATGATTCTTATAGAAACTATGTTTGATCATGTAGCAACATAATAAGAATATATACACACATTTATATGTGTGTACGTATGTATATATGCATTTGTGTGTGTGTATATATATAAATATATATATAAAATTTTGTGTAGAGAAAAGCATTGATTAACCTGAAATTGTCTCAAGCATGAAGAGAAAATTACAGATTAAGTCACAGAAATAAGTTCAGTAAATACACATTCAGACCAATCTCTCATTTCTTTCTGCAACATAAATCACAAATCTTTTCATGCTCTCTCTAAAGCTCTGTAAGATCTTCAGGCATCACTAACAGTAACTACGTTTGCTAAGGCAAAAAAGGGGACAAATATTAGTTTTCATATAGTTCTTAATAATACACAAGATATTGCAGAATAACTTCAGTTAATGTGGAATTTCAACTAAGCAAAACTCATACCCTGAGCATTATATTTAATTGATGCCTATGAAATCTATGCCCATATGTCAACATATGTCATCTGTCATATAGCATACATCATCAAAAATAGTGTGAACACTTGAAAATAATTGGCCCTAAATAGGATCTCCACTCTATATTCAGAACTAAATTTCAAACTATCAGAATCAGTATCACTCATAGAAATACTTAAAAGCCATTATTAATAATCATCTTGGAAGTGAATTTTTTTTTATAAAGCAAAAAAACATTGTGGGGAAGAAAGGCTGGCATGAATTAAAAAGAACAAAAACTATTTTTGACTCTTCCAACATGGTTGCAGGCTAGACTTGGGAATTTGTTAGTTTCATAGCTAATTGGTATGATTCCCATTTAGCTCTAAATTTAAGAATGACTATGATGGGACCTGGCTAAGATTTCTTCAGCACACAGCTTTGATTTTGACTTCTTCTTAGTGACCTTATAAGGGTTTTGCATGGGCATGAGTTTAGTCATGCTACGCCTCTTGCCTTCATTGGACAATAATGTGATGATTCACTTGGAAGACCAGTACCATGCTCTCTGTAAGAGATACCTAGTTTTCCATGCCAATTTGCCATCCAAGTGGTGGGAGATATATGACCATCCTTGTGGTCCATAGAATACTTAATAAATTCATTTGTGAAAACTACAAAGATGAGGAAGGGAAATCAGTTTTGCACATTATCTCAGTTTTACACATATTAAATTTAGCTGATAAAAGAACATCTACATTGCTCTCTTTTTGAAGTAATAACAAGAACAACAACAACAAGGGGAAAAAAACCCCATGATTTTGGACTCCAGTAAAGTCATAATTGAGGATTAGGTTTAAGAGTCAACTGTTAAACCAGTAGAGAGTAGACATTAGAGAAAAAAAATAAAGGGAGAGGGCAGCAAATAAAATGGAAAGAATAGGCAAAAGGGAAAATGTCAAGGGAATGTATTTTGAGAAGGAACAGAGTGCATACGGTGTGATTTGTCTTAAAGGAGATTGATTGCCGGTGAGCTTAGCACCATTTCAATAAAGTAGTGTAGAAAGGATCTAGAATGTAGCTGGATGAAGGGAAGAGAAGAGGACTAGCCAGATGAGAGGACGTGGTTGGTGAGGAAATGGAAAATGTTCAAAGGGTTTTGTCCAATGCAGCAGAGGCAGATGTGTACTAAATGTGTACTAAAGACAACTTTTTGAGAGGAAGAACCATCTAAGTGTACTTTCCAGGTAACTCCCACATTCCTTAGTGAAGTGCTGGGTACAAAGTAATTGGCTGATTGAAGGAAAGGGAAAGGGAGAGAATTGAAGTGATTTAAGGTGTGACATCAAAATATCCTAAGAATAAAGGGAGAGTTGTGGTTTTGTCTAAATTGTGTTTGGAGAGGATTAAAGTCTACAACTTTATTGAAAACCCTGGACATTTCCTTGCACCTTCTAAGCTAACCATTTATAGTTCATTTTTACCATTACCTTTTCCACCTTTGACACTGAAGAAAGATTGTTCATGTTTCAATCACATTTTCTGTCCTCAAACTGTTTCTTATTCTTTCTTTCCCAGACAAGGTCAAACATAATATTGATGAAGCTAAAAAGAAAATGCCAGTGTTTCTACTTGATGTTTTAAGAAAATTTGGGGGGTATACAGTAACCCATAAAAAGACATAGTTTACATTAGATTTCTGGAAATTCCATGAGCTCATCATGGTGATGCAGCAGATTGGTTTCTCTCATACCGAAGAGCCTACATCTGACACTAAATGTTGTTAAAAATTATTGAATAGACAGTTAACTGAGATCATTCTTGTCTGATTTTTTATAATAAAGCATTTAAGAATTGAATGATAATATACGAAGAGGTTTAATTTTTGTCAGTTTTCTCTGTTCAGAAATTATGGACTCATAATCTTAAAATATAAATCTTCCTTCTGGTTACTATAGCCTCTGAGCTTTCAGCAGATGGCTAGATCAAAAGTGAATTAGTCACAAATGTTTTAATTAGTCCCGGGAAGACTATATTAATGTGGCACAGATTTACAACATTTTGAGGGGAAATCTTTTAATTCAAAAATTGTCCTTAGGACTAATGAAGGTTGTAGGAATTTTTCTTTCAACTTCAAATGTACTGTAGAGATTTTCTAATAAAATATACAGTTGTCATATGAAAAATTCACCTTTGCTAACTACAGTCAAATCAGATAATAACTATTTATGGTTTTAATAAAAATTGCTAAGTTATCCAGTTATAATCAATGTGATTAAAAACTCTTCTACAATAAAGAAAAAAAAAACCCTGTTCTTCCATCAGTCAATCCAGGATTTTCAAGCATGTTAGGCTCACTTGGAAATTTATTCTAGGAAGTTAAATAAATTCAAAACTTCTATATTCAAGTAGGGTCTTAATTTCTTCTACAATTATGAATTCACAGAACTGCTAGGGCTGAAAAAATTATGAGTGATCACATAATCCAGTCCTCTGCCTTCAGACAGGCCTATATTTAATCTACTTTAAGAAATTTGATAATTGATGTTCTTTAGAACAACCTTTGGGAAAGGAATTTCATGACCTTCGAATGTTTAGCAATCTGCTTTGCCAGAAGATGTTACTTTATATTAAGCAAAAAGCCTCAAGCTAACAGTCTTCAGTGGGAATGATTAGTTCCTTACTAAATTGAGTATCTGTATCACAGGATAATATGATACTAGCAACTTGCTTACTGCATCTTTCTTTGGTTTGCCTGAGAATGCAGCCCTTCAGACACAGAAATGGACATTTCCTCATAAAGTGCCATCAAGAAATCTAACTTTTCTGAATATGCAATTATATATGTTGGGTGATTTTATAATCTCTTCTCCAAACTGAGATACTTTTGTAAGTGAAGGTTGAGGGCCGGGAGCATTAACTGGATGAGACTCTGGGTCTCTCTTGGGCATTTCATTAGATCTGGTAATAAGGTGATTATTCTATTTGAATGCAGATCTAGTGTCATTACTGTCATTTCCTTCCCCCACCCCCTCAAGATAATGTAAGTGGTTGTTTAAGCAAATTCAACTGTTCCTCTTGTACTTGAAATTAAAATGAAACATGAAATAGTTTCTCCTTATTTGTATTTACTAAATGCTTCTGCTTGCATTTTACATATTTCGTGAGAGTGATTACTGTTTAATTTAGTGAGACATTACAAGATAGTTAACTCCTAAAATCTACAGTATATAAAATCCTGTTTTTCACAGCTAGACCTATTCTATTTACCTAAAATAATACTTCAAAAACAAAATAGCCTCCAAATTGATAGAGTTAAAATAGCTATCAAAATCACTCTGTGATAATAGTGTTGGGTCCCAGGTCAGGCTGCCCCCAAACATGCTTCAATGGCATATTGATTATTTTCAATTAAAATTAAGAAATAGCCAATGCAAGAGGGACACTCTGACCCTCCTTTCTGTCTCCCTGAAAGCAGGAAATAAATATCATATGCACTCCTTGCATTTGGAAGTAGGACATTCTTATTGCCAGAGATAGGGAATTTGGGACCAAGAAGTCTGTATAAACAAACCTTGTTACTTCTTTAATTTACTATCTCAAGCTCAAACTCTGTTTAGATTCCTCACTAGTTAAGCACCCAAAGCCTAAGTTTCTTTGTCCTGTCAACTCCTCACAAATTTATTGTTTCCTTGTCTAAAAATTATAAAAGCTGCCTGCTTTAGCCACTTCTTAGGTCCTTTTTCTATGAGTGCTTCATATGCATGAATTAAAATTTGTTTCTTTTTCTCCTGTTAGTCTGTCTTGTGGCAATTTTATTAGTCCAGCCGCAAGAACTCAAGAAGGGTAGAAGGGTAAATTTCCCCCTTCCCGACAGTAGTAACGGACATTGAGAGAATCTGGCTTTGTGGGCAGTGTGCTCAGCGATTTGAAGCTGCTTTCTCCACAGGTGGCAGCAGAACTATCCCTGAATTATCTCAACTAAGTATCCACATAGCAGAGTAAATTGAAGGCTTTTCAACAGGGGAGCTCGCGGAGCAAACCATATGCTAAATCTCTGTGTTGGAGACCAATTCCGACTGATTTGCAGGACTGAAAACTCTGTATAACAGCACTTTCATGAATTCAAATATTTATTGATTGCCTATTATATGGTAGGCACTCTGCCAGGTGCTGTAGCAAACAAAGTAGAACAGGTCCCTGCTCTCCAGGAGCTTATATTCTAGTAGGAGATACAGACAATAAACATTTAAACAAATAAGTAGGATAATTTCAGATAGTAAGAATTGATATGAGTAAAATGGAGTGGCATAATGGGATAAAGAGTGAATGGGGGAAATACTTTAGATGGACTTGGGTATGTAGCCATAGCTTGAGGTCAGATATTTTAAAAATATTATAATATACTAATAATATGAGCCAGCATTTGCTGGGCCTTCTCAATCACAATAAAAAATCCAGTCCTTTTATACTGGTGAGTTAAGCACACAAGTGTCATTGGTGGGAACAGTTCAACATTTTCTGTTAGTTTGATTTTAATTTTGCAAACTAGGGTGGGAAACTCTCCTTCATCTTTTGCTAAGATACTTAAAATTCAGTTGAGCTGCAAACTAAAATGTTTTCCCACTTATATTTACATTGTTGTCTCCTCCTCAGTAAGCAACTCCCACTTCCCATATCATTAGGTTAAGAGATCACAAACTTTTGGCTATATAGCAGGCCCTTCTGGCTGTAGAGGATTCCAGTCGAGTGGTGAAAAGCGAAAAATTCAATCAGTTGCCCAGATGTATTTATTGCCAAATATCGGGGTACTTGGATACATCTGGACAGCCGAATGAACTCTTAACTTCTCGTCTTTCCAATAGCTCTTCATTTCACAGCTTCAGAATCATCTACGTAAAGGGAAGAGAAACAAACAAACAAAAAGCCACTTTGGAGTGGAAGGATGCATCTAGCGCTGGTTCTGCTGCCCCATCTAAAAAAAGCAACTCCTACTATTGTTTTATATGTTATTATTATACAATGCATATAAATCACTAAAATTGAGCAATACTATTAAATAACAAATTAATAATGTGAAAATAAAATATATCACAAATTCAAAAAATTGAGCCAAAATTGAAATTAATTGTATAACTGATAAGCTATATAATGTATACATCATTCTAGTACTATTCAGTCCCCTAGGTGTTAAATATGTGAGGTATAGCAAAAAGGACACGAGGCTGAGAGGTGGGAGACCTCGGTTCTAGTCTTGATTTTATCACTTAGTTGATGTGTGATTTAGGATAAGTCACTGGACCAGTTTGGGCCTCAGCTTTTTCAACCATGACATGAAAGGCTTGTGATAAAGGATCTCTATCCCTTCTGACTCCAAAAGGCTGTGATTCCGGTTTTCTTCATACATGTTGAACATTATTCTATGCTATTTTACAAGTAAGATGCTTCTAAATAGCTAAGTTTGGTTACAGTTAGATTCTACTTCTATTTATTGCCAATGAAATGTAGGACATGACATTCATCTGAGAAAGCCTCTTGATTTGAAAGGAACGTGAAAGTGGTTTTTACCTTGATTATTCTCATGATGCAGCCTGCAAATTAATGTGCATGTATTCTGTCCCATCTCTTCTTTCTGCTTCCTTAAATGATCCTTAAATATATATTTCATTCTCAAGGAATTAGGAGACTACCCAGACGCACACAAATTTTTAAAACAAAATTATTTGTGATTTTCTGATTTTAAAAAGTCTTTATGCCTAGGATACTTTACAGAAAAGTGAAGTATAAGAAGTACTGGCCAGTTTCGTGGTTATCTAAAGTTTCACTTCTGCTTTAGTGGTCTAATGCTCAACTAAAACCTGTTTACTGCTTTGTGTACTCTTCTTCCTTTTTAGTTATTTACAGAGAAAAATGGTACTGCAACTCGACAACTTTGAAAATACTGTTTCTTGCACCAATTCTGTGAACTTTATATCAGATGGTGTTAATATTTAGAGAAACAGAGCTGCCTATTTTATAACTTCTCTCGGTGACATTAAAGCTAAAGTATCAGACCACAAATGACATGTGATATATTTTCACTTTTTTCCTAACTAGACGCATGAAGAATTCTGCTAATTGCCCTCCCAGAGTACATCCTGTACAACTCAGTTTACAAAAATACAATCTGTCAAGAAGTTCAAACCAACATACATCCTCCAACCCTTTCGCTCATGATTTCAAAGTGTGTACGTGTGTGTGTGTGTGTGTGTGTGTGTGTGTGTGTGTATTTTGGGGCTGGGGAATGAAAAGAAAGGTGCTATGAATATACAAATTTTATAATCTTCCATAACACCATAATCTCATAAGTTGAAATCATTTCATGATGATTCAAAGCCCCTTTGAGTAGTTGAATATTTTCATTCATGTTTTTCAAGCAGGAGAATTAACTTACCTAATTTTAAAAGTCTGTGAAATATTGATCACTGCACATTTGGCAGAAATAAGCAACTTGTGAAATAACAGGTGCTTCATAACAGCAACACCGGTTTTTACATCTCACTGAAAGATTATTCTATATATAGGCAGTCATGACTGTTCCACCCACTCATGTACAGTAGAGACAGTTTTCTCTCACATAGATTCATAGTATAAAATAGACCAACTGTAGGCAACTTTGGTAAAATATCACCATGTTATTCTACAGTTTCATCCAAAGTTAAAGTAAATTTAAGAAGAAAAATATAAAAAGGTATTTCTGAGACAATTGAGAAAATGTGAATGTGGACTGGAATAGTAGATGGTACCAATGGATTATTCTTAAAATTGTTAGGTATGGTAATTACATCATGGTTACTTAAGAATATACCCACAATTTTGGAAATACATGGTGAAGGAAAGCAAAATGATTTAAAATAATTCAACAAAGAGAGTGGGAGAGAAAGAAAAAGGGATAGATGAATCAAGCATTGGAAAACCTTATTAATTATTAAATCTGGGTGATGGGTACATGAAGGATCATTATACTCTTGTCTCTACTACTGTGTATGTCTGAAAGTTTTTCAAAAGAAATTGTAACTACAAATGAGATATGCTTTCAGGTTATATAGCATGAAAAATATTTAGTTTTCTCAAAGATGGCAGAATTCATTGTTTTATGCCCAACTCAATTTTTATTTTTAGCACCGTAATATGCCACCAGTTCCAGTTGTTAAAAAGAAAAACAAAACACAAAACATTATTTTAGCCATCTCTAATATGATGAAGACAATGTATTTTCTCTAGAAAAAAATTGATCTTTCTAGATACTGTAAACTTATCTAGGCTTCTTTCTTCTTTGATAGCTTTCTTCCCAGTGGATATTATGACAGTGTATTTTGAGAAAAGTAGTCTCCTTGAGTGAACCACATTTCAAATACCAATTCATTAAAGTCTTTTCATCAGTATACCCTCTCCACTTTAACAACAGCTTACAACAACTTGAACTCTCTCATTTAAGCTATCGAGGGACACACAGTCATGGTGATTCATTAAATACAGGGCATGGCTCTAAATTGGTAAAGGTCTTAAAAATCTTGCAGGACAACAATGTGATCATTTAGAGGAAGGTGACTGACTGTAAGTAAGGTTTTCTGACAGCTTCACATGCAGTATGCATATTACAATATTTAAATTTGCTATGAATTTCTCTAGTAGCTGTAAATTCAAAAGTGGTTCCATCGTGCATGACTGGGTGTAATTTTTAACAGTGACTAAATATATTGAAAATTTGCATTGATTAAGTGTATTAATTTCTTATTGGAAACCTCTGTTCACTCAGCAAATTTATAAAGGAAAATGTATTTTGTGCTAATCCTCACTGAGGTATGGTGTGACCCCTTTACCTCATATGTGATTTTATAGACCTTTGAAATTATGCTGGGAAATAGGTTAATGAGAGTACTTTTTTCTCATTTCAGGGGCTCAGTATTTCATGATATCACAGAAATGGCATTTAAATAATGCTTTACTTTTCCAAACAGCATATGATGCTGACTAAATTATGCATTCGTTTAACAAAAATATATGCATCAACATGGATATTTGTTCTTCTTAAGTAGTAAATCATAGGCGGTGTTGTTACTTCTATTGTTACATTCAAAAACTGTCACAGGAGTCCTATTTTCTTATTTTACAAATAACAATTTCTAGGTTAAAGTTCTAGGGGCCTATTTTTTTCAAAATGCAGGTACAGTGCTAATAAAACAAAATCCACAAACATTTAATGACCACCTACTGTGTGCCAGGCACTATGACAATTAGTTTCACCTAATTTGAAGTTCCACAACTCATTTTAAAGAAAAAGAAATTGCTAGATTCAAAGAGGTTAAGCAGTTTTTCCTAGTAAATAACAAGTCAAGATTCTAAAAGAACATTTTAGGGATTAAAAAACCAACACATTTAGAAAGACATTATAAGCAGAGAGCTTAAGTGCTCATCAGGGCATTGTTCAGTTATTCAGCACATTTATTTAATGCCTAGTATGTGCTCGACAATATTCTAGACATTTGGAATACAACAGTAAATAAAGCAAAGACCCCTGCCCATGTAGAGATTGCATTCTTGTTCTTTCCACTGATTATCAATTATTTCTTTTTTTTTTTTTAATTATTTATTTATTTATTTATGGCTGTGTTGGGTCTTCGTTTCTGTGCGAGGGCTTTCTCTAGTTGCAGCAAGTGGGGGCCACTCTTCATCGCGGTGCGCGGGCCTCTCACTATCGCGGCCTCTCTTGTTGCGGAGCACAGGCTCCAGATGCGCAGGCTCAGTAGTTGTGGCTCACGGGCCCAGTCGCTCCGTGGCATGCGGGATCTTCCCAGACCAGGGCTCGAACCCGTGTCCCCTGCATTGGCAGGCAGACTCCCAACCACTGCGCCACCAGGGAAGCCCCTCAATTATTTCTTAATGGAGAATATATGATAAAATAAATTGGTATAATTTCTAAATGTTTTCAAGATTTTACTCATCTCTTCTACAAATAAAAGAATAAAAGTTCTGCAAGCTACTTTTGCCAAATTACCTCAATCCTTAAGGTTACTGAATAACATATTTGTGATTTTATATTCACTGCTGTTCTCTATTGAAACAATTTTTTCCCACCATCTGCTGGTATTGGAGTTCTGAAATAAAATCAATTGTCACCGCATTACTTGTTATTGAAAGAAAGATTCCTTGAGTTTTACAATCTTATTTTAAATTACTAAAATATTTTGGTCCAAATTAAATCCATCTGTATAGAAAAGCAACTTAAAAAAATAAAAGCCAAAGAGAGAAGAGTTGGCAATATAGTGCCTCCATAGCCGATCATATTACATCACATATATATATAGGTTTGAAAAATTCTACAGATTCCACAGAACACCTGCTACTCAGAGAAAGCCAGAAATTATCTAAATGGTCATTGCAATTAACTTGCCAAAAACTGAGAATTTACATTCATAAAACAAGTGCTCAGCTCTTGCCAATATTTGTGGAAATTTATTCATCAGCTTCCCACGTACCTTTTGGCTTGATATTTTGCATCTGGCAGTAGAGAAAATCTCAGTACAGGACTTTATAAAGTTCATGCCACTGAATCTGTCATTGTGGTATACCCTGGGAAATGTTAATATCTAAGCCACCATCTGTCACCCTAAGATATGTAGAGAGAATAAAGGATCTTCCTGATGGAGTAATCCCTGCAGAAATTTCTCAACATGAAAAGAACATGAGGGACTTTCCTGGTGGCGCAGTGGTTAAGAATCTGCCTGACAACGCAGGGGACACAGGTTAGATCCTTGGACTGGGAAGATCCCACATGCCACGGAGCAACTAAGCCCATGCGCCACAACTACTGAGCCCACGTGCCACAACTACTGAAGGCCGCGTGCCTAGAGCCCATGCTCCGCAACAAGAGAATCCACCGCAATGACAAGCACGCGCACCACAATGAAAAGTAGCCCTTGCTCCCAGCAACTAGAGAAAGCCCACGCGCGGCAACAGACCCAAAGCAGCCAAAAATAAGTCAATAAAATATAAATAAATTTATAAAAAAAGAATATGAAAAGGGGATGCATAATAATTGTTTCCATTTACTAATTTATTATTATATGCCAAATGCTGTGAGAAATACTTCATACAGTTTTTCTCACTTAATCTTGGTCATGACAACAATGCAATACCAAATTAAAAAATAAATTGAGATGTTAAAATATCACATATAGATAGTAAGTGGTAGAGCTGGATTCAATTTCAAAATTGTTCATTCCAATGTCTATACTCTTGCACTTTGTACCACCAACCCTTACAGTGGTTCTTTGATTCCTATAAGAAACTAAAACATTCTCCAAGTTGAACATCGTACCTGTCAATTTCTATGTCTAATAAGTACACTCTCAGGAAAGGTATTGAAGGGAACACTCAAAGACCGTCCAGTTTCCTGTTTTGACAGTTGAAGCAACTGATCCAGAAGAGATAAATGACTTAGCCAATGTTCTTATGTTAATTTTTGTTGGTGCCAAGATTAGAAGCAAGTCTATTCTCTTTCCAGTCCTTTGATGCTGAGCCTTACCAAGAGCAAAGGGCCTCTAAAAGTCACAGATGTTTAAAGTCTCACTAGTTTATGCATAACATTTAGTACCAATGTCTCATATCCTCCCTTTAAATAAAAGAAGTGAAGGAAATGTCATAGACTACACAATTAAATGCAGTAGAAAGCTACTTTGGAATGCATTCCTGAACACCTCACTCTTTAAATATTCAAAAAAAGGAAGTCAGGCAGAAAGGCAGAAAGAAAAAAGGAAGAAAGGAAGGAGAGGAAGAAAAAGAGAAGGGAGAAAGGGAAGGAGGGAGGGAGGAAGAGAGAGAGGAAGGGAACAGAAGGAAGAAGGGGAAAGAAAATTGTTTTCAAATCTGTATTAATTCCTGGATGTCTGGAAGCCCCACATGGTTGTGTTATGCATACTGTTCCAGGGACTGACTCTGGCAGGAATAGCTGGCAGGGCTATTCTCAAACATAAGTTGTTTATGCAAAACTTTCTTAAATCTCACAGTTGCTTTCTTGATCATTTAATTTACTGACAACAATAACAAGGGGACAAAGTGATTTTTAGATACAAGTAACACTTCCATGACTAGAGTAAAAATGTAAAGAAAGCGATTTTGTTCTGTTGGAAAACGCACTAGTTTATGTATTCAAACAAGTAGTATGGAGATAATCCCACCAACCAACAGTCCTAGATTATTAGTTTAATACAGTTTGTGAATTTAGCATAACTGACACAATTATAGGCAAAATAAAACTCCACTAGGGAGGTTTTAAATAGCAAGAAAGATAGCTTTTAGCTTTGGTGCACTAGGATTAACCCAAGCGATTCACATGATGACACTGCCTTTCATCTTGATAAAACTAATTGCACTAGTAGTTTTGAAAGCAGAGACTCCTTTCAAGCAATAAAGTGTTCTATTATAGTTTAAGAGTTGCCAAATAATGCCTTCTCCCTCTGGGTCACATAGTTAAGTATGCATAGAAAGTCTTTTGTCCATTTCACGTGAAGCTGAATAATACTAAAATTTTTGAGTCAGGTAACCAACTTTTGGAGGACATTATGTCTCTAAACCTTTAAGATAAGGTGTGTAAAATACTGGGATAAGCTGACTTTAACTGTTATTAAAGGAAGACAGAAGTATGCTGCATTTGAATGAGCACTGAGTTTTGCGGTCCAAAGATAGAAAGTTGAGTACAACTTTTAGTTCTGAACTTTATAACTTTGGGCAACTCATTTAATCCTTCTGTGCCTTTTTAAATCTAGTGTGTAGCCAAAAAGCTGATAAATGTGAAATTGCTCTGTAAAAAGCTAAATGATTGGCAGATATTAAAATAAAGAGGTATGTTGATTTAGTGAGTAAGTGCATTTTCTGAAATTAGTCAATAGAATCATCTAATTATTTTAAAATCATGGTCAGAGTAACATGATTAGGTACCAAACTATTTTAGTTAGCATTGATTGATTTCCTAATATGCAACTCTAATACAATATATTCGTAATGAAACAACTCACAATAAACATTTATTTCATCTAGAGTTTTTTCTTTGTCTTCAAAGATTGGGAGGCAAGCCAGTTAGAAATGGTTATAATACATTTATGTATAAGTAGTCTTACTTTCAAAAAAAGGGCAAAGTTGACAGAAAGACTGAATTGACTGTATTCAAGCCTGACTAGAACTGAAATCAACAGGGTTTCCATGATACTCAAATGAGGAGATACACAAACACTCTGAGAATTTACACGGGTAGGGAAAGCAAGTCACTCACATAAGCCAGGAACTGAAATATGGGAATAAATGGACCGTCAAAAGGAGAAATTATTTCTGATAGTGAAAAAAAATCACTCTTTAGTAGCAGCTTCAGCATAAATACGCTCTCCAGTCAGCTTCATCTTCTTTATAATCCTCTGGATTATAGTACCATCCTGAGCTGAAATCGTTAGCTTTTGGCAATCCATTCAAGGGAAAGTGGTAACTGAACAATCATGATGGTTTACTATAAAAGCACATGCTTTCAAACTGATGGGCCTTTTCTGCAGGGTTTTAAAGTGATGTTTAGATCTTTAGGTTTATAGTCCCATTGAAACAATGCTCTATTAATACATCTTTATAAAATATTATAGATATATGTTTTTAATCTAAATGTCTGTAATAATATTTTGAGTAAAAATTCCTTTAAGAAGTTTCTATCACTTCATCATTTTTTAAGCATACATATAATAAGCACTCAAAAATAGTCTTGAGCTTTTTGAGTTGAAGTTTTAAGGATAATGAGTTCTTGGAGATTTTTTTCTGAGTTAAGTTAGGGTGGCTGGCTGGTATTCATTGACAGTTTGTATTTTCTCTCTCTAAACAACAGCAGTGGAAATCTTTTTTGTTTTGTTTGGTTGTTTTTAATAAATTCTAGAAAAAAACAACCTGGACAAATCTTAAAATCTTATTTTTTTAAAGCACTGATCGATTACATTTCAATTTATTACCATACAATAATTTTTGAAATAAATTATATGTGATCATTTGGTTACTACTTTTCTTTTGACTGGATTACCAAAAACTATAGATTTCAGCATAAGATGGTACTATAATCCAGTCTATTTTAAAGAGGATTAAGCCAACTGGAGAGTGTATTTATGCAAACCGATTTTAACAGATCGCAATTCTTTTTTGCTCTTAAATCTTGAAATGAGCATAAAAGAGTCAAATAACTGGGTTATTTTTACTTTCAAGTTCAAAAAAATCAGGGCAAGCAGGTGTAGAAAAAATGAGCATGTCCAATCTATTTGAAGTCTTTATATGGATTCAAAGCTCATCAGCAAAACGTTCTTGAGGCCTCTATTTCAGCAGGGCATTTGTTATTCTAATAAAACAACAATAATAAATTGAAGAGCCAGTGAATTAGGGAAGGTGTATTATGTCCATCAAACTTTAAAATATGACAGAATGCATTTTTTTATTGAGAAAGGCAGGTACAATCACATGCCTTCACATCTATTCGTAATGATTTAGAGTATCATGTCAGTCCTGTTTACACTCAGCATAATTCATATTCCACTCCAAGGAATAATTCAATGCTTCATTATATTACTTATGTTATTATAAAAGAAAAAAGAATTATGAATGAGTACAAAATCACCTGCCAGTATAAACTGCTAGAGTGAAATGAAGAGAAACATTTATTATGCTTATATTATATATACTTTCAAATCTGTAGACTCATGCTTTCCTTGCCAAGAAATTCATATTGAATCATAAGAAATGCAGTAGACCAATATCTGTGGCAGTAACCTTTGATGTTAATGAGGGAACTGGCAGTCATATAAAATCAGATTGATCACAGAAAATACAGTTTCAAGAAAGTACATGTTGGCTAGCAGTTTGATATTTCTTCTCTTCCTCCATGAAAATTATATGCGTGAAATGATTTTTTTAAAAAATCAACATTTTAATTAAAAAGTTGCACAGGCAGACTTTGAAACTATACCTTAAAGTAGTTGCCTTCTTTTTGCAATGACAGTAAAGGTGATTCACTTTAGCCTTGGTACTCCCTGAGAAAAAGCAAGGTCTCTAACAAAAAAGCACTTCATGAGGAAAAAAGAAAAGAGTCCACACTCATATCCATCATTAATTTATTACATAAGCCTTAATTGAGGGCCTTTTATGTGTCAGGCACTATGCTAGGTGCTGGTGACATGGTGACAGGCAAAATAGACATCCTTTTTTTGTATGAGAAGAAAGTCCATTGCGTATAACAGACTTTGTATGAAAAATCACACCAATTCCATATCATTGGAGGTTGTGATTGGTGCTAAGAAAGGAAAGGATAGGGTGCTAGGAGCCAGTTTAATTTATATTGGTTGGTCAAATATGCCTTTTTAAAGAAGTGACAATTAACTGGGATCTGAAGGATTCATGCTATGCCAGTTTTTCATTTGGTTACAAGGTTATTGGAAAAAAATTGTATGTCAGTCTCAAGTTTAGCAGATCCAAATCCATTTATAGTGCTGGGGTTGTAAGATGAGTATATTAAAAAGCCATAATTTAAAATAAAAGAAAAAGCTATTTTAAATATTTCTCAAAGAAAACTGGAGGACATTAAATTATACCATCTTTGGGCTTGCTTTATTGTTGAGCAATCTCAAGATTCCATAGAATGTCTGAGGTAGAATTCTAATACTTAATAAATAGACTCCCTTCTGTGGGCACCTTTTATTTTGGGCAATACACATCTGCCATCTAGTGACTACCACAATAACTACTAAAAATGTCATTTATATTGGTAGGCCGTATGGTGGTTTTTACACAGAATAAAATGCTCCTACCTAAATACAACAATCTACATATTGAATTCCTAATCCTCTTTCTTTACATGAAAAGTAATTCCATGTGCACATGGCAAAGATACTAATATAAAAGGAGAATAGGATAAGTTACTATTAAAAATAAAAGAGCTCACTTCAAATGTTATCTCATCCCAATTTTCATAGATCAATTTTGCAGATCACCAAAATTACAAATGGGCTTCCAAAAAAGGAAACAAAAGTGACTCTTTTTCCCAATTTGGCTAAAAAAAGTTTTGCCCTAAATTTAGTAGGTTAAAGCATCTTTTCTTTTTATGAAATAGAAAATAACATCATTTATCGCACACGGTAAGAATACTCTTTTGTGGAACTGTGTATGTGTGTGTTCCGAGTTGCACACTACAATGTATTTCGATACTGTGGATATCAATCAAAAATTTTTGAAAGGTACTAGAAGGCTTTCCATGATAATGGGTTAGCATGGTAGGCAAATCTTCTAGAATGACCTCAGTGACACTCACCCTTGCATAATCCCCTCCTTTTAAGTGTGACTGGAACATGTAAATATGAGATATCACTTCCATGAGTTTGTTGCTTTATATGGCAAGAGATATTATCCAGGTGGACCTAATCTCATCCTATTAGTGCTTTATAAGTTGATAATTTTCTCTAGTTTGTAAGTAAAGAGAATTGAAGCATGAAAAGGATTCTATATGCAGTTGCTGGCTTTGAAGATAGAGAGGGCCATGTGAAAAGGAATGTGGGTTTCCTCGAGGAGCAGAGTGGCTTCCAGCTGGCAGCCAGCAAGAAAATAGGGACTACAGTCATATAACCCTAAGGAACTGGATTCCGCCAACAATCTGAATGAGCCTGGAAGCAGATTCTTCTCCAGAGCTTCCAGATAAGAGCTCAACCCAGCAGACACATGGACTTCAGCCTTTTGAGAACTTAAGCAGAGAATCCAGGGGAGGTCCCTGGACTTCTGCCCTACAAAGCTGTGAACTAATAAATGGGTATGGTTTTAAACCACTAGGTTTTTGGTAATTTGTTACACAGCAATAGAAAACATACAATTAGTCAATACAGTTAATATAAGAGGCATGGGGAAAATGCTCAGTTATTATAGGGGCAGAGACATGAGCAAATAGAATCAAAGTGTGAGGAGTAGGAATGATTGTGATATGTCAGGAAAGGTAGAAGAGTGAGGGTGATGGCATGGGCAAAAAGTAGAGTCTCAGAAAAATGACTAGAAGAGAATAGAGGCAAGGAACAGAAGAATCACAAGATGTAGCAGGCGAAGTCTTGTTCTCCTTGTTAGGTAAATGGGTTTAAAACCTTTACATTTTAATTTATTTAACTCATTTTTTTCTGGCATTCTCCTTGATAGAAATGGGAAAATCAGGCTCAAAATGGGAAAAAATTAGAAGTTGTACATTGTCACAATCCATCTTAATAGAGAAGCTTTATTGGATTTGAACAAGCATGAATAAGAATTGAATTAAATTTATGCCAAAAAAAGCAGAAGGCACTTTATTTGGATTGATGTGGACTAAGAAATCAAGTGATCAAGTCAGTACATTGTTAGATTAGTGGCACAAAAGGAAATGGAAACATTGAAAAGCTTTGCTTGCTTAATATACAGAATCAGGTAAAAGACTGATGGCTCCAAAGCAAGTAAATGGGAAATTGATCTCATATTGCAGAGTGATATTCCTCTGAGACTTTGGATAACAAATATAACCTACTTCAGGAAAGATTCCCAGAATTTAAAACGCAGAGCTGTCAGATCATGAAAAGAAAAATTCTGAATAGGCTGTAATTGTTATTGAAACACTGAGGCAATTAAAATCTTAAATGTGAGGAAAGGCAAAGAGATGATGGCTTCCCAGGAGAATGCCATAAAACTTTAAATATCTCCTGTGCTCTAAACTGCTCAGAGAACTAGGAGGGTTATTCAGTTTTTAATTCCTTTCCCTGCAGTGAAACCTCATAGAAAGCCATTAATAAGCAACTACTATGAACAAGACATTATTTTCTTCTCCTTAGGGTTTATATAATAAGAGGGCAAATGCCAAGCCCACAGAGAATTCATGCTCTAAGGAAACAGAAGAACGATGAACAAGAAGAGTAATCAACACTGTATAGTTTTATCAGTAATCATCAAATCCTTTTCCTCTTGTGTCACAAATCTTTAACAGAGTCCAAAACAATGAAAATAAAACCACTCTCAACTTGAACTTAAGATAAATGAAAAACAAAAACCTGTTATGAATGTACTTTCATTCAGTTTTGCACCTGTAACTGCTATTACAGTCCATCTTTATGGATTCTTGGCATTGTATCAGAGTTTCTAAACTTATTTTCCACCCCCAAATGGTATAGGTAAATGCTACACTTAATTTCATGATTTTCAGTAGCATATGTAAGACTTCTTTTTTCTTCTGCAAATACTTACTGGTTTCTCAGTAAATTAGAACCATCATCTTAGTAGGTGCTATTGATTAGATACAGATTTTATTTCCAAGTATGGGTGAAAAGAAGAAGGGTAAAGCAGATACAGGTATACCCTAGAAGTCACTATATTGCAAGTGATGATGGGTGACCTGACTGTTGTAGTTAACAAGAGGTGCCAGTGAATCATATTTTATCTCAGCTTTTAGAAAACGGATGTATTTCAGTTTTTTTTCTAGTGAGCTTAGGGTGTGGTCTTCCTTGAAGTCAGGGAGAAGGACTAATGCTTATATAATCTTGTTCAACACTGTATGAAGTATGCTCCATTATATGCCTTTGAAGAATTGACTTGAAAGCATGCTACTTGAACAAAATTGTTTCGTTAGTGACATTCGTTTGTTTCCTAGTGTGAATATATGATTCCTGATGTTAATGAAAAGAGGAAAGTTTGCTAAATCAACTCTTAAGGTATAATTAAATGACACTAAGCTTCACTGCAGCTCATCATTATTATTATCGTGGTGCATTTATCTGGCACTTCTTATTTGCAACGTGCAAGACAAATGCACTCATATTAACTCTCCTACTGAGTTTGGGGAGTCAGGGTGAACACATAACTCTATTGTTCAATTAACCAAGTTGAAAAGTTTCCAAAACCTCGGAGGAATTATTTGTTCACTGTAGCTACTATTTGCATAGCACTGGTGGTTCCCGGCTAGTGTTAACTATTGACTGGGAAAAAACTTAATTTTTGTAATTCTGCTATTAAAAATTCATAGCTCTTCAAAATTTTTCAGTGAATAAAGATCATGGTGCTAGGAATTATATAATACAATATTTTAAAATGACTTCCTTGTGTTTATTACAATGAACTTGTGGAGGTAAAGGGAGAGAAACATGATGAGGTTGAAGATAATTGATTTTGAGATAGAGCAGTAGGAGAGTGAGCTGATTATTTAGGAAACATAGATATTCAGCATTAGGAAAGTTAAAGAGCTTTCTTTCTCTGTTGTCTCTTGTCCCCACTCACACACGAACATATTTTAAAACTCCCAATCCTGATCTCACCTAAGGAATCTGAGTCTATAGTATCAAAAACAAAACAAAACCCAGAACTAGGCCTGTGTTCCCATCATACAATTATTGGCATGTTTTCTTTTTCGTGGTTCACTTTAGGAGTTTCTAATGCAACTAAAAGATAGTTTCTATTTAAAATTTCCTCATCAAATAATCGTTTTCATTGTTAAAAACATATGAAATTTCTAAGGGCATTAATAAATCAAATAATTGCTTTGTATGACAAACTTCCCTTAGGGGATGATATTGCAGACAGGAAACTCTTATTTTTAAAAGGCCAAAAGATACAATCTTCTAGATAACAAGCCTAAAGAGAGGCAAGGTGTCAATAATCCTTGCCTTTTAACTTTAAAGCTTTAGTGGGAAGCTGTGAAATTAACTGAAAATATTAAAATAAGAAATACTTCAAGCTTTTCTATCCCTCTGTAACCCCTCATTCCCAGGATCCAGCAGTAATTTTTAAATTATTGGTTAGAAATACAGAGGACGTTGTGCTACTAGTGAGGTTTGAAAGAGAGTCTGTAAAGCAAAGGAGAACAAAAACATTTCTTTGAACACAGTATAATCCTAGCAGTCCTAGAAAGCATAAACATAACAGATATTACAGAATATGTTTGAGAAAAATCAAATTAATAGATAGTTCTAGCTAGAGTAAGTATTCCTTGTTTTAGTGTGCTAGGGATAATTAAAAGAAACCCTCCCAGCAGCCATGAGGTCTCAGGTAAAGGAATATTTTGTCTCTGCACTGAGTTTATGCAATATTTAATCAATCATTAAAAATATGCTTAAATTATGTTGCCTTATTAGTTTAAAATTTTTATTTTGCCTTCCTGGTGCTCTAAGTGTTATCTGGGAAGGCACCATAATCTTTTCAGTGCTTAGAGTCTTTAAAATCTTACTTTGGCTTGACCTGGATGTAACTGGAGTTGTGGAGGACACTGATGTCTACTGTTGGTACCAGGAATTTGGAGATTCTTGCAAGTAATTTAACAATGATTTTCTCACTGAAACTTTGTGGTTGCACCCATAGGGTCACTTTCCATATTGGGTTTTATGGTTATTGTCTCAAAAAATAAAAGGAGAGTAAAAAAGAAGCAGGTCATGGTCTAAGAATTGCTGATGACTTGGGACAGTATTTTAAAAAACAACTCTCATTGAATTCCCTTAGATTTCTTTGGGAAATTCTGTCTCCAGTTTGATGAATTTTCTCTTTGTTTTGTTTTATTTTTTAACCTTCCATTTCAGCCAACTTTTATTACAAAGATGGGAGAGCATAATCCAAGAAGATAGGCGATGTTGGTTTTAAACTGACCATGGGAATGAATACGGAATAATATGACTACTACTACTATTACTACTAAGATGTTCTTGAATACTAGGAACATAATATATTTTCAGACAAATTTATAAGTGCCCCGTATTTTTCCTCCATACTGAATATGAATTTTTAACGAAAAATCATGATTACGACTTGGAAGAGAAAGTCTGATTTCCAAAGTTCTCATGAAATATATGAGCAGTCTTCTATGAAGTCACTGTATTGATTACTTATTTTTATTTTTTATATTTATTTATTTATTTATGTATTTTTGGCTGCATTGGGTCTTCGTTGCTGTGCACGGGCTTTCTCTAGTTGCAGCGAACGGGGGCTACGTTTTGTTGTGGTGCGTGCACTTCTCATTGCGTGGCTTCTCTTGTTGTGGAGCACAGGCTCTAGGCGCGCGGGCTTCAGTAGTTGTAGCACATGGGCTCAGTAGTTGTGGCGCATGGGCTTAGTTGCTCCGGGGCATGTGGGATCTTCCCGGACCAGGGATCGAATCCATGTCCCCTGCATTGACAGGCGGATTCTTAACCACTGTGCCACCAGGGAAGTCCTTGATTACTTTTTTTTTTTTTTTAATTTATTTATTTATTTTTGGCTGTATTGGGTCTTCGTTTCTGTGCGAGGGCTCTCTCCAGTTGCGGCAAGCGGGGGCCACTCTTCATCGCGGTGCGCGGGCCTCTCACTATCGCGGCCTCTCTTGTTGCGGAGCACAGGCTCCAGCCGCGCAGGCTCAGTAGTTGTGGCTCACGGGCCTAGTTGCTCCGCGGCATGTGGGATCTTCCCAGACCAGGGCTCGAACCCGTGTCCCCTGCATTGGCAGGCAGATTCTCAACCACTGCGCCACCAGGGAAGCCCTGATTACTTATTTTTAATCTACCATATCGATTTAAGAATGAGGAGTCCAAATATGAATAAAAAATTAATTTGGGAAGCTGCATTTTTCTTATCTGGAATTATTGATTATCTTACTAGTACAAATCACCCTGATAAATCACCTTAAATTAACTGGTGACATTAAGTAATCTGAAGCACATGTGCAAGTATTTTGACTGCATCCTTATTCAAATACATAATTTAACAAAAAATATGTTTGGTGAAGAATACTGACATTGAACTGTAATGCCAGCTTTAGGTAGACTAGAGAAACTATTTAAGCTTGTTCTAACATTACTTTACTAGATATATAAAATAATACTCTGAAAAGCACACAGATAACAATGTCTGATACTTTCTGCTCATCTTTTCCAGGAACACTTTTCAAAGGCTTGTTTTCAAAGATCATAATGTTATTAGAGGAAGTTTAAAAGGCTACTTAGAGAATACCATGTTAGCATTCAACACAATGAAGCACTGACTGACAACAAATGATCTTATCATTCCTCATTGTATCCTCTGTCAAGTGCCTTGATTTGCCCAATATATGAAACATAGATAATACCTATTTTGTCCAAAGATTAAAAGCTGGAAAAACGATTTCAAGAAGCCATTTTTAACATTACAAATACCAATTCTTAATATTGCAGAAAATAATTAATATAATTTTGTAAAGGAAACAAATTATTCACAAAAATGTTCATACCAACAAGCTCACTCAATTCATTGTTTGCTATGTGCCAGGCACATGATGGCAGACTTCTGGGGACCAACAAATAAACAAAACACAGTCCTTATCAACAAAGGGTTCATAATCTTGTATGAAAAATTCATAGCAAAGATCGCTTATCTTTGCTGATACTGCTCAGCTGAATTATTTTCTCCACAAATTTAAGACCTTTTGAGTGTCCTCAGAAAACACAGAGCTTAGAAAAGTGAATGTTGAATATACTCAGGGCAAATAACCCGAGGGGAGGAAGTCACTGGATTGCTGCCTAGAAGATGCGCTGAGTTCAGAATATGTTATTCATCATGGCTAAGCAAGTTAGAATGGGGATGAGAAAGTAAAGAAATGAAGTAATAGACAAAGCACCTGGCAGAGTCCATAGCAGAGATATGATTCTCAAAATATTCAGCGTAAAGTGACAATTGTAGAAGACTACATTGTTAGTTAAACCAGGGGGTCAAGAACAACCTAAGATTATTCCTCAGCTAGAACTTTGCGACTCATTAAGGCTTTGCAAATAATCTAAGGACTCAACATTCAGAGATATAAAACTATTTCTTACAAACGAAACAGTTAAAATGGTAACTGTATTTTTTTTCATTTGTTCCTACAAAAAGTCGTCCATAAAAGAAAATTCTCTTAATAGCTTAAAATTAAGCCTGCAGTCGACTGAATGCACCAATTTTCAGAAAATATGTAATGATATACATAAATCACAGATGCTATCATTTTGAATGCATTACTTCCCAGGAAGCTGCTCAAGGAAAAGTAATAAATGTGACTATTACTGAATATTAGTCTCATAAAAACACATAAAATTGTAAAAAATAATTTTTTGTATTAAGAAAGAAATGTTCTGCTCTGATAATGTTCATTTATTTGTATGCTTACCAAAAAAATCTCCCATTAGTTAATGCTGACATCAGAGCTTATATGATACATGTGTTTGAATTATTCTGCAGAGCACACACATTTTTCTCCTTCAAATGAGAGTCTACTAGCTTTGTTTTGGAAACATGTTAGAGGTCAGCACTATCTTAATAGGGGGAGAGTTCCTTAACTACATCCTGGAGGAAAATCCAAAATCTAGATCCTGAGTTGAAACATTGACCATTTTATTAATATCAAATATGCTCCTGATTTCATCATAAAACTGCACAGCATTCCTTCCAGGATCAATCAGAAGTCCACTTATACAAGGAAAGACATTATCATTTGTACAAGGGACATTTTGGAAATGATTACGATTTCATAAGTATTGAGATAATGCAAAAATCTGAGCATATACATTAGATACATATATCTAAAGATATATTTGGATAATTGAAATAAATTTTGTTTATTCAGTGTGCCAAATAAATACTCCACCTATATAGAAAGCAACTCATAATAAGAAGAAAAATCTCCCAAAGTAGCATGAATAATCCAAATAATTGTGATTTTATTTCATGATGGAAAAATTTAGATCCTTGGTAAACATAGCAAGAGAGATATGTTGAATTGGATCAAAAGTGACAGAGAAAGAAAACTACATTTGTTGAGAAAATGAATTATTTCAAGAAGTAGCAAATTATTACATCCAAAAATTAATCACCTTGCCAACTACATGATTCCCTATCTGTGTATTTCTCATAAATCATCTTGAGTTGGCTATGATTTCTAAAGTGACTAATTTGGAAGATGGCCTAAAAAGAATGAAAAAGGGATGGAAGTAAATTAAAAATGACTGGGCTAGACTAGGTTTATGAAAAAACAGAATAGATGGGGTAGTTAAGCATGCAAAATTGTGCTCAGTAGGCAATAATATGTTCCTCTGATCTGTCTGTATATTTTTTGTTGGACATTTCTACCCTAAAACTGTCCAATGAATATTTAGTCATGGAACAAAATGAACAGAGCTTGGAACACATGTAATCCATGGTTTTATAAAACCCAAACAGATGGAATTTATTTTGGGTGTCCACAATAATAAAGAAATTCTATGTAAAACACCTGGATTTCACCATGTGGAAATTGCTAACAAATGGAAGCCAAGAAAAAATTATAGAATAAAATAAATTCTTCCTCAAGCTTTCAAGAGTGAAGGAAAATAAATAATTTCATGAATTATCTTATTGTTTTTTTCTTTAGATGAGCAACATGAGGTTGCCAAGGAAAAGGTAGGTGGAGTAATTCCAAAATCTGAGACAGAGAGAACCAAAGATATTCCTTGTTAAAACTTTCAGAAAACAAATGCAGTAAATTTTGATTGCTAATTACAACCATGTTTTGACACAAAATAACATTTTCTTTTTTTCTAGCATTTTGCTTGGTCATACTATTATTTGCCTACTTTTTCATAGGTAGAAAACAATGACTAAGCTTCAGACATAAGGCATTTCAAACTGTACCAAAGAATAATATGTTCTCATTATGAGTCTCTTTTCTCCCTGTTTTTATTTTTAATAAAGGGTAACACTGTCTACCCTTATTGCCAACCTCAAACATTCATCTTAGTATCTCATGGTGGGGGAAAAATGGCTAATTGATAACAGTGAATAACTAAAGCATGAAAAATGTTTACATTTGTCAAATTATAACTAAATATTTTGATGAATTCATCCCAATTTCTTCTGGCACTTTCATCCGCATTAGTCAGGATGGCACTAACAAAAGACTTCACTTGGGGCTAGAATGAATGGAAAGTTGCTGGCCTTGATGGCTTCTGTTTTTATTACTCATAGACACCAAAAGTAGCTCTTTTCTTCAGAAAGAAGGAGGCCCAAGCAAGTCCATCAGAGATGCTTTTAAATAATCCATGGATGTCATTTTAAATAAGGGAGAGTTGCATATCTCTAGATTAGGTAATAATTTCTGTTCTTCCATAATATTTATTTTGTGGATATCTTTGGGGTAGTGGTTATTCTTCCTTTTCTAAACTTCTCCTTCACTCCAGTGGAAATTGTTAGGGTCTAAGTCAGTAGTTTTTGACTGAGAGTGATTTTGCACCTCAGGAGACTTCTGGCAATGTCTAGAGTCATTTTTGATTGTCATAATTGGAAGAATGTTGCTACTGGCATCTAGTGGAGAAAGGCTGGGGATACTGCAAAACTACCTGCAATGCATAGGACAGCTCCCACAACAAAGAATTATTTGGTCCAAAATGTCAATAATGCCGAGGTTGGGGAACTCTGGTCTAGCTGTACCTTGCCAGGGATTTAGTCCTTTTTTATTTATAGTAATTCTATAGCAAGAGACTTCAGGCTTCTGTATTCAGTGATATATATTTCACATATGTCAGCTCTTTATAATCTATTTGCCATTATCATCTTTTAAGAAGCAGGAAGTCCTGAGACATTTTACATAGAAGTCTCATACTAGTCATCTAAAGCTAATTTATATTTCTCAATATGGATGTGCTTCTCTTTCGTGACTCATATATGCCTCTAATTATTCTTCAAATGATGCCATTTTATTCCCAACATTCATCATGAACACTAGATTAAATACAACGTTCTGTTAGCCCACTAGCGTTTCAAAATATGGTGGCCAATGCACTAATCTCTTGATTATCTTTAACAACATAGAGCAATCTAGCAGACAATCATCTACCGAAGCCTCCTCACCCAAGCAAAATCATTTATTTTTTTAAAAATCCATTATCACATTTTTTAATTCAATTTTTATTCTTCATTTTATTTAAGACATAGAACAAAATATAGCCTTTAAAGCACGTTGTTTCTTCAAATTAATTTTTCTAATTATAACGTCAGTGCTGCATTAAACAATTTAAAAGCAAATTACAGTGGATAGTAACTAAAGTTTCAATTAAGGTACTATTCTCCACTATTAGGTATATTTTAATCTGAATTCTAATATGCTAAGTCGAGCAATTATGACAGTGATATGAGTGAGGTAGGACCCCATCCCTTGTTAATCTTGTCTTGGATAGCAGTGCCTTAGCTGCCATTAGGACAGACTCTGTCTTCAATACAGATGCAAAAGCTGAAAGGGGTTGATACTTTGCTATCCTGATAGTACATTCAGTAAATCTAACTTTCTTTACCATTTAGTCTTTAGTGGAGAGAATAAAGTCCCCTTAGGTATAATGGGCTCCAGGGTTCTTAAACCACAGTTTAGCTTTAGCAATTGTGATTCATGATTCAACCATATTTTAAAAAATGACTATTTTCTTCATGTGTTTTTTTCTTGTAGTCAGGTTAATTCACTGATCTTAAGTGAACGTTAAGTGGATAATATCAAATTAGGTTTTTCACAGCCAGTAGCATTGGAAAACTTCAATTTCAATATTCTGTGTACAGTTATAGAAACTGAGAATTTTGAAACGTAAGAGAGTTCCTTGGATATAGAGGCAGTCTCAAGAAATATTTGTTGAATAAGTTTTCTGTAAACCACTGGCTTTCAAAAAAAGCAAGTTATGTATTTTAAGATTGAAATGGACTAACATTGTTTGGTGTGCTAATTAAGTTTTCAAGTTTATCTTCTAGGCAGCATTTCTGCTGATGATCTTCTTTTGTCGCAACACTTATAATACCTATATTATTTAGCACTTCGAAAGCTATTTTAAATTTGAAAGAAAAGTTTCACTGAAGGTTTATAGCATATGCAAAACATGCCATATAGTAGTTGGGTGACAAAAGCGGAGACAGAAAGTTTAAAGAATATACCAACTCAGTTTATGATGCCCAAGCCACACACCTCTAGTTAATAAATGCATACAGACAGAAGATCTTACACTAAATTCTTAAATCTTTTAACCATATGTGATAACAAAAACTACTTAATTTTTGAAAAGAAAAAGTTAAGCATGCTTATCCCCTCTGGAAAAGTCCATAAGAACTGACATTTTCTATCTAGCTGGCTATAAGAACTCACTAATTGTTTTATAATGGACAGTGACTTACTTGAAGTCTTGCTATGAAATAAGTACATAGAAATAAATACTTCTAAAGTGTTCTACTTTCTTTTTGGCTGAAAAATGATAGTCTTCAGGAATGGTGCCTGATGAATATTAACATTATATTCTTTTTTTTAAAAAATTAATTAATAAATTTATTTTTGGCTATGTTAGGTCTTCGTTTCTGTGCGAGGGTTTTCTCTAGTTGCGGCAAGTGGGGGCCACTCTACGTCGCGGTGCGTGGGCCTCTCTTGTTGCGGAGCACAGGCTCCAGCCGCGCAGGCTCAGTAGTTGTGGCTCACAGGCCTAGTTGCTCTGCGGCATGTGGGATCTTCCCAGACCAGGGCTCGAACCCGTGTCCCCTGCATTGGCAGGCAGATTCTCAACCACTGCGCCACCAGGGAAGCCCAACATTATATTCTTGAAATAAAATGTATAACCTGTAATTTACCAAACTTTTAGATCTGAGTGAAATGCTTTTTCTGGGATTACCTAATATTGGAAGCAAAAACTATATTATTGGAAACAATTATTGCCAATCAATTCTTCCTCCAAGAACAAATGTTTCAGTACAGTAATATGGAAATATAGGTCAATATTTTCTTTGGCTTTATGCTGTAATAAAGGAGACGCTAAAGTGAGGCAAAACACCTAGCCAAACTATAAATTAGAAAAAAAATCACAGTTCAGTTACCTGAGTTCATTCTTCTGTTTTAAAATGAGAATTATTCAATTCTTTAACATTTTCTGGTTAACCTAAACATCCTGAACTCAAAGAACTTTTTTCACCAAAAGAGACCTAAACATTTTTAACTCGTTGCAATCATTCCCATGAGATAATTAAACAGACAAGCTTGGGAATTCAATGAAGAGATTTGAAAAATGACAGTACGAAGATCCTCCATACATGAGTGGATCATTCCTGTACCATATCCCCAAACTCCTAGCACCCCTAGAGTCGCATTAGTGTACACCTGCAGTCCTCCAGTTCCTTCTCTCTAGCTAATTCCTTCCTACTTCATCTAAGTACCTGCAGCACTAGGGATCCCTACGCTAAGCAGGAAAAGGAATCAGAAAGCAAACTATCAGGCTCAGAATCCTGTTTTCTTTTCTAAACTGACATTCTGGGATTCTGGACCCTTACTTCCGCTGAATCAGGTTTCTCCCATCCAATTCTACTTCTATTATCAAATGGCCCCAAACCTGATTTGCTCCTGACAATGGATGCCTCCGATTCTTTAACTCCACCTGCATTTCCCAGTTTTAAGACTTTTGTACACATTGGGACTACAGATGCATTAGCTCCCTAGGCACAACTTTGATTTCTTGGCTCTCAAGTGCTTGATAAGCTTTTGATCTTTGGCATTATATGGGAAAGAAAGTTCTTATTTGCCGCTTGTGTCCAACTCTTTCCCTTCTTACTTGTCTAACTAGAACATATTACTGCCTGTAGAGCCAACAGTAGGAACCCCAATTTCTTAACTCCTGTTTCATTTCTTCTTACGTGAAAGGCACAAATACTGAAAAATTGATAGTCACTTCTCCTGAACGAGTTCTTTCTGTAAAAGATAGTAATTTACGAAAAATGTAGTACTCCTCTTTTAGTGAAGATTGAGTCTTCCCTTAGCAGATAAAGCCTCAACATTTTTCTGTTGTTCCATTTTTTTCCTCCTAATGTTTCAAGAATTCCAAGCTAGCAGTGATGATATCAACAAGATATATAGATGCTATTTTTTGCTAACAAGTAGTAGCCATCTGGGACAAACACATTTTATGAAACAACCTATTTATTTGTACCAATACATTTGGAAATAATTTGTTTTTTTTTTTTTAAATTAATTAATTAATTAATTTATTTATGGCTGTGTTGGGTCTTCGTTTCTGTGCGAGGGCTTTCTCCAGTTGCGGCGAGTGGGGGCCACTCTTCATCGCGGTGCGCGGGCCTCTCACTATCACGGCCTCTCTTGTTGCGGAGCCCAGGCTCCAGACGCGCAGGCTCAGTAGTTGTGGCTCACGGGCCTAGTTGCTCCACGGCATGTGGGATCTTCCCAGACCAGGGCTTGAACCTGTGTCCCTTGCGTTAGCAGGCAGATTCTCAACCACTGCGCCACCAGGGAAGCCCAAGTAATTTGTTTTTAACACGCAAAAATGCCAAAGTGAATCCAAACCATGTCTCAGATTATCAATGTAGATATTTGACATTTGACATTAAATTCCTTAAGACAGAACCTGGCATAGAGTAGGAGTTTAGTAAATATCTGTTCAGTGAAGAAACTATTGAAATTTCTCAAACTAGTTGAGATTTTCTCAAGAATTTATATAGAATTAAGGAGGCATGCAAGATAGAGAAAATACTTTAAAAAGAAAGAAATTTCAAATAATTGCTCAAAAGTATGCCTTGTCAAAGATACAGAGCTAACAAAAAAGCAAAGGTTATATGATATATGTGTAAGTTTTGGTTTTATACAGAAATGCTTTCTAACTCACATCTCTCATCAGTCTGTGCTAAAGCAAAATAAACTTAGTTTCAATGTTAAGTAGGCTATGTCACCACTATTGTTTTGTCACTTCTAACGTTCAGCATGGGGCATTTGCTGGTGTGATTTCTATGTTACCACAGTCCTGTGTATAAGACTGAAGAACATATGCCTATTTCTAGTTCACACACACTGGTTTGCCATTGATTTCCATGTAATTATAATTGATTTTCATATAATAATTTCCAAGGAGACCAAAGAAGGAAGTGTTCTAATATTTCTTTTAAAGAAAATTCCTTTCTTTCTCACTGTGTGGCCTTGTTCTACAAGGTACTTAATCACTTTTAGCCTCAATTTCCTCTTCTATAATATGGAGGTAATAATAGCATCAATCTCATTGGGTTGTTATGAGGATTGAGAATGATAGAAATTAAGATGATTATTGTTGTTAATATGATTGTGATGATAAAACATAAATAGTGATACCCATTCAAGGGATACCTGTTTAATGAGACAACTCGTGTCTATAAATAGGATGCAGTGTAGTGTCAAAAGGGGTCTCAGTCTAGGGTTCAGGCTATATGTTTTTCATAACACGGTAAACTTGCTAAATAATTTTAGACATTTTTTTCCAGTATTGTATTAAAGTATTAATGTTTTCATCACAGAGGATAAGTAAAACATTGCATGCTTATTGTTTTTAATCTCTATTAACTGAGTTTTATTTTTATAATGCTCATCTCAAGCTAACCATCAAATAATATACAAAAGAGCACTTGCTCTATTATCCCAGAATCAATGACTGCCTTTTTAGTTACTAATTTACTCAGTATGGCATAAAGGAATCCTCTATGGTTCATCTATTTTTGTTTGTGAGTTGTTTCCTATAATGTAGTCTTTTAATTAAAGTTCTTTCATTGTATTCCATTTTTTATATAGAATTCTTTTGTTAGATCAGAAGAAAATGATACAGAAAAAAAGAAAAACATCTTACAGATATTGAAGCAGATGGAAAACAGTCAAGCAATCAAAATCATGTAGTGCTAGTTTTCGTTTCTTTTAGGTATATTCTGGAGGGGAAAAGAAAAACGGAAAGGAAAACTGTCATGTACTACTGAATACCAGGCACTATGCTAGGAATGTCCACATGTCAAGATATTTAATTCTTGCCTTCAATTTGTAGAGGAAGAAATGGCTGAGTTGCAAATTGGAAATTCTTAACCAGATCTACATCTGTATCTCATAGAGTCAAGAAGTGTCATGATCATCTTTAGTGCTCTGAGGAAAAAAGCCTGCCTTTCTAGGGTGCTGCTAAGATATGCTGACCAAAATAATTCCTCACCCAGGAAACAGACTTTTCAAAATAGTGATAGACACAACAGATGCTTTAGTTGGAAATTACGCAGAGAGTTGCAGCATTGCTGTTCTTATTATTTGAATAAAAAAATATGAAGTGCTGTCAAATTGATAACTTTTATAAATAGTGATTTTTTAAAAAAAAAGAGAGCTGAGTTATCTTACAAGTGACAGGAAATGTTCCCAGTAATAACTGTAAACTTAATTTCACTTTAAAATGTTACTGCATCACAAACCAAACCATATTGTACTTCACTTGAACTGTTAAGTTACTAGTATCAGGACTAGTGTTGTATTGAAATTCCAGTGAAATCTAGTTTATAGTCTAATGTCTTTGCATTGTTTTGGTTATAATGAATCATCTGATGTGTTACAAATCCTGAGGTCTCTTCCATTTTGGAGAAAATGTCTTTGCAGTCACATTTTTTGGAGAAAATGTCTTTGCAGTTGGGAACACCACAGTTACACAAGTGTTCCCAGTTTTCCATTTATTAATAAGCCTCTGGCCAGGGAAATTGTACTGACAAATGCAACTGAGTCAGAATTGTCCAACAAAAAGCCTATTTTACTAAATTAAAGTAAGGAAATATACTCATATCTCCTTATTTCAAGGAACTGAGACATTTTGGAAGCCAAGTTGATGTGACATTAACGAAAATAGAACCAGAATGACACTGCGTTAGCCTCAAAATGAACTTTCTATCCAGATTAAGTAGACCTTTCTTGGATCACAGTCACACCCTAGAGGATAAATTTGTATGGCAAGGTACTATTGGGGAATATGAGACATTTGCCACCAAAAATCTTGCTTTTTAAAAATTGAACTCTCTTTCTCAGTGGCCAGACGTTTTTAAAAGTGCAGTTGTCTGAATTTTCCAAGCTTTTTAGAAAGAAAGCATTTGTAGAGATTTTCTCCTTTTAAATCCATTATTAAAAAATAATTGTCAGTAATACCATTTGCCTCTGGTCTAGACTGAACCATTCTAATGCAAAGTAGACCTGGTTCAAACAAAATGCTACTAGGTTTGCTCTGATTCTACAAGGCTGTGGTCCTTTCCCTCTTCAGTATCTAGCTTTCTTGTGAATTTTTATCAGGACAGAAAACAAAGGTATCATTTTTTTTCTATTTTCAATCACTTGAATAAAAAAATCCATTGCTTCAGAAGAAGAGCTGATTAACGCTCTAATGACTGATGTAATCTTTATCCAAGTTGTAGTTTCCTCAAAGACTCCGCATTACCTTATGAAGAAGCACCATCCCCTTAAGATACTAATAGAAACTGGGCAAGTTCAGCAAACGTGGTTTGTGAGGACAGTATGGTGCCCACAACACATTAATAAAAGCTATCATTTAAGCCCTTTATGGCTGTTTTATAGATTTTGTACAATAAAATCTGGTTATTGGAAATTAATAGTTATGTACCATTTTTTATAAGTGCTTACTTTAACTTCTGAAGATACAAGATTAAATCATCCTGCTTGAGAGAAATGTCTAGTAGGAGAAACAGAAAAATAAGTGGCCCATTGCAGGTCAGTGACTTACATACTATGATGGAGGTACCTACAAGGTGTTATGAGAGCCAAGAAGAAACACATCTCATCAAGACAGGAATTTTTAAAACTTCCTTATAGTAAGTGAGTTTTGAAACATAAACAAGAGTTGGCTAGAAAAAGGGTGAGGAGTGTTATCTGAAAATTTGGTTCTTCCCTTTTTCTCTTCTGCTCTTTCAGTATTGTATCTTCCCACATAATAAGTATGTAGATCTGAAGACGAAATTCTCATCTGCGCTTCTATGACCAGGAATAAAAATCTGCTCAAATTAGAATTCTCCTCATCTGTCTATTATTCAATTTCCTTATTTCAGTGAGGCTTTCATCAAAGAATGAATGATAAAATAGCTTTCTCTTCCCAGGTAGCAACAGCTAAATTAAGTGTACTACTTATTAAACTTGACTGTTAAATTATAAGACAGCTTTTTTTACTATGTCACAGTACATTATGTATATTTATCATTAATTGGTAATCATAATTCATTTTCTAGCCAGCTGTGTGCACTGTAAGCCAATTACTATGGTGTTGATATAGTACTTTCCCCAAATGCTAATGTGAATTTCATTTCCAGATTTTTAAAACAGATCTGTGCTTCATAAAACAATTGGAACTGAGCTTAGTATTTATGACTAGTTTAACATTTATTACAATCTAACAGATGACTTTAGTGAAGATCAGAAGCATAGTACAAAAGGAAGGGCCTGAGACATTAAAAACTGACAAAGAATGGAATTGTAATTTATAAAGGAAATCTAATAAAATAAATTTTGCATTAAAAGACCATAAGGTTAAGAATCTTCAATGCACTTTACATTTATAAATATGAATCATCTATACCAGTATTTTGTTGACTAAAAAATAATACTTTTCAAAACTTAAAATAAATTACTCTGAAATTATGCTACTAAGCTTCATAGATCATACCAGGTTTGTCTTGAGGTTAGATAAACCTAATCTTAATTGTTAGCTATACAAAATTCATAATAAAGTAAAAACAGATTTTAAGCATTTGTTTACTCTCTGCTAAAGGAATTATAAATGCTTTTATAGAAAATATACAACACACATGACATTTTATAAGCAATGCACTGCTAATTGCTAGGGTTTAGGATACCTTGAGATGATGTTGAAAGACACTCAAATTCCCAAATCAATGCAAGTACACAAAACATATAAAACATGGATACATTATTAAATGATGAAAAGTGCACAAAATAATGTATTGTGAAAGTACAAATATAGTTGTGTCTATCAGCCAGCAGAAACCTAATTACTTTCTGAACAATGTAAGTTTTCAGAATATTGTTTTTCATATGTATTTTCCACTTTGTCTCATAATATATACCAAGTAACTGTTCTGCATACCATTTTCCAAAACAAGTTTTAAATGCTTACTGGAAGAAAATATAACTGGTGTAAATGATAGAAATAATCTTTTTAATTCACAAAATCTCTTCTGAACCTCAGCATAATTAAGTCAGTGCCATGAATTCCACTGTGGCTGTATTTTCAAAATGATATTTCAGGCACTGACTTTACATATAAATTTTATTTCTCCTAAGAAAAACTTCAGCTATATAAGATATATCAAATATTAAAATAAAGTAATTTAAAAAATTTCTCACTCTTCTTTCAAAAAGAAAATAAAATGCAATTCATAAGGTTTTAAATTTATTTTGTTCTTATCTGAAATATTATATTATGAAGGTATTGTTATTTTTATTTATGGTAAGTTTGTATCTATAACGTATTCGCACAATGGCTATTTAATATATTTATTTTAGTTATGTTCCTTTATATGTATCATAAATCTGCTTTTATAATCTTCTTTAAATGTTATTTTGTTTTAATAAAAATATAATTATTCTGGATAGAAGTAATGCAGGTAAATTTTTCCTTCCTTTCTACCTTTGCCTACTTTCCAAATTAAACATTTTAAATTGTGAACACTTTAACAAACTTATATTTTAAAATAATTCACAAGATGTTAAATTAGAAATAACAACCTCGCTCTTCCCCCAATAGACCTATTGCCCTCTCAGAAATAAGTTCCTAACACATTCTTACATTGAAACTTCAGCCTCAACTGAAGACGAATATTCTAGCAATAAATCATCAAGAGTTACCACTGGAAATGCCTTTTCAAAGTACTTTTCAAAGTTAGTACTTTCTGACTGGAGAAAAATAGTTCCAAAATTTGTACGCGCTCAGTAGCATCGAAGTGCTGACATTCCTTGTTTCTCTTTTTATTTGCCCATGGAGGAAGGGCTCTGAGGAATGTGGAACCACTGGAGAATTGTTTCTGAAACATGCTGTAAAGTAGAGTAGCTAAAAATTCTTCCTTCTGCTAGAGGATTCTCATATCCTAATCTGGTCAAAAGTTTTAGATAACAAAGTTATTTTTTTAAATGAAAGATGCATTTTAATCATGTCCGAGGACAGTAAAATATTTAGAGTAAATGGTAAATACTAACAGGGAAAGGCTGTCAGAGAATTACCAAAATGACCTTAATTTATATTGTTGATTTTAAAAGGATTTGCTTTATATCAACTGTCCCTTATTGAAGGCTAAATATTGTTACACTTCATTGACTTGCATAGCAACATTTTTAATGGGGAAAAGGTAGGGGCTAGGTAGAAACACTTAACTGAATCCTCATTTGTAAAATAAAACAATTGGGCTACATTCCTTCTTGTTATAAAGTCCTAGGAATCTATGCTAATCTACTGTTATAACCTGTCTCAGATAAATGTGTGGCTCTGACAGACCATCCAGGGACTGACAACTCCCTGGTAATGGGTTCCTCTAATTTCAGTTTTGTTTTAGGCAAAGAAATCAACTCCTGAAAGCTATATCAGCACATATAATCACACATAGTACTAATAAAAATTATGTCAGTTCCAGTAATAGATTACTACTTCATTGATGAATTCAGAATTCATGAGATCGGTTCAATGAAGTGGCACCAGTGCAAAGTGATAGTTTTATTGACAGGGTCTCCATGATTAAAGGATATAAAGAACTATGCTGCATTCATCTTATGGCTTTTGAAGGTACTAAAGTGCCAAAGTACCACTGAATATGTGAAACAAGAATACTCTATTAATATCTTGCTGATAAGCTGTATAGTCAGGATAATTAAACATTGTTCTGGTGGGATGAGAAGATTTAATTAGTCCAGGGCATTTAGAAACCATTAATAAAAGTTTAAGTATTCATCAGTCTTACAGCTATTGTTAACTGGTTCACTAATACATTATCATGCTGTTTATTAATGACACAAATTAATGGCATTTATAATATAAATGGTGGAATTAATAAAACAATAATTACAAAAAACATGAATATTGCCTTTAGAAAAAAAATACCCACCAAATTTTAGTTTACTGAAGTGTTTTGACTGCGGTACACAGTCTATTATTGCTCTTCTAGTTTTCTTTCCAGTGCATCAAATTACACCTCATTATTGTTGAAAGATTTTACTCTTTTGACCTATTGTGTCTAAAATATTTGTATAAACCTATCACCTGCCTGGACTTAGAGATAAAAGTTTTACAGTAGAGGTTTTTGATTTTAAAAGGAGCTATTTTTGATTAAACTTTTAAAATAGCAAATTCATTTATATCATGGTGATTTTTTAAAAGGTATCTTGTGTTAGTCCTTTTCTATAAAAGTATATTTTTAAAGTATATGAGGAGAAATAAAATCCTCCCACTTTCATTCCCATTTTCATAAATTTGATATTTTGCAAAAAAACTGCAATACTTTATATGCCAAAAAAGCTTTTGTACTTAGTATGTTTTTAAATAGTATCAAGAAAGTGGAAATTGCCTCTCTTTCTTTAGAAAAATATCTCCCCCTTCCACGAAATAAGCAAGGGAACCAGGGTAACTACTAAACAAAACTAGATTTTACAAATTTCAAGACTGTGAAATAAGAGAGGTATTTTCTGTTATTAAACACCTGGCTTGGAAGAAGAAAATGAAAACACTTTCCAAAGCATAATTTTTCTTGATAAAGAATATTTAATTTTAGTATAATCAATGCTTCTAAGTGTAATCTTTGGATTCTTGTCCAGCTACATTTATGCTTGGCCACAAGTTCTTAGAGCAATATCTTTACTTAAGGTCAGTGAATAATGTCCTCTTATTGCATTCTTCAGTCTTGGTAAGCAAATCATTTTGCAAAATGTGAGAAGCAGTCATGATACAAAGTATGTTAGAATACTTCAGTGGAATTCTAAGGTAAAACTGATGCAAAAATATAAAAATACTAAATTGGTAAGTAGTTAATAATAACCAAGTGGGTTATCAATATAACTTGGTATCTTAAAGGGTTCTCAATATAAAGCTGCTTTCTTATGTCATAAAAATATATTTATATTAATTAAATATATTCACTGCTGCCAAGGGTTATTATTTTTTTCAGGGAAAGAGATGTACCTTAGCAGTTGGATGAACTTGTAAAGAGAATATTGTCATTTTAAAAGGTAATTCTCATAACAAAAATTTTGAGTACAAAAAATACAGTTCTCAGAAGTCAAGCATTTTGAATATAGAGTATCTGGGATTCCTAAAGGCTTATTCTTCTTTGCCAGTGTACAAATTTTATGAATGATGAATGCCCCCCCAACCCATACTTCAGTGAAACTTCAGCTTACATTTACTAGGAATGCAAAATTTGGAAGTGCAAATATGGCATTCAGGGACATTTTGTGTATGAAAGTGTTTTGTATGGCTAAGTGATATACTAGCGTAGATGAACAGCAGTATAAAGATAAGTTATCTCTTTCTTCAGCTCGATGCTTTGTGACGACCTAGAGGGGTGGAATAAGGAGGGTGGGAGGGAGGCTCAAGAGGGAGGGGATATGGGTATATATGTATACGTATAGCTGATTCACTTTGATGTACAGCAGAAACTAACAACATTGTAAAGCAATTATACTCCAATAAAGATGTAAAAAAAAATAACTTATCTCTTTCTATCCTCAATCTATTATATTCATTATTTGTATTTCAACGTGTGTTACAAAGAAAATCACCAAGAGAACATTTATCTTTGTATATGTAGCAACCGCTGGTGAGTTAAAAATAGGTAAAAAGTCAACCTGTGTTTCAAATACTGAAGTGTTTCATCAAACTTCCAAGACTGACACAAAGTTGTAACATCTCTGGCACCTTTGGTCTATTTATCTTATGGCCATAATTACAGCCTCATATTGTGCTTCCATCAGTAAGACAGGGAACCAGCTCTGCTTACCTAGTGGCATCAGTATGAGTACGTATTTTCCAATTTGGCAGAAAGAGGAGCTTCTATTTACATACGAATAATGTTAAATTAATGGAAACCTTTGAATGAAGTGACTAAGGGCATACTGCTCCTTTTCAAATAGTTATATGCAATAGGCTGTTCCGCTTCTTAAAAAAAAAAACAAAAAAGCCTACGGAGAAGTCTGGCTGAAGCCTATTATACACGGGTAGGGTTTCAGAGCCATTGGGTGGGTACGAAGGAGGGGGGAGGGAGACAGGGAGACAGATCTTATCTCTAAATGAATTGTAGATTTCTATTTTTTTTTTCTGGGTAGGCAAAAAAAGAAAACATTTATTTCAATGAAGATGTTAGTCTAAAACTTAATAAGCAGCAGAAAGCTAATGAAATATTCTTTTAAGAGAATGACAAATCTCATTTCTAAGGCAACCTCATTCCCTGAACTTTGAAATTCTGAAAAGAGCAGCATATTAAATGATATAAAAAGCACATTTACATATGAAAATGTCATCTAGAAATTTCAATATAAATGTGTTACCACCCACTAATTATAGATACTAAGTAGTCCAGTTTTATAAAAGATTCAGTTTCTATTTAAAATAGTATTACTCACTTAAAAAATATATCTAAAAGGTTATTGTTGAGAGAAAAATGGCAAACTTTAATCTACACCAATTAAATCTCAATCATAGCATTTTAAAGGTATTCATTTTATCTTTCTTCCATTAATGCTTTTAACATATGCTTCTTTATGGTTCTAGGTATTCATTACTTGTTTTATTGAAAAAATAAGTGTGACCTTGTGGAATGAGTTTCCTAATCTTTAAATTCTTTCTCTGAATGCAAGGTAATTATATATCAATGGCATGTATACATTGTAAACAATTGATTTTTGTTGTTGTTGTAGTATAGTTGATTTACAATGTTGTGTTAGTTTCTGGTGTACAGCAAAGTGATTCAGTTCTACATATATATGTATATGTATATATTCTTTTTCAGATTTTTTCTATTATAGTTTATTACAATATATGGAATATAGTTCCCTGTGCTATACAGTAGGACCTTATTGTTTATCTGTTTTATATACAGTGGTTTGTATTTGCTAAACCCAAACTTTTAATTTATCCCCCCCCCGCTCTTTGGTAACCATAAGTTTGTTTTCTATGTCTGTGGATCTATTTCTGTTTTGTAAAATAATTTCATTTGTATCTTTTTTTTTTAGATTCCCAATATGTGATATCATATGATATTCATCTTTCTCTGTCTGACTTACTTCACTTAAAATGATAATCTCTAGGTCTATCCACGTTGCTGCAAATGGCCTTATTTCATCCTCTTTTACAGCTGAGTAATATTCTGTTGTATGTGTGTATATATATATATATACCACAACTTCTTTATCCATTCCTCTATTGATGGACACTTAGGTTGCTTCTAGGTCTTGGCTATTGTGAATAGTGCTGCTATGAACAGTGGGGTGTATGTATCTTTTCAAATTATAGTTTTTTCCGGATATATGCCCAGGAGTGGGATTGCTGGATCATATGGTAACTCTAACATTGAATTTTTAGAGGTGGCAAAACTTGACTAAAAATAAGTCTTAATTTAAATTGTTCAGATAGTAAAGATAGAAAAATTCCTTCTAAAAATTAAAATAAGGAATCCATGTGTCCCGTATCCCACTTTATTGATTGCATTTTCCTCATTTCTTTTGTGACATGCTAGCCATACAAATGTGTATTTGAAGGGAAGGGGAATGTGGTTAATAGAAAGCAGACTGGCAGAGAGGAACAAGTTTTGACAGTAGAGAGCTCTACTATCTTCTAACAGGTTACAGAAACATTAGGGGTAGTCCCTTCAGCACAGGTTTCCACTATAGAAAGAAGAGAGCTGACAATCATGATTATCTCCTGGGATTAGATCACTAAAATACCTGAGACTTTTCATTAATCTGAGAGGTAAAAGACAAACCAGGAAAAGTATGATCAAAGGTGAGCACTTCATTCAAAAGTTTGAATGAAACTTACTGATGACACCATTGCCTCTTTTTTTTTAAATTAATTTTTATTGGAGTGTAGTTGCTTTACAATGTTGTGCCAGCTTCTGCTGTACAGCAAAGTGAATCAGCCATACGTACACACATATCCCCTCTTCGTTTTGGATTTCCTTCCCATTTAGGTCACCACGGAGCACTGAGTAGAGCTCCCTGAGCTATACAGCAGGTCCTCATCAGTCATCTATTTTATACATAGCATCAATAGTGTGTATATGTCAATCCCAATCTCCCAATTCATCCCACTGCCCCAACACCATCGCCTCTTCTTATTTCCTTTTCCTCACTTTGGAGGTAGAGGTTAGAAAACCCAACTGCAAATCATAACTTGAGCCCCCTTTATCCTTTTGTTTCTTGCAGTGTTACCCAATGTTAAGGCTTGATCAACCACTCGTTGATTTAGGACAAGTCATTTTCTCAAAGCATCAGTTTCCTCCATTTTAAAATAGAGGTAATATCTACTTCAAAGAGTTGTGGGAACCATGGAATCCTGCAAGTACATAGCACCTAGTAAGCATTCAATGGATGTATATTATAATAATTATTATTAAGGCTGGCAATGACCAAGGGAGTGATTTCATAATGATATCTAAATATAAATAGTAATCTCACTTAGAGTAAGATGACCAACTGTCCTCAATCTCCTCAGGGGATAGAAAGTGAAAGAGGATAACTTTTTGGAACAACATATTTAACTATAATATAAGAAAGAAGGATACTGAAGAAATTCAGTATTGACATAGGTTTCTGGATGGAGTGCAAAACAGATAGTCAGATGAAATGAGGTTTCCATATGGCTGTCACCAATGTTAACCAGTATAGTACAGTACTTTGTCTTCTAAGGTCTAAATTAATTAAACATAGAATATGGACACCATGATCTACGTGGCAATATTTTTATCAGTAGAAGGCAATGGCAGGCTTTTCCTGTGAAACGTGTAAAGCTTGAAATTGCAGAACTTTGGGACATATAGGATACAGGGAGATAACAATACTTTTGTTACCACCAAAGGTTGCTTTAAACAAAGAGTCTCTGTACGAGTCTTTTGGTGTATATTATTCACTGAAACACTTTTAATCCTCACAGAATATAACCTATCAACTAATCTTATGCATAATTTTCTTCTGGAGTTTTTTTTTTTTTTTAATACTTTATTTATTTATTTTATTTATTTATTTTTGGCTGTGTTGGGTCTTCGTTGCTGTGCGAGGGCTTTCTCTAGTTGCGGCAAGCGGGGGCCACTCTTCATCGCGGTGCGCGGGCCTCTCGCTATCACGGCCTCTCTTGTTGCGGAGCACAGGCTCCAGACGCGCAGGCTCAGTAGTTGTGGCTCACGGGCCTAGTTGCTCTGCGGCATGTGGGATCTTCCCAGACCAGGGCTCGAACCCGTGTTCCCTGCCTTGGCAGGCAGATTCTCAACCACTGCGCCACCAGGGAAGCCCTGGAGATTATTTTATTTTTTTTTTTAGCTTTCATTCTTGGCAAGATAATTAATAAACTTCTTGGATATTAGAAGTGGTTTCAGATCTAGTAATTAATTACTGCTTGTTTAAAGGGGACAACAATACCTTTTTTGTTATTTTGGTCACTTAATTCTGTTGTCTTTTCCATGGTTCCAAATTTAAGTCGAGAAATTGTAATCAAATATTGTCCAATTATAAACCAAGTGAAGTAGGTATCGTTTATAATTTACCAACTATATATCAACATAATCAGATTCAAGAGTTACGAATTTAGTGTGAATTATACATTAATAACCAAGAAAATATTATTCTCCTACCTAAATTTTACTCATTTGAAGATGATATCGGATCCTTAAAGAAACTCTGTGGCATGTCAGGCAAAGCATTGTGCTAGGAGTGAAGATCTGGATTCTAGTTTTGTGAACTCGGACAAGTTACAATCTTTTTAGAACTGAATTTCCTCTTCCATAAATATCAGTTATGCATTATATATAAGCTATTAAGTTTAGGAATACAGCTATACTGTAAATATAATATGGCCTCTACTTTGACGGAGCTCACCTTCCAGATGGGTGTGATTTTCTTACTGGATAATCTCTAAATTCACATTCATTTTAAAAATTCTGTGATAGTAATGTTCTTTCAGATTGCCAAGGATTGGCCAGCATTATATGTAGGAAAAGAAAGGACACAGGACACGTCACAATTGTACATTAAGTATGGAATGAGAAAAAGAGAGAAATAAACAAGCCCATGCCCACAGAAGGCGCTCAATTCAGAATTGTTTACATAATCATTTTACTAAGAAGTCTAACAATGTGTTTCTAATTTGTGGTTTAGCAGATTTGTTTTTCCAATATTTTATATTTCTGCCTGTTTTATTTATATTTTATTTTAATTTTTTTTTTCTGTAGGAAACTTGTGGAAGTCTAAGAGGACATCTTTTAGTGGGTGAAAATACTCCTTCTAATTGACAGATTACTTAGGCAGCAAGAACATTTTACTAGCTAAGTTCATAGCTCTTCTTAGTAGTTACATAATAAAAATGAAATGGCTTAAGGCTAACATTTTTAAAGTGACGTGTGGGTAGCTGAGAAACTAAATCTGAGTAGGAGAGGTGAAAATTACTACATCATTTGAAATGTTACCTAAACCCAAATGTGTAATGTTCCTAAAATCTATGGTATTTTACAGTTTGCAAAGCACTTTCACATTCATCATCTCATTTGAACCTCACAAGATCAAGATCACCAGAATTGGAAACAAGAGGAAAAAAGCAAAGTAAATGCTATCTTTCTTTTTAAATAGTATTGAGGCTCTATTCATTCCCCAGTATGGTCTGGCTGCTAATCTTTAACAACACTGCAACACTAGAACTTTGTTTTCTCTCTCTTGTTCCCATCCTCACTACTAAATCAACAACAGCATTTTCTGGTTATGCCTATCACTTTTTTTCCAGTTTGAGTTAGGAACATGGAAGTAAGAATACAGGTGGGAAGGTTGACAGAATTTGAGGGGGTGGTTAGTTTGATCCTTTAAATTTGGTTCTGTTTTGCATCAGTCTTTATAAATGTGTGAGTGTGTGTGTGCACTCATGCGTGGTTTGTGCATGTAACCCAAATATGCAGTTTTAAAATATCTTGTCAAGTACATACTGTCTGATCAACCTTTAATATTTACTACATGTTCAGAAGAAGAATCATTCTGCCCATACTCTATTCACAGGGTCTGTTTACCTTGATTTATGCTGGGGTCCAAAAATAATTCAAAGAACAGGAAAAAGGAGAGGAGGATGGCCAGACCGTCTGGTTCAGAAGTAATTTAATAAATTTTTAATTGTAAAATGGCATTGTTTCGTAGCAGTACTTAATGTCCTTATATGTCATAAGAACTCAGGAAAACAAAAAAATAGAGTGCTTTAGGGTACCTATTTTTTAGCTATGGCCTAGAGGATCATTTTGATAATTTGGCAAACCATAAAAGGGAAAAAATGGTAATATTAGAAATAGGTATAGTAATATTTTCATTTTTTCCTAATCTCAGATACATAGAATTGAGCTCGATTATATTTCGTTTAAGAAGGCAGATAATAATTGCAAAAAGTTTAGCCTGCTTGTAATTATCATTCTTTTCTCCTTTATTGATAAGTACTCAAGATTATTTACAGTCCATTGTGATTTCTTATTAGCAAAGGATTATCATCTGAGCTCTTTAGTTTTTAAAATCTCCAAGTCTTTTGGTGTTTTAAAATATAAGGCCTTGTTTGTCATTAAGAAGCTGCTGGCTGAAAAACAGAATTTTTAACTCCGTCCAATATACTGTTTCATTGTGTCATGGTTAAAGTACCAGTAAGTACTTCATTATTCTCTAGGGCTGAACATTTTCTTGTAGTTAAATGAGGTTTGCCCTCCAAGGAGAAGACGAAAGCAATCAATACTTCATTGAGATATTATACACTGGTAGTTTTCCCAGATGACTTAAGCTTAAGGCATCAGCTTATCAAAAAATATTTTCGGATCTGTTCCCTCCTTTCCTGTTGACCCTCATCAACTTTTGTCTAGACTATTCCAAAAGTCTCCACATAGTTCTCCTTGCCTCTAGACTCTTACTTGCTCCAATTCTTTTCAATATTGCCATTATAGCTTAATTCCTGTGTGAGATGTGATCATGTTATCCATCAGCTCAAGAAATCTATATTGACCACAGAATAAAGTCCGAACTTTTTAGCCCTTCACAAAATTCCCAAAGCCTATTTCTCATTTCCACCGTCAGTAGTGGCCCTGCAAACACACAACAAATGCACATATGCACACACATCTAACACAAATCATAATATATTTCTTGAATGTGTCAGGCACTTTCACGAGTCTATGCCTTTATTATTATAGAGAGGAAATCAAATACAATTGCTCGGTATTTTAATTAAATTAAGGAGTTCAAACACTGAACTAGAGGAAGATTTTAAGCAAGCAAATCTCCCTCTCCTTCTAGCCCTTGAATTTCACACTCACCCACTCAGGCCACCTGTTATCTGACTAGTTTTTAGCTCAAAAGCAGATAATTCCAGAGCAGTCTTTTGATGATTTTCTAAGGATTAAAAAAACTTCGTATAGAGCATATTCATTCTGATCTAAAAGTAAAAAAGCAAGCAAGCAAGCAAACAACCGAAAAACAGAGTATCATAGGGCAATAATAACAAATTACTTGAGCCCTTTTTTGGGGAGAAGTGATTTTCCACAATTCTATTTTAAAACTCTCATGAATAATTCTTTCAGCAATTAATAAAGCCCCATGAAAGAAAAAAATCTGTATTGCAATTTGACAGTTGTCACACCTGTAGCTCGCAATGAATTTTCTTTTCAAATGATTTCTTAGCAATGATTTTTCCAATGTACATAAAAATGGAAATATTTTTGCATTTTGCAGCCCAAGTGATCTTTTTATTTTCCCTGTCAAAAGTGGGTCTTGGGCTTCCCTGGTGGCGCAGTGGTTGAGATTCTGCCTGCCAATGCAGGGGACACGGGTTCGAGCCCTGGTCTGGGAAGATCCCACATGCCGCGGAGCAACTAGGCCCGTGAGCCACAATTACTGAGCCTGCGCGTCTGGAGCCTGTGCTCTGCAACAAGAGAGGCCACGATAGTGAGAGGCCCACGCACTGCGATGAAGAGTGGTCCCCACTTGCTGCAACTGGAGAAAGCCCTCGCACAGAAACGAAGACCTAACACAGCCATGAATAAAAAAAAAAAAAAAAAAAAGGTGGGTCTTTTCTCCCCTCAGAAAGAGGAAGTGGAACACATTTCTATTTTCAGCATGGAACAATGGCTATGGACAATCGAAGGTGATTATATCACAAGATTAAGGAGAATTCTGAATGTTAGAGAGCAAGCCTTTTTGCTTAGTCATTTTGGTAGATTAATCAATTTCATTTATTTGTGTTTTTTTCATATATGTGTTAGGCACCTACAGACAAAACTTACGATTGCAGGCAAATGATTTTCAGAGTTAATATTTACCTACTCACTATTAGATATGGTTATCAAAACAACCCTTAAAAACTTTAAAACTCTCTCAACATTACAATAATTGTTCATATTTTTTTGCAACTTTTATTCCTTTGAATTTTTGTCCAGTGAAATGATCAAGATGTCAGGGTTTAAACTATTTCTATGTCTGGCCTCTTGGGAACCTACAGCAACTATTTCAGGTCATCACATGTTATTCGATGACTCATTTTTTCACTGTACTACAACAAACTCCAGGGAATAAAAGGAATAATGTAAATACCAAAGGTCCTTAAACTGGAGCTGTCAAGGAGAAAACATAAAATAACCCTTCAATAAGCATGTGTTAAACTAAGTACAACACATTAAGAGAAAATTAGACTGTGCCATTCCACGGGTCTCTTTCTACTCTTGAGCCTATAAATATAGACTGATTACCTCTTTGGTATTCCTTGGAATTCTCCCATTAACGTAAATGACAGATTAGATATTTGAATAAAAACCAGAACAGAAGACTTATGCATTTTAGAAGGATGTACAACTATAAGCGATGAAGTTAAAAAACAAAAAGAATTTAACCAGAAATTGTGTCACCAGACTATTCCAACTTAACAAAGTCAACTTGTTTTGAGGTTAATTTATCTAATATTTATAAGAAGGAATATTTTTGTACCTATATCACATATATACAACCTTTTAAACTGGCTAACCACAGATGTATTAAATAATACAGAATATTTGCTGCTGAATATATAAACTTTTCTCATAATTATGCCACTAGATTATTTATAATACATCTATGTTGAAGAAAATGTTAATGTAATATTTAGAAAGCCACTAGTTTGCTTGTTTTGTAGGCACAATGTAGGAGCAAAAGGCAGCAACTGGCACAGTGCCTCCTATGTTTAGCTGTAATCAGACTAAGTGTAGTTCCATATTTTTCTAAAGTTTAGATAAGTACGATTTTGCATTCAGGGTCCATTGTGAACAGAGTATGAAACTGTAAAATAGGATCTAAGATCTACCACCTTCTAAGACCTAGACCTCAGTAATGAATAGAGAGTATCAAGAAGATTATCTGGTAGACAGCAGAGTTTAAAGTCAGAAAACATGGGTTCTAGAACCACCACTGCTTTTAATACACATTTGACTTTAGGCAAAATACTCGCTCATAACTTAATCACACATCTGTTAAGTGGGTATAATAACTGTCCCACTACTGGGGGGCTCAAATGAAATAATAGACGTAATTTTTTAAGGATAAGACACCATGTAATTAATATAAAGTATCTCATTGTGCTGTACATTTTGACTTAAGAACATTGATCAGCCTTGAGTACTTATCACAAATATATTATTTCAAATTTTTCGATTTAGGATTTGGGAAAATATGGGCAGAAACACAGTGAGAAACTTGTTTGAAGTGAGAAAGCAGATAAGAAAAAGCAGTGTTAGAAGATACATTTTTCCTTTTTTTCCTGCCTACTGCAGACTTAGAGAAAAATAAATTCTTGAAAACGTCTCACTGTAAAAACAAAAAAAAGTCACTACGAGTTCAGCAGTTTCCCTAAAAAGTTTGTTGTTAACAGGAGAAATGGTGGCTCTTGGAGTGTTTCAAATTCTAAATGTTGCCATAGAAACACAGCTTCAGACACTGGATAGAGTGAACCATACGCCACTTTTTTTCTTTTTTTTTTTTTTTCCGGTAAGTATTTTCTTAGGAGTATATCTTGGAAAAACTAGACTACGAAATAGGTGGAAAGACACATTATGAAGCCCTTTGTTGGGTCATGATTGCAGAGCCTGGACCTTGTTTAACCCACAAACACATTTGTTCATGTGTTAAAAGGTGTCTGTGCACTGCCCTGAGGAACTATTGTCGGGAAAAACACAACTACTGAGAACAGAGCTATTCTCGCTACTGCCCATAACAAGCTGGGAGTTCAAAAACTTATCAAATATAGCCTTGAAGCAGCCAGAGGCTAATGTGTTTTCTTTTTTTTTTTAAATGAAAGCTTCTTTATTTATTTATTTATTTTTGGCTGTGTTGGGTCTTCGTTTCTGTGCGAGGGCTTTCTCTAGTTGCGGTGAGCGGGGGCCACTCTTCATCACGGTGTGCGGCCGTCTCACTGTCGCGGCCTCTCTTGTTGAGGACCGCAGGCTCAGCAGTTGTGGCTCACGGGCTTAGTTGCTCTGCGGCATGTGGGATCCTCCCAGACCAGGGCTCGAACCCGTGTTCCCTGCATTGGCAGGCAGATTCTCAACCACTGCGCCACGAGGGAAGCCCTAATGTGTTTTCTTATTAGAATGTATTATAGGGCTTCCCTGGTGGCGCAGTGGTTAAGAATCCGCCTGCCAATGCAGGGGACACAGGTTCGAGCCCTGGTCCGGGAGGATCCCACATGCCACAGAGCTGCTGGGCCTGTGCACCACAACTACTGAGCCTGCGTGCCACAAGTACTGAAGCCCACGCACCTGGAGCCTGTGCTCCTCGCATACCGCAATGAAGAGTGACCTCCGCTCTCTGCAGCTAGAGAAAACCCACGCACAACAACGAAGACCCAATGCAGCCAAGAATAAATAAGTAAATAAAATAAATTTATTAAAAAAAGAATATATTATAATATAATGTATTATTAATGTAAGTATTTTGAGAGATCTGGAGACAGAAAATTTTGGTTATAGAAGTAGAAGGTTTGAGACTCCTTTTGGCAAAAAAATTTCCAATGTTTTAAGATATCACATTATTTCCATTGCTTATAAACAATATACATATATAGCATATACAATTTGAGAAACAGAAGATAAAGAATATAAAGATCCCAAGTGATTTTAATGCTTATATATAACGACTTTTAAACTTCTGTATATTTTCACATAGATGAAATAGAAAATGTATCATTTTATAGCCATATTTTTCTACTTAATATTGAGATTTTTCACTGAAAATAAAACCTCACATTGCCATATGATGCCAGATAGTCTATAATAAGAATAGTAGAATTCAAGAATATCAAATGCCAAATGATTAATGTGTTTCTCCTTTTCTGAATTTATTTGCATGTCCTTCATTAAGGATGGAGATCCTGAAAAGAGGCAGTGGCCAAGAGGCTTTCTTGAGTTTATATGAAGGAAAAGTTGAGTTGTAACAACCTTAGATTTCTTAACGTTGCTTTCAAAATCTTGGTTTCTTTAGCTTAATATCACATATGGTCATTTTTTTTTTTTTTTTTTTTGCAGTCTAAAGGTCTTGAAAACACGGATTGCTTCATGAATTTGTGTGTCATTCTTGCGCAGGGGCCATGCTAAGTGTCTGTATCATTCCAATTTTAGTATATGTGCTGCTGAAGCGAGTGCTCATATTTGTCAAATTTATCAATCATATATTTTCCATCAAATCCATTAAAATAGTCATAGGAATATAAAGATACAAATGAAGTTTAAAATAAAAATTTGAATAATGTAGTGAAATAATTTACCTCTTAGTGTTTTTGTTTTCTTGGAATTTACCATTTAGTATAAGGTTTACCCCAAACTGAAGTTAATTTCTAATTAATTCAGGTCACTAAAGTCAGATTCAGTGAGTTATTACCTTAGGTCCATTATAGTTCTTTGGCAACCTAAAGAGTTAATATAGCTTTCAAGTTTGTCTACTTGACAACTGGGAAAGAGCTTTTGCCCTTAGAATATCTGACTCACTAATGGAGAATCATAGAATTTTTAAAGCCCAATTATGCATGGGGAAGCAGCACTTTAGATCCTGATGATCTTAAGGATGCAATCAGATAAGTCTCCTGATCCATATTAATCTTGTTATAGCTAAATGAAGATAACCTTCCTTCATAGCTATGCTGTTCATGTTTCATTTAATAATGAAAATTTAAGGCAGGAAACACTGACCAAACAATCTAGTTCAGAATAGCAAATTGTAACACAGTCTAATAATCTCAATTTCTGCATATTAACTTTAATACATATGTGTACATATGGCTGCCATTTTTCCAAAGTCATATTTGAAAATCCACAGAATACGTGTATGCACCTCAATTTGAGGCTGTTTGTACATGTTGTGAATATTGTTAACGTCGATATTAGCTGTAGCGATTTAAAACTATGTATGTAATTATATTATTTCATTTAATCTTTGTATCAAAGCTGTTATCCCCATTTTAAAGGTGAGAAATATTCATTTTACAGGAAAGCTAAGTAAATTGCCCAAGGTCATATAGCTAGCATATTCCTTTAAAAATTATTTTGTATAAATAAATGCTTATGCGTGAAGTTACTTAATCCAAAATATAAAATGGAATTGAAATTTTTAAGTGATTTTATCCAAGTGATGTGAAATATTATTTTACAGTGTATTTCAGATAAATTTAATTCTGTAGTCCAAGTTACTCTACTTTTAAGATTTAACACTTCTCTCTTATAAAGGTAAATGCTCCCAAAGAGTTTTTTTTTCTTGTTTCTTGTTTGCCTATGTCTAACAGAATCCTGACATTTTCATTTCTGTACTTTAGAAAGGAAAAGATAAGTGTTTGGGTACTGTCATTGCTCATTTTCTATGAACAGGCTCTATGACAAGTGCATATTAGACTCATTCTCAAGTATGTTGCAAGTGAATGCAACTGTCTATACAAATCTTCCTTGACTTACAGTGGTGTTATGTGCCCAAACCCATAGTAAGTTGAGAATATCGTAAGTCAAAAATGCATTTAATACACCTAACCTACTAATACACCTAACCATAGCTTAGCCTAGCCCACTTTAAACGTGCTCAGAACACTTACATTAGCCTACAGATGGGCAAAATCATCTAACACAAAGCCTATTTTATAATAAAGTGTTGAATACCTCACGTAATTTATTGACTACTGTACTGAAAGTGAAAAACAGACTGGTTGTAAGTGTATCGGTTGTTTACCTTTGTGATCACATGGCTGACTGGGAGCTGCAGCTTGCCCAGCATCACGAGAGAGTATCATACTGTATTCTGCTAGCCCAGGAAAAGATTAAAAGTCAAAATTTGAAGTATGGTTTCTACTGAATTTGTACCACTTTTGCACCATCAGTAAAGTTGAAAAAAATCGTTAAGTTGAACCATTGTAAGTTGAGGACTGTCTGCACTTTTAGAGAAGAGACGGTAATAGTATCTGCATATTTTTTTACTTTCCAATGAACTGTCAACTATGAATAATGGTAATGCCTGAGCGCAATACTGTGCATGCCAAATTCTTAAAAATATGGTCCCTGTCAATAATGTCAATGACTAGCATTTAATAATTCTAATGATCAAAGAAATATTCTAAAAGTTTTATGGTATTTCAAAAGATCTACACGTTATGGAGTGTGACATAATTTCTAAGCCATCACAGATCAGCTTAACAACTGCAGAAATAAATACCATATTGTTGTAAGACATCAATCACGATGGAAATGTAAAAATAACTGAATTCACAGTTAAAGTCAAATCCAAAGCAGTCTAAATGCTACAAACCCAAATCTTTTGAATTTTCAGTCTATTGATTAAAAAGTGCAAGATACCAGTAATGCAGCAAAATGCTCATTTTAATATTTGTTACTGAGATTAACAATAATTTTTATGTAATTTGGGGATTGGGCATCTGGGATCTGAAAACAAGGCATATAATTATATTTACATATAATTGCTTTTGTCATTTTAATTAGATTTTCACTTAAATTTATCTGAAATTGATGAAATTTATTTGTCAAGAACCATTCATATATTTCAGTAAAGAAAGCACTCTAGAATTTTTTCCGTCTGTGAATACCAGTGGGCATACATGAATATTTAAATGTAAATCTTCAGCTTGATTTCCCCCATGGTGTGTTAAGAACTGTATAGAAACAGTTTCACAAAGTGGAAGATATTGGATATGTCCTAATTAAAATCATTGACCAAAAAATATCAATAAAGGCCATAAGTCCGATGATGAGGCTAGTCCATGGTTTACATGGCATGCCACCATGCATATATATATATAACCAAGAATAGATAATTCACTGAATGCATCCAGTAACTTTATTTTTTTTACATCTTTATTGGAGTATAATTGCTTTACAATATTGTGTTAGTTTGTGCTGTATAACAAAGTGAATCAGCTATACATATACATATATCCCCATATCTCCTTCCTCTTGTGTCTCCCTCCCACCCTCCCTATCCCACCCCTCAAGGTGGTCACAAAGCACAAAGCTGATCTCCCTGTGCTACGCAGCTGCTTCCCACTAACTATCTATTTCACATTTGGTAGTGTATATATGTCAATGCTACTCTCTCACTTCGTCCCAGCTTACCCTTCCCCCTCCCCGTGTCTTCAAGTCCATTCTCTACTTCTGCGTCTTGATTCCTGTCCTGCCCCTAGGTTTATCAGAACCATAATTTTTTTAGATTCCATATATGTGTGTTAGCATACGGTATTTGTTTTTCTCTTTCTGACTGCATCCAATAACTTTAAATAGGAATACATTTTAAGTCCATTCTTTATTCAGGTCTGTTCTCCAGTTAAACTCATACATTAATTATAAAAAAACAGACTACTTTTGTGTAAGAGAAGGATATTTTGGTCCTGAATACATTTTATTCAGGCAAAGTGCCTAAAAGCAAACACATGGCCAACTCATAATAACAGTCTGTGGGTTTGCTTGCAGGGGTATTAATCATCGATCTGCCACAAATGTATATATTTAATGAGAAATTTAATATACTGCATAAATTTCAGTTTTGGTCAATACAGAGTCATTATACACAGTGAATCCACATTGTTAGATTAGTAAACACCATAAGATGTGTTATTTATTGCATGCTAGGCTGAGAAGAAAAATATCAGTTCTCTTTTAACTGTACAACTGTTTAACTGCTTATTTCTGGGTAAGTATGCACTGCTTTGGGGCAAAGGTCAGTACGATATTTACATAATTAATAAAGACCAAACACAAAAGAATGATTTCTGAGCATAAAAATGGAAAACTTTATGCCATAAATTGCTAAAGGAGCTATCTCAGCTTTGCCGTGTACAAGCTGTATATCTTGGGCCAGTTATTTAACTTCTATGTGATTATTTCCTTATCTTTTAAATAGGGATAGTAGCAAAACTTATCATAAAAGGTTGTTGGAAGAGATAGTGAAAAATGCATGTAATACTCTTAGAATGATTCTGAGCATACAGTAAATGTTCAATGAGTGTGAGCTGTTATCAGTGCACAACACTCCTAGTTTATTGCACAAAAGTATTCTTTCAACTCATTGCTTAAAGGGTAGAAATGTATGTATTCATCAATAACATAGTTAACTATATCTTTTCAAAAGTACTACTCAAAAGTAAATGCTAACTAAAAGTCTCTTTAAAAAACTGTTTGACTTGGTTCCCAGTACGCAGAGAAGAAATGAAAGTTGCATGGAAAATTTTGTAGCTCAGAGGTTCAACTAATTCATCTTTAGGTTAGGAGAGTCTGGAAATAACCAATTATTGTTATGCCAAGGTCACCATTTATTTTTTCTCTGCAAAGAAAACTTTAAAGAGAAAAGATATAATCTTGTTTGGCAAGTACTGAATGGGAAGAGTTGAAACCAGCGTTTTTTTAAAATTGAAGTATAGTTGACTTGCAATATTATATTAGTTTGAAATCGGCATTCTTAGTGAGCTTAATTTGTTCAATGGCGTGGCTCATACTGCCTTACCTGATGATGATTATGCTCAATTAAATGACTCATAATTCATCTGATCATCAAAATTCTAATTAATAGACAAAGTGGGCTTAGTAATGGTTTGGGCCCTATTACATAAATCACCAGGGAATTAGGCTTTATGTTTTTCTACTCCAATAAAAGAGCTCTAATATACCAACCTGCTCATCAAATTAAAGTAATATTTCACATGCTGAGAGAACTCTAATTTATTACCAGAAAATTATTTATGTGTAAATATAATTCTTAGCTTAATTTGAAACATTAAAAACCACCGTATGATTGCTATCCTTTTTATCAGTTTTTACGTTGACATCTTACCTATTAAAATGCGCTTTATAAAATAAAAAAAGCTGTTGAAAGGAAATGGAGTGAAAAAAGGCTCTTTTATATATCAAAAATTGACACAAATATAGAAAATATAGTATAACACAAGCATAACACAAGCATCTTTACTTTTGACCTCTCTAAGTCATTTGAAAGAAAATATCTCTTCATGCCCTGTACATCAGCAGTACCACTACCCTTCAAAAATTACTTGGTTTAGAAAATAGCCTGAACTATATCATATATATGTATATGTTTTATTGAAGTAGAAGTTAATTTTTGGTCTAAAGTATGTAACTTTACTTGAAATAGCTAAATGATTCCAAAGAACTATTGTGACTGTATAATCTCCCTTCCAGTTTGAATTTTAGATTCTCCCAAGCAGAACGGTTATAAGAGCATCTTTATGAAATATTATAGACAAAGAAAAATCATTCCTGGTACCCATTTTTATGATTATATTACTGTTTCAATGGTTATGAGATATGCACTTTGCACCTACACAGTAGAATGACACTGGATTTAGAGTGTTTGCAAGAAGGAAGTGTATGGAGTGGAATTTACTTATTGGGGCACATGCAATAAAACCTACTTTTACTCCTTCTATCTATGCCTTTTCAGGTTCTGCACCCACCTATCTTAAATTTAAATCTAGCCATAAATACACATCTTTTAAATAATTATAGAACTTTGGTCCTTCAGGGGATGGATTCCCTCACAGAATTTCTGAGAGCTAAATAAAAATTTAAAAATTTTTTAAAAATGTGTGGGTGAGGTGAAAAAGTAAATCAGAGTACCTGACATTTTGAATTAGATGATTAGTGATTAACTTCAGGTATTCTCAAAACGTGTTCACAAAGTACCTTCAAACCTATTGTGTAAGGCTCTTGCTAAGAGAATTTATTTTACTCTAAAAGGAGCATAGATCAGGCATCTATGTTAGGAGGATAAACCCATTATCAGTCTCATTCTGGAAACATAAGGCAATATCTTGTACAAAGGAAAAAGTACTGAGAAGGAAAAAAATCATAGGACTTATTGAGAGTCTATTATATTGATATTAAAACCCTTCCATTATTTACTATGTTTACTAAATCTAATGTATGTTTGTATTCTGGATATATGCATATATTGCTCTTCAGTATCAGTGAAGCAGAAGTTTTAGTATGTCCTCTCTCTTCCAAGACATGGGCAGATATAGGTGATATGTTTTACTAGAGGAAAGTAAATTTTGCCATACATAAGAAGAAAGTATGTAAATGAATTTAGCTAAAATTATTGGAATGCAAGCATTTAAAAAGTTTGTGGATTTCTAGAAATGTTTAAACACCCCATAATATGTCATTGCCTATCAGTAAAGGTCATGTGTCTGGCTCATAATCAGGACACACACTCTGACTTCTTCCATAGCTGCCTTGGGTCTGTGACACACATTTGGAAGAAAGTCTGTGTGCAGTCTGTGGTCACAACACTGAGAAAAGCTAATTGGGTCCAATTTGGTTACTTGGCTTCTTAGAAATTAATGCTGCATTCGACTTCAATGCCATCTAGTTCCACAGCTCCAGTTTCACCTTCAGTTGCCTCAACATATAATAAATAACATAAATATTCTCGTAAGGTTACCAAAGTCCAAATTAGTCCTATTTTCATTTAGTTTAGACTCCTCAAATACAAGTCAGTATATATTTTATAGTATCAATATATCTTTTATAGGACACTGGAAGGAAAGAGTAAGCTTTGAGTGTTGGACTGAGGAATAAAAAAATAAGTTAGCGTCCTAGCATAGATGCCTGATCTTTGCTCCTTTTAGATTAATTCAATAATTCAATTGTTTATGCCAGATTACAAATAGGTTCAGTAACTAATACTAAAAAAAAAAATGAGACACAACTAAAGAAATCCTCTTCTCCAAAATTTACTTGTCTTATTCTCAAGGTCTCAGGAAAGCAAAGACAGAAACCAAGTATCCTTTCACAGAGAGCAGAATTAAAGTCATGTGTAAATAATTGGGTTTTTTTTGCTGCAAAAAGCTTTATTGTTTTCATTTGGTCCAAGGCTTGGGAGAAGGCTCCAGGGTGGTTAAAAAGCTGCCTAGTGGCTGCAGAGAGGGGCTTCAGGCAGAAGCCCTGTCACTAGGGGGGCTCCTCAAAGGCCTCTGGGCTCTGGAGGCTCCTAGTTGTGCTTCAGGGTGAGCTTTTCAATGAGATAGTGGCCGAGCCCAGCCTGGGACCCGCAGCCTATGGAGGTTAGTCGGGTGGTCGCCATCTGCTTGATGATTTTCAGCTGCTCCTGCAGGAAGCGGCTCTCCAGGAAGTCACAGGGGTGCATGTCTGCGCCAGCAGAACCCAGGGCATGCGGGTCCGCAAGGGCCTGGCTCAGGTTCTTCTCCATGAGAATAGCGACTTCCATAGCGTCCTGGATTTTACCCCACTCATCTTGGGACGGCTTCTGCACGTCCTGGAAGAAGGTAGTGTCGCGGCACTGGTTTTGCATCTTCAAGAGGCTGTCAGTATCCTCATGCCTCTCCTTGGACAATTCACAGAAAAAGTGGCCCATGCCGTCCAGAGCCACATCCTCGCAGTGGAAATAGAAGCCCAGACAGAAGTAGGTGTAGGAGGACCCAGATGCAGGTTGACCAGGAGGTTGGCAGCGGCCTCCACCTCAGCAGAATAATTCTGAGGAATCTGGGAGCTCGTGGTTGATCAGTAATAAGGAGTTAAACTCAAAAAATGGTGTTGGCTGGTCCCAAAAGCTGAGGATGGCTGAGTGGCTGTTTCCAAAAGCTGCGACTGGAAAAAAGGGTTGGAGGATGGTTGAGGCTGGAACAAGGGGCATCCCTGGGTCTGTTCTGTCCAAACACCATTGAAGCAAAAGACAGATACGGGGGACGGCTGAATGCACTGCCGTAAGCAATACTTTATTGTTGTTCTCTAGGGATCTTTTATTGTTAAAAAGCAACAGATTCTATAAATGATAGTATTATTTTCAGATTAGCTCATAATCTACTGTTTAGAATTGTTGCATACAACCACAAATCAAAAACATACAATAGATTCACAAAACCAAAAAGAAGAGAACATAAGTGTAATAGAATTGTTGCTTACAAGTTTGAATATATTAAGCTCCCCAGAATGTGACATTGTTTTCCTCTATTTAGTAGAGCCCAGAGTTCGCTAAAAACTCAAGAAACAAATGATTAATAGTTCAATGATACCATGAATTATAAAAATGTAAAACTATTAAATTATTTTCAGTTATATAGTGATAACAAGTAATGATTGAAGTAACTAGCAAAGGTCTTGCTGTAACCTATTTTAATAATAGATATCATTGAATACTATAGAATGTTTGAAATCATTGCTCAAGATCAAATTAACAGTGCCCCATCATTTCACTTGTCTGTTCTGATATAATGTGACAGTCACATTGCTAAGAAATCGTGCATGATGCAAAAAAAAAATGTTTTCAAGGGAAAAAAAAAACTGGAGTTTCTAGTGAACAACATTATTGTTTCTCAAGGAATTTAGAGTATTTCCTAAACCCCATACTTTTCTTTTGTTTTTTACTTAGTCATCCTCAATTTATGTCCATTCTGAATTAATGAAGTTTGACTAAAAAAAGAGTTCAATGATTCTGATAATCCACAGACTATATAGAATACTATAAATTCGAGCAGAAAATGAACATATAATGCAAGGATGTTTTAAGGGAGCTCTATTATTTACATTACTGCTTCAGTTACTAAGTAACATTTTAAGTAAAAAAACAAACAAACAAAAAAACAACAACCAAAAAACCAGAAGACAGTAAAAGGTTATTCAGGAAAAGTGTAGGGAAGTAATTTAGTTACTGTACATTTTCTGAAATATAAACTGTGCTTTAAAAATAAAGCTCTATTACAAATAATTTACCCAATGCATTTGGTATCCAATAGTATCCAACATTGCTATTCATTGAACTTAAGGTATTATCAAACTCCTTCAAAACATTTTAAAATTTGGCTGTACAATGGATTATAGTTTAAAAAAATAATAGTTATGTGTATGTGTTAGAAAAAATAAAGCTCTAATGTAAATGACCTTAAAAATCAAGTCTACTAGAAGGAAAAAGAAACACAGTGTGTTCAATATTGATGTAGATAACCAAACACAAATCTCATATCTTGAATTGCCTCATGTTATTACAAAACCTAAAATGTAATTTTTGCTCAGAATTCAAGTTTTCTACTCATCCTACATAATATGGCACCTTGGTAACACTAATATGGTAAAACTAGATAATCGTAAAGAGAAATAAGATGATTGTTAGAAAGGTTGTTCTCTGAATAAACTTTAGAAAAACTATTTCTTAGATACTCAGTTTGCTTTTCATTTCAATTTCTCTAGAAAATTATGTTAGTGACTATTACATTTTATTATTTTTAGCAACATTCCTCACAACTATCTTTGAAGGTTGGTTAGTATGACTTGCTCCATTTCTGCAGAGACAGCTGAAGCAAAGAGAGCAAGCTCAGAACAGAATTGAGCTCAATACTCACAACTGTAGCTTGTGTTTTCAATCTGCTGCTTAGCCTCTAGGTCATTAGATCTTATTTCTAATGTTTCCCCTGCCTTAGTATATTTAATTGATAACTGAACATGTTGCTTTGCCTACTATCACTATGAACCTTTTGTCAGCAGCATGAAACAGGCAAACATATCTCCTTATAAACAGGTTTTAGTCCAAGAAATAATTAAGTTGTAAATGATAGGGATGGAAAAATGACAACTGTTACATCAGATAGATAAAGAATACATTTTAAGTAGAAAAATAAAGGAGAAAATAATGTGTGGATACTAAAAAATGAAAGGGACTTTTAGTTTCTTACAGGGTATATGTGCCAAGAAGAAAGGCATATCAAAAACTAAGCAAATATTTGAATTATATCTCAATAAGTCTGTTTAAAAATGAAACCACAAATTTACATGAAAATCAGCAAGAGGAAACAGAACACTTTTCAGCACTGTGGAAAACTCCAACTTAAGCTACGAATCAGCTTGAAGTACTTGGGTAAATTGAGATGACTTTCACAGCCAGTGGCAGCCATACAGGTGTATGTCAGATGGGAAGAGATATACCTGTCTAGTCTCCACCGATCTCATGATTTGCCTAATTTCTGGGATGTCTACCTGCTGCATAGGTTTGGGCTTTTGACATAAACCTCCTGTATGCCTGGACCTTAAATGCTGTCAGTATTCATAATGTGCCTAATCAGAGATTCTCCTGGTTGGTTACTAATTAGGACCTTAGTAAATTGCCTGCCTTGTCCCCTCCTGATCTCATGTGATTCTTCTTCCTAGAGTGTCCTACCTGCTGAGACAAAGATTCAACCTATCCTTCTGGCTCAATTGATAACAACACATTCAAGGTAAGTTGACTTATTGTCTTCCTGTTTATCTTCTGGAGAAAGGCCAACCTAGTAAATAAGTAATTAAAAGCAAACACAGGTTTGTTAGAAACACTTTTCCCTCACTCGGTGGTGGTTAAATTTGGAAGATAGCCTTGCTGTTTCAGAGATCTTAGCATCACATAAAACCAATTCACCAAAGGCACAAGCAAAACAAAACTACAAGGAGATGGAAATGATTTTTTTAAAATGTGTGTTTGGTTTTTGTTGACTCGTCTGAGAGATTTGGATGAAAATTGCAAGCATAGATGTCAGTTGTTTTTGATCCTCTTCTCATCATATTTTCACTCTAAGCTTCACACGGAATGCAACTACTTATCTGCTATGGTCTGAATGTGTCCTGCGAAAATTCATAGTACTTTTTCATGTGAGTAGCCCCTCTTATACTTGGGACATTTACATTAGGTATCATGATTTTCCTGTTACTTATGCAAGTACTTTACAATAAAAGGCAATACTATTGTACACATTTTATTTTAGGTTGATTTTTCTCCCTAAATCCATGTGATTCCTCACTTATTCCCAAAACAAAATACAGTGTCTGATTTGTTGACAATTTTTTTGAAAATTTCAAAAAGAATAAGAGGTGATCTCCTTCTGGCAAGATTAGCATTATTTAATAGACTATGGGAGTAACTACTACTCACAGTTACTCCACTCAGCGACCAGCAAGCTACAGTGCAGGACACCCTATGCCAAACAACTAGCAAGACAGGAACACAACCCCACCCATTAGCAGAGTGGCTGCCTAAAATCATAATAAGGTCACAGACACCCCAAAACACACCACCGGACACGGTCCTGACCACTAGAAAGACAAGATCCAGCCTCATCCACCAGAACACAGGCACTAGTCCCCTCCACCAGGAAGCCTACACAACCCACTGAGACAACCTTAGCCACTGGGGGCAGACACCAAAAACAACGGGAACTACGAACCTGCAGCCTGTGAAAAGGAGACCCCAAACACAGTAAGTTAAGCAAAATGAGAAGACAGAGAAACACACAGCAGATGAAGGAGCAAGGTAAAAACCCACCAGACCAAACAAATGAAGAGGAAATAGGCAGTCTACCTGAAAAAGAATTCAGAGTAATGATAGTAAAGATGATCCAAATTCTTGGAAATAGAATGGAGAAAATACAAGAAATGTTTAACAAGGACCTAGAAGAACTAAAGAGCAAACAAACAATGATGAACAGCACAAAAAATGAAATTAAAAATTCTCTAGAAGGAATCAATAGCAGAAAAACTGAGGCAGAACGGATAAGTGACCTGGAAGATAAAATAGTGGAAATAACTACTTCCAAGCAGAATAAAGAAAAAAAAAATGAAACGAATTGAGGACAGTCTTAGAGACCTCTGGGATAACATTAAATGCACCAACATTCGAATTATAGGGGTCTCAGAAGAAGAGAAAAAGAAAGCATCTGAGAAAATATTTGAAGAGATTATAGTTGAAAAGTTCCCTAATATGGGGAAGGAAATAGTTAATCAAGTCCAGGAAGTGCAGAGAGTCCTATTCAGGATAAATCCAAGGAGAAACATGCCAAGACACATATTAATCAAACTATCAAAAATTAAATACAAGAAAAAATATTAAAAGCAGCAAGGGAAAAACAACAAATGACATGCAAGGGATTCCCCGTAAGGTTAAGAGCTGATCTTTCAGCAGAAACTCTGCAAGCCAGAAGGGATTGGCAGGACATGGTTAAAGTGATGAAAAGATGAAACCTACAACCAGGATTACGCAATCCAGCAAGGATCTCATTCAGATTCGACGGAGAAATTAAAACCTTTACAGACAAGCAATAGCTAAGAGAATTCAGCACCACCAAACCAGCTTTACAACAAATGTTAAAGGAACTTCTCTAGTCAGGAAACACAAGAGGAGGAAAAGACCTACAATAACAAACCCAAAACAATTAAGAAAATGATAATAGGAACATACATATCGATAATTACCTTAAATGTAAATGGATTAAATGCTCCAACCAAAATACATAGACTGGCTGAATGGATACAAAAACAAGACCCGTATATATGCTGTCTACAAGAGACCCACTTCACACCTAGGGACACATACAGACTGAAAGTGAGGGGATGGAAAAAGATATTCCATGCAAATTGAAATCAAAATAAAGCTGGAGTGGCAATTCTCACATCAGACAAAATAGACTTTAAAATAAAGACAAAGAGACAAGAGACAAAGAAGGACAATACATAATGATCAAGGGATCAATCCAAGAAGAAGATACAACAATTGTAAATATTTATGCACTCAACATAGGAGGACCTAAATACATAAGGCTAATGCTAACAGCCATAAACGGGGAAATTGAGAGTAACACAATCATAGTAGGGGACTGTAACACCCCACTTTCACCAATGGACAGATCATCCAAATTTAAAATAAATAAGGAAACACAAGCTTTAAATGATACAGTAAACAAGATAGACTTAATTGATATTTATAGTACATTCCATCCAAAACAAAACTTTCATCTCAAGTGCTTATGGAACATTCTGCAAGATAGATCATATCTTGGGTCACAAGTCAAGCCTTGGTAAATTTAAGAAAATTGAAATCGTATCAAGCATCTTTTCTGACCACAATGCTATGAGACTATATATCAATTACAGGAAAAAAAAACTGTAAAAAATACAAACACATGGAGGCTAAACAATATGCTACTAAATAACCAAGAGATCGCCAAAGAAATCTAAGAGGAAATTAAAAAATACCTAGAAACAAATGACAATGAAAACATGATGACCCAAAACCTATGGGGTGCAGCAAAAGCAGTTCTAAGAGGGCAGTTTATAGCAATACAGTCCTACCTCAAGAAACAAGAAACATCTCAAATAAACAACCTAACCTTACACCTAAAGCAATTAGAGAAAGAAGAACAAAAAAACCACAACGTTAGCAGAAGGAAAGAAATCATAAAGGTCAGACCAGAAATTAATGAAAAAGAAATGAAGGAAACAGTAGCAAAGAGCAATAAAACTAAAAGCTGGTTCTTTGAGAAGATAAACAAAATTGATAAACCATTAGCCAGACTCATCAAGAAAAAAAGGCAGAAGACTGAAATCAATAGAATTAGAAATGAAAAAGGAGAAGTAACAACTGACACTGCAGAAATACAAAGGATCATGAGAGATACTACAAGCAACTATATCCCAATAAAATGGACAACCTGGAAGAAATGGACAAATTCTTAGAAAAGCACAACCTTCTGAGACTGAACCAGGAAGAAATAGAAAATATAAACAGACCAATCACAAGCACTGAAATTGAGACTGTGATTAAAAATCTTCCAACAAACAAAAGCCCAGGACCAGATGGCTCCACAGGCGAATTCTATCAAACATTTAGAGAAGAGCTAACACCTATCCTTCTCAAACTCTTTCAAAATATAGCAGAGGGAAGAACACTCCCAAACTCATTCTACGAGGCCACCATCACCCTGATACCAAAACCAGACAAAGATGTCACAAGGAAAGAAAACTACAGGCCAATATCACTGATGAATATAGATGCAAAGATCCTCAACAAAATACTAGCAAATTGAATCCAACAGCACATTAAAAGGATCATACACCGGCCTTTCTCACTTTCTGAGGTGGCCCACACTCTGTCTGTGGAGTGTGTTTCTCTCTAAATAAATACACTTCTTACCTATCACTTTGTCTCTCACTGAATTCTTTCTGCGATGTGACATCAAGAACCTGAGCTTCATTAAGTTCTGAAACCAGGTGTGTGATCTCAGTTGGAAGACTGTGGGTTTTGGCCAGGTTCAAGTCCCAGCCTCATGGTTTCAAGTCCCAATCCAGGTTTTGGCCAGGTTCAAGTCCCGGCCACGTGGGTTCAAGTCCCAATCTGAGTTTTGGCTGGGTTTGAGTCCCAATATGAGGTGCATGGTTTCAACTGGGTTATCTCCACCTTTGTCCTTTTGTTTTTTGGGGGGGGGGGCCGAGCTGCACGGCATGTGAGATCTTAGTTCCCCCAACCAGGAATGGAACCCATGCCCCCTGTGGTGGAAGCGAGAAGTCTTTAACCACTGGATCGCCAGGGAAGTCCCTCCACCTTTGTCCTTGACAAGACTATCGCACAATTCTGTAGAGGTAGAAGTTGCAGAAAACTGATAGTAATGCAAACAATTTCTGTCCATAGAAATACAAATTGTATCTAGTAAAATGCAAGTAATTGTAACCCTATGAATATTGCCCAGTTTTGCATCCATTTGCAAATTTATTTCAGCATCCCTATCTGACTGTAAAGGTGATATGTTGAGTTCTTGTCTGAACTAGTTGTAATATCTTACTGGGTCCATGAAAAAAAAAAAAAGGATTATACACCATGATCAAGTGGGGTTTATCCCAGGCACGCAAGGATTCTTCAATATACGCCAATCAATCGATGTGATAAACCATATTAACAAATTAAAGGAGAAAAACCATATGATCATCTCAATAGATGCAGAAAAAGCTTTCAACAAAATTCAACACCCATTTATGATAAAAACCCTCCAGAAAGTAGGCATAGAGGGCACTTACCTCAACATAATAAAGGCCATATATGACAAACCCACAGCCAACATTGTTGTCAATGGTGAAAAACTGAAACCATTTCCACTAAGATCCAGGGACAAGACAAGGTTGTCCACTCTCGCCACTATTATTCAACATAGTTTTGGAAATTTTAGCCACAGCAGTCAGAGAAGAGAAAGAAATAAAAGGGATCCAAATTGGAAAAGAAGAAGTAAAGCTGTCACTGTTTGCAGATGACATGATAGTATACATAGAGAATCCTAAAGATGCTACCAGAAAACTACTAGAGCTAATCAATGAACTTGGTAAAGTAGCAGGATACAAAATGAATGCACAGAAATCTCTTGCATTCCTCTACACTAATGATGAAAAATCTGAAAGAGAAATTAAGGAAACACTCCCATTTACCATTGCAACAAAAAGAATAAAATACCTAGGAATAAACCTACCCAAGGAGACAAAAGACCTGTATGCAGAAAACTATAAGAAACTGATGAAAGAAATTAAAGATAATATAAACAGATGGAGAGATATACCATGTTCCTGGATTGGAAGAATCAACATTGTGAAAATGACTCTACTACCCAAAGCAATCTACAGGTTTAATGCAATCCCTATCAAACTACCAATGGCATTTTTCACAGAACTAGAAAAAAAAATTTCACTGCTTGTATGGAAACATAAAAGGCCCCAAATAGCCAAAGCAATCTTGAGAAAGAAAAGCAGAGCTGGAGGAATCAGGCTGTCTGACTTCAGACTATACTACAAAGCTACAGTAATCAAGACAGTATGATACTGGCACAAAAACAGAAATATAGATCAATGGAACAGGATAGAAAGCCCAGAGACAGACTCACGCACATATGGTCACCTTATTTTTGAAAAAGGAGGCAAGAATATACAATGGGGCTTCCCTGGTGGTGCAGTGGTTGAGAATCTGCCTGCTAATGCAGGGGACATGGGTTCGAGCCCTGGTCTGGGAAGATCCCGCATGCCGCAGAGCAACTAGGCCCATGAGCCACAACTACTGAGCCTGCACGTCTGGAGCCTGTGCTCCGCAACAAGAGAGGCCGCGATAGTGAAGAGGCCTGTGCACTGCGATGAAGAGTTGCCCCCACTTGCCGCAACTAGAGAAAGCCCTCGCACAGAAACGAAGACCCAACACAGCCAAAAATAAATATAAAAATAAATAAATAAATAAATAAGAGCTGGCACAACCAGATAAATAAATAAATATTAAAAAAATAAGAATATACAATGGAGAAAAGACAGCCTCTTCAATAATTGGTGCTGGGAAAACTGGACAGCTACACGTAAAAGAATGAAATTCATACACTCCCTAACACCATACACAAAAATAAACTCAAAATGGATTAAAGCCCAAAATGTAAGGCCAGACACTATAAAACTCTTAGAAGAAAACCTAGGCAGAATACTCTATGACATAAATCACAGCAAGATCCTTTTTGACCCACCTCCCAGAGAAATGGAAATAAAAACAAAAATAAACAAATGGGACCTAATGAAACTTAAAACCTTTTGCACAGCAAAGGAAACCATAAAGAAGATGAAAAGACAACCCTCAGAATGGGAGAAAATATTTGCAAAAGAAGCAAGTGACAAAGCATTAATCTCCACAATTTACAAGCAGCTCGTGCAGCTCAATATCAAAAAAACAAACAACCCCATCCAAAAATGGGCAGAAGACCTAAACAGATATTTCTCCAAAGAAGATATACAGATTGCCAACAAACACATGAAAGAATGCTCAACATCACTAATCATTAGAGAAATGCAAATCAAAACTACAATGAGGTATCACCTCATACCGGTCTGAATGGCCATCATCAAAAACTCTACAAACAATAAATGCTGGAGCGGGTGTGGAGAAAAGGGAACTCTCTTGCACTGTTGGTGGGAATGTAAATTGATACAGCCACTATGGAGAACAGTATGGAGGTTCCTTAAAAAACTAAAAATAGAACTACCATACGACCCAGCAATCCCACTACTGGGCATATACTCTGAGAAAACCATAATTCAATAAGAGTCATGTACCAATGTTCATTGTAACACTATTTACAATAGCCAGGACATAGAAGCAACCTAAGTGTCCATCGACAGATGAATGGATAAAGAAGATGTGGCACATATATACAATGGAATATTACTCAGCCATAAAAAGAAATGAAATTGAGTTATTTGTAGTGAGGTGGATGGACCTAGAGTCTGTCATACAGAGTGAAGTAAGTCAGAAAGAGAAAAACAAATGCCGTATGGTAACACATATATATGGAATCTGAAAAAAAAAAAAAAGGTTCTGAAGCACCTTGGGGCACAACAGGAATAAAGACGCAGAGGTAGAGAATGGACTTGACGACACGGGGAGGGGGAAGGGTAAGCTGGGACAAAGTGAGAGAGTGGCGTGGACTTATATATACTACCAAATGTAAAGTAGATAGCTAGTGGGAAGCAGCCGCATAGCACAGGGAGATCAGCTCTCTACTTTGTGATCACCTAGAGGGGTGGGATAGGGAGGGTGGGAGGGAGACGCAAGAAGGAGGAGATATGGGGATATATGTATATGTATAACTGATTCACTGTGTTATAAAACAGAAACTAATACACCATTGTAAAGCAATTATACGCCAATAAAGATATTAAAAAAAAGAAAGATGTAACTTTATAATATTCACACCTATGTAAAGAAAATTAAGCAAAATATTCAATAATTCTATATACTTGTCAACATTCTCTATCATGAGTGTGATAAATATGAAATTAAGAAGTACTATGTGAGGTATTAAAATGCCTTGTTATTTCAAAAAGCCAATCTCTTCATCTCGTATTCCCAGATCATATTGAAAAATTCTGCCACTCTTTTATTTCAGCATTTATTTTAGCCCCAAAGAGGAAGATAATTGCTGATAAAGAAAAATCAATATAGAATGAAACAACATATTGGCTGTACAATACATAAAAATTCATTACATATGTTTAAACACTTTGAAATGGCTAGTTTGCAGTAAGATTCTATCTGAAAGGGCTGACAAGCTGACTACTATAGCATTGTAGATTAACCGGCAAATTGAACGTTAAAAAAGAATGAGACCTAGGGAAAGTAAGACTTGATCGATGTGTGTGTTTGCTTGGGAGATTTAAGTAAAAGTTAAGAAAAAACCCACAGTTGGGCATTACAATAGTGGTCCCTAAACAGCTTAGGGATTTGAGAGTACTGGAAGCCAAAAGGAGGGCAGAATATGGATAGATATGTGAGATATAGTTTTTTATAGATAGATTCCTTGATAAGTATTGAATACTGATTGATTTGAGAAGAATGAAAAAATTAAATATATCTTATCTGCTGTTGTTACTGAGTCTCATGCTAGGTATCCTAGGAGATTATAGATGCTATGAAGTCATACTCATAAACCTACTAGGTTTAAATGTACAAAACCTATTCTTTGAATCTCTAGTCTTGGCATTGGGTAATTAAGATATGCACAGAAAAACTCTGTATACTGAATACATTATTTTCACATTATTTAAACCTCTTTGGTAAACAAAGGAAACATTAGATCATAAAAATAAAACAATGAAGTGCACACACATTGCAGTCTAGTCTTAATATTAGTTGGAAAGTAAATAGGCACAGAAGACCAAGATATTATCCATGAAATAAGAAATTAGGCAATAAATATAATTTATAACTCAATTTCAAATAAAAACCTAACTCAAAATTTAAGAAACAAGTATATTCTGCAAGATAAAAAATGGAAGACTTCCCCCAGCATTGATTTGTTCTTTTAAACAAATTATTTTATGCAAGTTTGGTTTTCAGCATTCCTAGCTGACATTCTGGAGTAAAAATTATTTTTACTTTATAACACATATATACTCTCATTTCCCTTAAAATACGTGTTACTTTGTGTAATAGTTTGTTGAGTGGTATAAGGGAATATGGCAGCATTTTTTCCATGTTTTCTCATACTGTTCAAATTAACCAGCAAAATATTTATTGTGTATTTACGTGCTGGCTTTATGAAAGAGTCAAATGAAATGAGTGATCTGATTCCTGCCTACAAGGAGCATGTAATTTAATTCTGTTGATAAACTACATATGAATAAAATAAAGTCCTAAACTATCTAGGGAAACAATCATAAGACAGGGTATGTATTAAAACAGTACTGATAAAACAGTACAAACAAGAAGTATAGTAGGAGTTTGGAGACAGAAGACAGAATAACAGGTGCCCTATAAATGCCTGCTGAAAGGAACTAATTAATTCAGTCAGTAACATTTAATGAGAAACTACTGTATACTGATCTACATACTAGAAATTCAAAGATGAATAAATCAAGGGCTTTGCCAGTAGTAACCAAGAGATTTTAAGCCGAGGTACCTTGGTTTTTAGCCTAGATGCATTAGATCTTCAGAGCATGATTGACTGCTTCCCAAATCATCAGTTAATCGACAAGGGTCAATAGTTTTAAAGAAGGCATCAAAAGAAAAGAACAAGCTGTTAGCTTATTCTTCAGGAGTTCTAAGCTATAGTTATCAATAATCAGTTTTTTTTCATGGAAATTATGAACTCTAAAAATATGAAAATGAAATAAAATAATTACCTCCCCTGAAGAATTTGATTAGGTGGATCATGATGTATAAAAACATATTCATGCCTGCTCTAGACAAACTGTATCCTAAGGGAAGTAGACTTATCACATTAAAACAGATTTCTTCTATTCATTAAAATTGGTTACTTGTTAATATCACTAAATACTTTCCATATTACATGTAGGTTATAAAAATGCATTTTCAGGCTGCATTGCTGAATTTGCATCAATTATTTACAAAGCAGAAAAGTTTTGCCCATATTCTTATTATCACATGTTTTGTGCATGTAACCTGCTATTGATTGCCAGCAAATAAAGATTTAAACAATTAAAAATGAAAGGTAATTTAGGTAAATACCCTAAAACATCAATGGTCTTTAAAAACATAAAATATCACATGAATGAATATTTTTTAGATGATTTTTTTTCTGGTTCCATTCCATCCTTATTTTGAAATGAAAGAGCAATCAAGTTATGGGAAATGTATGAAAATATTTCTATTTTAAACTAATTTATTAAAAATAAGGAAGTGTGACAAAAGACATAGCAACTAATTGAATTATGCTGAAGATACATGCCTCTCAATTTCATTGAGCTGCAGCTATTTATTTATAAGATTGTTTCATAATCACAACTTGAAAATTCATTTTTGGAGTTAAGACTAGCTCACTGTAAACATTATTTATTATTTTATTATTATGTAATATTCATTTCTTGAGATAACTTAGGCCTTTTCCTTACCAAGTTAAACATGATATAAGTATATTTAATTTTTTGTTTGTTTTTCCCAGATGCCCTTTTCTAGATCAAGATGTCTTTTGACCAAATTGAAATTAAATGAAATTATCAGTGTGTTAACTTTTCAAACTATATGACCTGATACAATTTGACTACATCTAAAAGTGACTTCAGAAAAAATATTCATTTCCAGGAGAAGGTTTTGTGTAAGGTCTGTGATAATGGACGGCTATTTCAAACAGAATATTTTCATATTAGATAATTTTTGCTCAATTTAAAATCTATTCCAGAAAAAAAAATTACCTGATATTACCTGACACTTGACTCAACTTTAGCAAACCCTTTCTAAGCAATGCTTGAGATATATGTGTGTATATATATATATATATATACACACACATATACACACACATATATATATATATTCTCTCTCTCTCTCTCTCTGTCTTCTTTTTTAGACTACAGGGAGTTAAAAGTAAAGCAAAAGAGAACTTGACTCAGTGGAAATAGGAATTTATTGCATTAAGAAGCTAATGGATATATCCATTCCTTTGTAACCAACTGTGTTAATGATAGTTACAAAATAAATGAATAAATGGATCAATGGGTGATTAAATGAGAATTCTTTTTTTTTTCATGTTGAAGCAATACCTTAGGAAAAACACTGTGTAAAAGCAGAGAGGACAGGAATAAATTCGGAGATTAAACTAAACTAATTATTTTTCTCTCCATCTTTAATTTCTCCAGTTAAACAATAAGCAGGGAGACAAAGTATCCAAGAGCAACAAAGTGAGCATATAAAACAATGATAGGTGATTCTGAGATAAAAAGTTCAGAAAAGATAATAGAGAAGCTCAGAAAAGATCTGGGACAGTTCAAAAGTATATACAGTAGCAGAAATCAATCAAATGGATGAAACGATGAGATAATTCATTTTCTTGTACAAAGTGAGCTAAATGAAGGTAAGTTGGCTGAAATTACCATGCAAACAAAAAGTAAATGCATATTTGAAATAATAATGAAAATACGAAGAAAGCCAGGATGGAAAAATCAAAATAAATGTGCTATGATTCAGCAAGTTATTTTTGTAACCTTAATTAGCAGGTCAATTCAAATGAGTAGAGTTTTACACAGTTAAAACTTGGGAAGGTACAGTATCTTCCAAAAGAATCCAGTCAAACCAGTGAAAGGAATTTAAGAGGCAGAAAAGATTTCTACAATGTGTAGCCTCATCAGTCTCCTAAAATGGCAGATCTAGATATAGCTCCTCTAGGATTTTTAGTAAACCAATTCATTTACTAACATTTTTTGGCTTGGTACATGAGGTAGTTGTAAAATTATTTGTTAAAATATAGTAAAGGAACACTTAGTCTATGATATGTGCCGAAATTACATAAGAACTTGAGAAACAATGAAAAAAGTAATAACCATGAGGTGAGCATATACAGCAAAAGAATATTAACATAATTCATTAGCAATACACTAATATGGGTTGAGAACACATTGAAGGAGTGTAATTAAGAATAGATATTAAAGTAGCCATTATAACACATTAACATATTTTGGCTAACAGATTGGACAGGTGGTTTGCCAGACCATTTAACACATCTAAAGAAGTAGTGTAATGGCAAATTGCCCTCCTAGCAATGTTCAGTTCTACAACCTAATGCACACAACTCAAAATGTGTGTCTTGTTTGGTACTTAAAAAATCCAAGTACATTACCCTCTAAGAAAAATCCTTAGCATTGTCACCTATCAGATTGCATTCAACCTCATAATTCACAATTTCCATGAATTGTACCCGTGACCATCTGATTCCTCATCACACCTTATTTACTTACTAGGTTCGTGAAAACTGCCTCTTTGTTTCTTAGTTTTTCTTTTCTTTTCTTTTCATCTCCACCGCTAGTCCCAGAAACGTGTTTTGTAGTTCCTTGTAGTACAAAACTCAAAGTAATCAAACAATAAATTCTTGCTATATCTCTCAGTTAGACATTAAATATTTAAATAATTTGTATTTCAACCTCTGTGGGAAGGACATGAATAGGCAGGAGACATGCAACACTGATACCACCTTCTCTAGGAGCGCTTCCCTGACTGACTCCCCCACCTGGAGGCTGGATTCGGAGAGCTTTCATGTGCTCTCAAAGCATCCTGGGCTACTCCTGCTGTAGCACTTCCAACACGGTATTTTAATTGTATGCTTACTTGCTCACTTCTCCCAATAAAATTTGATCTCTTTGAGGAGAGGGATTGAGTCTTATTTATCGTTGCATCTGCAGCTCCTAGCACAATACCAGACATTGGATACAACTTTATTAAATGAATAAAAGAACAATATGGATAAATTTGCGGTGCAAGTTAAAAAAAAAAGGAGCTCACCAATAAAAAGTATTCTACAATTACTTCAATTGAAGGGCCATTATCAATGGTTCTTTAACTTTTAATCCTTCAAAATATAGGATTATTAAACATCTAGGGATACAATCGTGTATGACAAAGCTTTTGATCTTAAAAATTTGTGTTTAGAAATGTCACGGATTACATACTTCGAAATGATAATATTAATCAGCATTACTAAGTAGGTGTCATGAGTTCTGTTATTAAAAGATATATGTATATATTTATGTTTTATTTTTAATTTAGGGGGTTTTAGAATCTCATGTGGAATTAGTTACAGTAACTAATTAGTTTTAATTAATAAGCAAAGAGCAAAATACTCCACATGCATTTTTCCACATAAATTTTAAAAAATTGTATTCACATTTTCATCCATAATAAGTTGGAGCAATAGATTTTCTCATTCAATCCACTGCCTTCAGATCGGCAAGATATTATTAGTCAGATTTTATATTTAGAAAACCTGAAGTTCAGGAATATGAATTCACTGACTTCAGGTTACACAGCTAAAAAGTGTTGAAGGGGTGTGAGGCAGGCAGGCCCTAAGTCTTCTGTGCTCTTAGGCAGAGTTGGGTAGAGAAGCAGTAGTAGAAATATTTTAAAAGAGTTAATAAAATAAAAAGCATTTGCATTTTATTTTAGTATGCACTATGTATACTCAGGAGTCAGATTGATTCCTATATTGTGTTTCTTGATTAGATTGCTATATTTAATTGGGTTTTCTTTTCCAGACCAAGTGGTTATTAATTTATTCAACAAATATTTATATGGATGCTCATTCAAGCCCATGGGCTGTGTTAGTAGTTGGTAAAGAATGGTGAACAAAACCTGCATGATCTCTGTACACTTAATAAATAAAGAAGAAAGAACAACAGGAAGAAACAGGAGATAGAGAAGGAAAAAGAGGAAAAAGAAAATGGGCGTAGCTAAATTCTATCTGATAAATGGGAAAGTGGGTTAGGAGCAATATGCATGAAAGGGGTGAGAAAACTAGTTTAGAATCCAAGTGATTTTCATATCATTCCTATGATAGGCATAAATGTCTTGGGTGGGGCGATCAGCTTGCTTTACCCCTAACACCGCTCCCTACCCTGATGAAATCAACATTTCTTAATACTGTGTACTTCGCACAAAGGGGACCAAAGAGGAAATAAAGAGAAAAAAAATTAAACTCTTTGATCTTCCCAGGAAGGAAAACAGTTACAAGTTTTTATACTAGAAACAACTAATGCTGTTTTCATGATTTAAACTAATTTCTAATAACTTAGTCTAGAAGTTTAACCTGAAGAATAAAATGATTGACAGAGTAATTACTGAAATGTTTTGCATATGCTCTACTAGAATTGATATATGTGACATATTAAGGAAAAAAAAAGCCAAGAGACAAAGAGGCTTCCAGGAACCTAGACTATTTCATATTATAAGAAGGTAAAAGGCAAATGAAATTTTAAAGAATGGATGATTATAAAAAGATTTCTTGATGATCTGATGTTTTTGATTCAATAAGTGTCTTATAGTAATATTGATTTAGTAATCTTTATATATTTGCTTAAACGTCTACAATAAATAATTTTGCTCACTTAATTTTTACTAATTCTGAGGCTCAAGTCACCTCTTCTCTCTAAAACCTTCCCAGATGGGAAATGATCTGGCTTTCCTCGACCTTTCAAGATACGTTTATTCTTATCACACACTTTCTTATGTGGTGGTTATGTGTGCATCAGCCTTATATTTCTTCTTTCCCATATTAGATCATAAGCTCTGTTTGGCTCGTAGGTTTTTATCCTCCACATAACAGGTGCTCAAATAAGACTTGTTGGTTCTCTTATTCTTGCAACAAATACTTATTGAGGACCTGCTATATGCCAGGCATGAAGAAACACAATGCGTTGAACATATTCTGACATTTTCTTTAAAACTATTACACCATAATTTTGTTTGATAATATTATAGAAAATATCCCAATATTTCAAATGAGCATTTATTAAAATTCCTCTTTCCCTATAAGCCCATTTTCTATCTCTATTCTGTTTATAGGTTCACTCAAATGTACTTTTGTTATTTTTCTTTTCTATAATATCTTTTTATTCACCTTTTGAACCAAGTCCAGGTCTCTTAAGAAGAACTTATAAATATATATTTTGCTATTAGATGTCTAAAAGTCCAGCTTTTGGTTCTTAATATAAGCAAGGAGATACCAAAATAAGAATAACAAAACAATTTTCTAATTATGAGGACTGTAGTCATGATTGGAGCAAGTATATTTTATATTTGGAATTTTATGCAAAGATCACACAGCTGTCAAATCAAACTAATTCATTCTAATACTCTAGGAAATATTTTTTCTGTTTCAACTTAAGGATATAAAATCAATTTATAATCATTGAAGTAATAGATTCTCATTGTAAACATATTGGAAATTATAGAAAATTTTTAACAAGGTGGTTAAAGAAACATCCATTTAGCTGATCACAAGATGATATGTTCACCAATATTATCATGGGGTAAAATCATGCTATGGAGATTTTAATTATCAACTGTAAATAGAGAGCATCTGATGTGTCAGCAAAGAAATATCAATAAAATGATAAAAAAATCATAATAATTATGTTCTTCCAAATGTGCTTTTTATAGTTCTATTAAAAGAATTCTTCTGTTACTGAAAGCTAACTTGGACTACCCATGTGAACTTTTAACAAACTTTTAATCTAAATAAAAGAGTAATAAAAAATGTATTATAAAAATAGAAGTACGCAGATTCCAGTTATGAGTTTGGAATCTAGATTGTGGAATTGAAAGTTCGAAGGCAGGTTTAGTACAAAGCTTGAAATGAAGAGTTAATAAATCTACATGAAACACAAAATTACTTTTTAAGAATTTGTGTTTTACCCTCTGGCTGTCTTTCAATCTCTATTATGTTCACACTGCACGCTCTGGGTATTGAATAAAAATATACACAGCCCATGCAATGAGCACATCCTAGAGCCAAGTCCAGCTGTGATATAAAGCTCAAAACATAGTATCATTTGGTCAAATTTTAAATGTTAAATAAATTTGAAATGATTTATTCTGAAAGTCGAAAATTTGGCCAAAAGACTATACTAAAATCTTAGCACTTGAAGAGACCATATTGAAGTAATCTCTTACCCTCTAGCCATATCCTTTACCCTTTCCCAAACCATACCAGACAGATGAATATCTATTCCAAGTGCATTTCAAAGATATTTGGGAACAACCTGGGATAACTCTTATCAGAATTTACAAACTGTAATAAGAAATGTCTTTGTTTATTACATCCAAATTAAATTCCTTGTTCTGCAGACTAAACCAAAAGTGGTGTCATGGAAAAAAATATTGGACATGAGACTAAGAAAACATGAATTATACCTTATAACTATGTGACAAGTCAGTTAAATTCTCTGTGCCGCAGTTTCTATGCCTGTAAAACAGGGATAATAATAACAAATTTACATATTTATTATGTGAAAGGTTAAGGGATTTTACACATGCAAAAGTAGTCTGTAAACTATAAAAAACAAGCAATTATAACGGATTCTTTTTCTGGAGTAGTAATACTCCAATTCATATCACCATTTTCTCCTCTTCATAGGTCTTATTTTCTAATCCTTTCATCATCTCTGTATCTCTTCTCTGAAATCTTTTCAATCTTTTCTCTTACATCATTATGCAATTCCACCACCCTGAACTAGACCTAAGATTTAATCAATTAGTTGGCTGAGGTCTATTTTTATTACTTATCATTCTTACTTCAATAAACATGCAAACTGGTTGCTTGAGATATAGCTGTGAACAAGACAGATAAGGTCCTGGCTACCATGGAATTTACAATATAGGGACAGGGAGAGAGTCAATAAGGGAGTGAACAAATAAGATAATTTTATATAGTATTAGTGCTGTGAAAAATAAAACAGATAAACATGAGAGGTGAGGGTGAGTAGTTTGGATGGGGTCATCAGGGTAGAATTTTTGAGACAGTGATGTATGACCTGAGACTTGAAGAAGGAGGGGGATTAGTCAGTTGAGGATCTGGGAGAATAGTGTTCCAGGAAGAGCATCAAATGGCTTAAGGTGGGTGTGAGCCACTGAGGCTGGGGGATAGTGAATGAGTTGTTTAAGAAAAAGCTAGAGAGAAAAGCCTGGGACCCTATCATTAAGGTGTTTGAAGTCATGGTATGATGATAAGAAGGCATTGAATGGTTTTAAAGATGGAATGATGTGTTACAACGAACTAAAAAACCAACCTTCAGAGTTACCCAGTGATTTCTGAATCCTCTCAATACATTCAACTGAGTATCAGATGGGTTTCTTTTACTTTGTAAATGATCTGCAAATTGGACTTTAGGATTTTCCTTTCATCTGTGTTTAGTAAGCATTAATTAGTTGTTTATGTGATACTTTGCAATAGAGTAACGACTGACATTAAATTTAGTCAACTTAGAGATCTATGCCATCCGTTTTGTCCTCATTCTCCAGATATGCCAAAAAAGACTGACAAATCAGTCTTGTGCTATTTCCATTTCATAGGAAGTCATGCAGAATGACAGAACCACTCTGTATATGGATAAAACCATGTTTTATCCTACTTCTCACCTGTCATTCAATGACGAAATGATTGAATGATGATATACGGATATTTTAAAAAACTAAAGAGGAAAGCCTAAAAGACTATCTTGTTTTTCTCAGGCTGCTACAGCTACAGCTAAAAGCCCTGCTGACATCCTCTCCCTTCCCTGACCCGTGCCCCACCTATGAAAAAACAAAGCCTTCTTTCAGAGAAAAATGCAATTTACAGTGCAATAAGTACTGTGTTTCTCTATTCTAAAAGAAAGACTGCTGTATCATATTGTATTGGGAATAATCAAAATAAATTAATCATCAAGAAAAAACCCCACAAGAATAAAAATTACTATTTGCATTGTTCGCCGGTAGACAAAAATGACAAAATGTGCTCCCAACTGTTAATAGTTTCTGCATAATATTTAGATAGTGTTGAAAGAAAACCTGAATTTGATAAGTGAAAATAGAATATCCTCCCAAATGCTTGAAAAGTGTATTAGGTACTATGGATTTAGTACTGTAATTGTCATGATCATATGTGGAAAACACTTACATGAAATAATTAGGGAGAAAATGGAGAATATAATGCCTGCATCTGAACTGACGTACTACTAGTCCCTTGGAGCCAAGGACTGTGGATATTTTAGGGGAACAAAACTTGCCACCCCAAAATGTCTCTTTGGCATGCAGATTATTTCAAGCTGAAAACAATCAAGGCCCAAAAGACTCGGGAAGAAACTTTGACCTTCCCCCTAACTGCCTAAAAGAATTTAGATAGAGGGCCTGTTCCCAGAATAGAGCTATGACCAGAGATAGCTGCAAAGAATATGGGCTCAGTGTGATGGTGGTGGGGGGCAAAGAGGGCCTAGAGTTCAGAGTCTACTCTGTGTCTCACTGTTTCTGCCTGGCCCAGTAAATACTTATTTACCAAACGTTTTGCTTTTCCATCTCCATGTGAATTGCCTTCCTCCCCTTTGAAGTCCCAAACCACTACCCTCAACATCCTCTTTTGTCTTTAGCTGAAGACAGCATTTAAGTTGGTCTCTGGGGCCATCTCAGGGAGTTAGTTTCCTGAGTATCTCTCATGTATTCAGGAGGTACACATGTTAATAAACTTCTTAACCTGTCTTTTATTATAGGGGGTCTCAGCCAAGAACTCAGAATGGTAGAGGGAAAATTATTTTTCCTTCCTTACACAGACTACACTGTTTTAAGACATCCCTGTCTTGGCACATGCTATTTCTTCTGTCTGGAATGACCTTTGACCCTTTCCATGCTTGGCCATCTCAGAGTCATGACATAGAGCACTGCTAGATATCATGTCCTCTGTGAAGCCTGCTCTGACAGTGCCAACCATTCCCTTCTCTACAGTACTTGTGGATCTCATACTTATTCCATCATTGCCTTCATGCCATTTTATTTTCATTATTTGTCTGCATATCTCTCTCCTCTGTGAGACTGGGAGCAATTAACAACAAATATAACTGAATCTTTTTTGGGCCCCCAACACCTGGCATAGTGCCTGCATACAGTAGGCATTTAGTAAACTATTACTGAACTGAGCAGTGTTAAGCAAACTACCTGCAGATACCTGAAGTTGAGGAAAATAGACATGCTGATTTTAAAACAGAACATAAAAACCTTTGTTCATACTGGAAAATGAGAATCAAAGCATGTTGCCAAAATACTGTTTCTCATCCACAATCATATTTTTAATGACTCTTCTATGTTTGTTTTGTAAAAAAAAAATCTAGTGACTGATATAGGTCATTCAGAAATAATCTATATTCACCCCTTTTCATAAAAGTGGTTTTTTCATTATTAAATCTGATTTATTGACCTGAAATCGCATAAACCACCACAACCTTCTGCATTTTTATAATCCTGCCTTTTGCATTCTTATACTACACATTGCATGCACATGCTTTCAACTGTGTTACACTTGGTTGTCTGATTTTAAATAATTCTTCAAGATTCCCTTTAAACTTTCTTAAATTCTCCTGACTTTGCCCTTTATACTTTCAAAGTCAGCTTCCAACTAGGGCAGCTTGTTTCCCTAATTCTTTGTCATTCATTCGTGGTTTTGTTTTTTTTCTCTCTCCTTCCTTCTTCTATCTCTCTTGATCCCCCGGTGGCTCCCCGGGGAAGCTGCTGACTGTTTTTCAGGCTTTCCATTGTATTTTCTCATATTCATTATTTTCTCCTCCATGGGGCTATCGCCTTCATGCTGTTTTCTTAAGGCACTTTTTTCTTTACATGAGCCTTAATGTATCTATTTTCTTCCATAGTTTCCATTCCTGTCACCACCTGATATTTATATATATATTTTCCTCTGTTACTTCCTGAGCTTCCTCATACTTCCTTCCTCTCTTTTGTAAGTGTCAAGTGGCTTTTTGGCATTCAATAGAACAGGGACTATTGTCACCAGCTCAGAAATCCTTTTGTCCCCCCAAAACAATAGAGGTATTAAGTGCTGCCTTTTCTTCGGCTTTTCTATGGGCTGTTTTCATATGTCTTTCCTCTCCAATTACTCACGGTCCCTTCCTGAAAAATGCTGTATTCTGGTTCTCTCTGCCTGAAATGTTTTTCATAGAGAATCTACTTTGGGGATTATTTGAGCTACCATTCTCTGTTGACTCACCTTCTTCTCAATGTCTGGCCCATACCCGAGGCCCGAGGCCACTTACATCACGACTATGGACTAAGCACAATTAAGAAACTCAGTATTGAGGACTAAAACTTTATTTAGTATGCTCTCGCTTTTCATTTATTTCTATAACATGTTGCCACCAATTTTTAATACTTTCAATTCTGAGAAAAGACTTACTTAAAGCCTCTAGCAGTACTTATTTTATTAGCAGGGGCGTGTAACTCTTATCTACAGAGGCTCAAATACCAAAACCTTCAGATCCTATAAGCAGGTGATATGCCAAATTAATAAACCATTAAATAGGAACGACATATCTAATTTTCAAGGATACGATGCTAATCTGATTAAAGTGTGAGGGGAAAAAAATTAAACGGGAACAATTCAGTGTGTTTAAAAAGGAACAATAGGCCCCAAATGGAGTTATTTGTGCTAAGCTCTATGTCAGCAAACCAAGACTTAATACCTGACCTAACCACAGTTACAACCACCCCCAGGAATGTAGTCTTAACTGGTCAGTTTGGAATTTTCTAGTCAGAACCAATAAAATAATCTGCCACATAGTCTCCTTCCGTCCCCATAGGTAGGTTACCTAAGACTGGAATAATCCACTCTTTCCCCCGCTTCTGCCTATAAAGGGCTTCCATTTTGTACAACTCCTTGGAGCTCCTTTCTATCTGCTAGATGGGATGTGCTGCCCTACAAATGAGTCATTCAATAAAGCCAATTAGATCTTTAAAATTTACTCAGTTGAATTTTGTTTTCTAACAAGTAGTTCTAGTCATCCTCCTATGTGAATCCAGGAGACTCGTGAGGTGCTATAGATAGTTTCCATGCACTTAAAATATGACTTAATGAAAGTTCAGTTACATATAACTTCTCAGAAATGTATCTATTGCCTAAAACAAGGCAAACTCACACTTATCTCCCACTAGCTACATCGATTTTTGAACAATTTCAGCTATTCACTTAGGTAAGCACACGAGCTCCCAAACTGTTCCACTAACTATTGATAGAATTGTGTTATATAGCGAAGAGAATAAGCCTCCAAAAACACTGGCTCAAAAATTTAAATCTAAAATCTGCTTTCTTTGCACCTTATAGAGCAGTTATTTCTTGGTTGGTGCTTTGAAGGTTTTTTTTCTCTGCAAGACTGAAAACTAACAGAAATTGTTTAGTTTAGCAGCAAATTGCCTGAAATTGAGCCAGCCCAAGAACATGTAGTTAATAACTGTCAGTCCTTGCAAGTAGCTCTGTATTCTAATTAACTTGCACTTTTATAATTTCTTAGCAAAGTTCCTTTACACTGCAAGGTTTTTCCTGTTAAAACTGATTCATTTTGGTTCTGCAAAGAGGACAGAAACTCAAAGCTCAAAAGCTCTCCCCTACCCTGATCCTACCCTGTACTATCTAGGTTAAATCATTCAATTTGTCTGTGGTTCATCTTTTCATCTTTAAAAACCAAGATGTTAATAAATAATATGTGAAGGCTGACAAAGCATTATGGCAGTGAGAAGTCTGCATTAAAAAACACCAGCACATACATTAAAGAAGACAAAATAGAGAGTCAAAGTAATCAATATTGCTTCATCCTTTTTTTTTTTTTTGCTTCATCCTTTTCTAAGACACAAATAAGTAACCTAGCTTCTAGGGCTCTTGTGAACACTAAAAGAGATCTGTTTTTCAGATGCTCTGTAAACGGCAACAACTGATTTATCCAGAAACATCATTTATATAGAACAAAATTGCACACAGAAAGGAAGCAAAAGTAATATGTTATCACAAAGGTCACATCCACTTCATTAATAATAGCATTGTTTCTCCTTTTTAAAAAATCATGTCTCCTAGTTTCTAAATATTTTCTTAGGAAATGGGTTCTGTTTTACAAAATTCATTGTTAAATTTCTTTTTCCTGATTTACTCATCAGTAACACCAGTATGCAAAAGTTGGGGGTTAATTATCAAATCATTGTGGTGAGCTAAAATTTATTGTTAACAAGAAAACAAATGCGTGTCAGTGGAAAACTGAAAATTCATGAACAATCCAAGAAATCTTTCTGCAAAAAACTAATCTGTTAAAAACTAATTTGCAATTATACCACAATAAAAAAAGAACAAATCAGAAATAATATTAATAGATAGTATATAGGATCTATATAAACATGACTATAACAATCTACTGATGATCTAAAAGGAGATATACATATGTATATACATGTATGTGTAGATATAGATATACATATATTTGTATATATGTAATTTTGTTATTGGATTATGTAGTGGACATCAGTTGCTTTTGTCTTTCCAGTATTTTCTCCTCCCTTTTTTTGTTACCAGTGTCTTCCTTCTTTTGAGGAACTCTACTTTCGCTAATCTGTATGGTTCTGTGGAAGCTCCCTCCCCCAACCAGAGGAGGCTACTCTCTCAGTCTGGGTCTATAATAGTACCTTAGCCTCTTGGTCACTCTAATGATCCTAGGGACCATGATTTGATCCACATAAGTCAATTATAGTCCTTCTCAATTATTCCAAGGTGGAAATTAAGGGAAAGCATTCTCAGTTCTCCTGGATGATCGTCTGTAAGGATGGCTCTCTAAAGATGATAATAGTCACATTTCCTGACACATAGAAGAGTCTAAGAAAATGAGGATAGCACATGCACAAGAGCTGAAATAAGAAGTAAAACAATGGGGTAAAGGGGTGGTTGTGACACTTTTCAAATTCCAGGATGCCATCAATTCCAAGTCCTGTACTACTCCTTACCTTATTTTAGTTTGGATATATGAGCCACTGAATTTGCCATATTTAGTTAAGATGGTTGGAATTGTGTTTCTAAAAAAAGAAAATACTAATTTGCATAAAACTAGTATGGTTCAATACCCTAAATTACAACATTACACACTTTTCTAAATAAACTTGGAACCTAGAAAAAAATGTTATCATTTTGGTATAGTAACCCCACAAACAAAGCAAAAACCAAGAAACAACCATTAAAACATAAGTAAATACATTAAAAAAATGCAAAAAAATATGTCCCATTTATTACTCTGAATGGCATCTACTATGTTATATATAAAATACTAACTTGTATATTCCCACGGTAGTTTCAAAGTAAGACATTTGCTCAGGTTTTTAAAAAGTTTTGATATAGATATCACATAGTATTAATAAAAAAATTCAGTTAAAATTCTCCACTTGAATTGTATCTTTTTTTTCATGTAAGGTACAGTAATAAGATCTAAGCTATGAAAATGTAGACTTGATATTTCCAAAGATGTATAAATATTAATGCAGTTTATTTTATCACTGCCTGAATGAAGTCTACATCCTGATGGAATGGGATAATATTCTTTTTTAATGACCTGTTTAAATTATCATCTACTGGGAAATAGTTATACTTTGTTCTTGAGAGCAATTTGAACTTTATTGAAAGTTGAAAGTAATTATTGAAAGAAAATTAAGTTTTCCCTTGTTGATCTTATATGGATAGCCACTTGCATCTAACCAAGTTTGGAATAACAAGAATTTTTTTTTAATTTCAAAAGCTAATCAATTAGAAAAAAAAACCTTCACTATAAGAGCTAGTCAGAAAATCACTCTCAATATTTCACTCTCAAATATTCACCAATTCTCAATATTTCAGAATTGGTTCTTCACCTTTATTTATTTAAAAATCTTTATGTGAAACCAGATTTATTTATTTGGCCACACCTCGAGGGATCTCAGTTCCCTGACCAGGAATTGAACCTGGGCCACGGCAGTGAAAACCCGGAATCCTAACCACTAGGCAAACCAGGGAACTCCCCCATTCTTCATCTTTGAATGAGACTATACTAACCAACCTCTCCATATCAGAAGAGGTTCCAACAGAGTATAAGGGCCCTGATTTCATGTTCTTAAATATAAGGACTCAGCAAAAGCAGAAAACAGTTTTATGTTAGGAAAAAATATCTGAGTCTATTTGTGAATTTTATATGCCATTGTAGTCAGGTAGCACTTAAGCAGAAAATCTACTACCAGTGAACACTTAATCCTTTGAGTTTAAGAAACAAGGAGAAACAGAAAGCATAACATAATAATAGGTGATGTAACTCAAATGCATAAGGTAGAAGCGTTCTACTTTTTTTTTTTTTTTTTTTTGAAGAGTCCTACTTTTGAAAGGGGTTGAGAGCTCTCTACCTCCAGGCTGTAAACTACTTGAATGCACAGAATATGCTTTTGTTTTCATTGTATTTAGCATAGAGTCTGGTATCTATTAAGTCTTCAAAAGATGTTTGTGTGACTGCACTGAATATCAAATTCAAATAAGTTTCAATAATTTTTAAAATGTGCATAATTTGTTACCAAAACTGCAGCTGTTAAACATTTGCTCTCAAACTTCACTGCGACATGGCATAGCCTGGGAACACTCTGTGACACTCACCTTCTGTGAAGAATGAGATTGGAGTCTCATAAGATCAAAATGTGGATAGAATTCTACCTGTGGTCTTGCAAAAGATAAGATGTTATTGACAAAGTCTTTAATGTTCCACTTGCTAATGGCCCATCTGTGTACTTCCCTCTAGCCAGAGGTCCATGCCATGTAGGAAGCCTCCCTTGATTGTTCCTACTCAATAATCACTCCTAATGATATTTAGGTTTCACCTTTTCATTCAAAGTGAGAGTAAGATATATTTAAGCAGAAACGTAGAGAGTGATGACATCCAATCCTACATTCCATGGTTCAGGGATGCATTATCAACAATCAATTGAAGATAATACTACCTGCATTACTAGGTTGCTAAGATGGTTACCATTAAGAATAGAGTATGCATGGAAAATACCTTGCACATATTAAGGGTTATATAAGTATTTGTTGAATAAAAAAATGAATGATTAATTTATATTTTAATTGCACTATTATGATATACCACATTCACTTCAAATTTCAGTTTTGAGAATCATGGAGTTCTATAAAACAATCTAACTTCCTGGCTTGAGCTTAACCTGTAATACACTTCAAACTTAAGGACAGGAAGGTTGTAAAATATTTTGATCATATATGAATCTTCTTACATTTACTAATAATTCTACAAAAACTTTTCCAAGTAGCATTATACAAAGTTCAATATAAAATTAAAATAAAGAATCTCAGTCATTTATCACTATTTTTGTCATTGGGTGTACATTTTACCATTACAACATTATAATCTGTGAACAACATATGGCTTAAACATTGTGTTGTTTAGAAGAATAGATGATATGAGAAAAGTATCTTGCATTTCAAAATACTTAAATTTTGAAACATTACTGCTTTGTTCTACCTTGAGGAGTTTTAACAGTTTCACTGTTCTGAGAGAATTCTCAATCCATTGATTACAATCAGCTGGTCAATCTTCTATCCCAACGAAATCAATCATGGTGACAGTTGCCACTCTGGCCTCCTCCCTGTATTTTCGAAGCATGGAGGAGGACAAGTGAGCACCTGCCTCCAAGATTTTAGATTGGAAATATTTCTTGAACAAATCAGGATTCTTTATACTATGGCAGAATACAACCTTCTGAAAAAGGCTGGGTGGGACTGCCCTAACAGATGTGTCAATGCTCTGATAATGTTTTCCTTAAAAAACAAATTCCTCACATAATTTGTAAATGGAATTTAACAATATGTACAATTTAATCATCAGGAAATGGCTTTTAGATGTTTATGTCACATTGTTTATCACACTAGAAATCAATAAAAGTTTGATCAGAATATTCATAGAGCTATTTTTTGTAACAAGAGAAGCCATTTATTTTTCTTTTCACAATAAAAATAATGTACAAAATGAATATTCATTTATGGAGCTGCTCAAGCAAAAGCAAAACCCAAATTATTAAAGATCAGTAAGGATATTAATTCTTCTCTAAGAATATTATTGAAACAGTTGACATATTATTATATAATGTAATGACATAGTATTACATAATGGCCCAAAACGTATCACAAATGATCACTTTTAAAGTTGTACAAGAATTCCATTTACAACATATTTGATCTATGTATTTACTAACCTACAGGCCCAGGGAATATAACATCTCATGCCTCTGCATTTCAATAATGGATAGCGACAGATGCCATTAAATCCCTATTTGAAGGTATTAAAACTGATAGACTTTGTCCTTAAATTATGAATTTGTTTATTGTATTGAACTTTCAGGCTATTTTGCTGCTGCCTCTCAACTTGTTCTCAATACATGGTCAGGAAATGAGTAGGTTCACGTGAGCTCATCTGAGAAGGCACTCCCCATTTCTGAAATTCTATAAGTAGGCTTGTTTGGAAAAATCAGTGAAACATTCCATTTAATCAGTTATTTCCTTCTACATTAAAAAGACAAAATAATCTATAACTTTGTTATAGAGCCCAGTCAGTTGCTCTAAAACACCATGGGTGCAGATCTATCTTCTTATGATGCTTTCTATCCTAGAAATGTTTCGTATGGCATCAGGAAGAAAGTACCCATCATCCTGTTGGTCTCAAGTCAAATTCCTTTCTTTTTGTTCTTACACTCGCTCTCCCTTAGCCAGTCCTGGCTTTCTTCAATTGCAATTACAATGTCTTTTTAAAAACAAGTTTGTCTTGCTCAGGTTCTCAGCTTTTTGGGTTGTCTATGGCTGGTTACCCCTCCAGATCTCAGTGTGAGTTAACATCTTCATTTTCCTTCTCTTGTCTTACACCTTCCAACAGCTCTGTAAGGTGTCACCAATCTCCAGAAGTTTGGGAATGAGGCATAGAATTTGGATCATGCTCTTATTTTGCCAGAACAATGATTAAACACACACACACACACACACACACACACAGACAGAAAATGAGTAGAGGTTTAAATTGTTTTTACTTCTACACCCTGAAATAATTGAGGCCATTTTCAAAAGAAATAATCTACTTTCGAATTTGGCCTTAATTTTAAAATACACTTAGTCAGAGATGCCTGTGGATTAATATTTCAGCACACTGTCAAGTGATCCCATATGTCTTTTATTTTTCCTCTTCCCATTTTCCCGCTTTTAGTCAGAAGTATTTGAAGTTTAAATGTTTTGTAAATCAAGGGGTAGAATAGTCTACTATGAGTGGCAGAATAAAACAGATTGATTTAAAATTCACGAGCAGTATATTTGAAAAGACACATTCTCAGTGATTTACTTACAACTCTATTTTCAGCTCCTATCAGTTTTCAGCTGTTGATATCTCTGATTTAATGCTTTATGTAGTTGCTTTAGTACATTTACAGATTTAAATGTACAGGAATATGTATTTCTGAAAAAAATGCACTGAAAGTTTAAAATTTTCAGTGGGACTACCTGTAAGGTTAGTAGAAATTTCTTAGCACTTGGAATTCACTTGGAATATTTTCCTAAAAGGACTTCAATTTTCCGTTTCATGCCTAACCATGCAAAAAGTAAGGGGAAACCCCTTACAGCAATGTTTACACCATCCTAAGCAAAGTTACAATACGGAGAAAATTAATACCCTCAGTTCTAAATTTCATAATTTGCTTTCATTGCAGCAATCATTTATGATAAAACATCTATTATAGCTCCTATTTCTTCTGTTACTTCTGTTTTTCATTCAACTATTCTTTATAAAATCTTGACTTCTCTCCCTCTCATCCCCTCCCACTATGACCATGACCACCACTAACAACACTGACAGCAGACAGGTGAACTTGCAGCTGGGTTTAAATACATCCTGGCACTTCTACCAAAAAAAAAAAAAATCTGTCTCTGTTTAATGATGCACCAAACGTAAATGAACTAAGTAGCAACTTAAAAGTTGTTAATATTTGATCTTGTATTTTATATCTACTATATTAAGAAGGCTCAGAATTATTTGTGGATATTACACCACAATTTTAAAGGACAGAATAAATATTAGACCAGTAAAATTTTTCTCTTGTTGCTCAGATTCTTTTTAGACTAGGTCTACCTCCAACTTCTCCAGTTAATGGAGTGGAGGATCCACGTGCATTATCAAAAGTGCTGTATAATCCATTCTGATGGTTTGGGCCGCTTTCTCCACTCTCTGCGATAGGAAAAACTGCCAAGGCAAGTGGGCCTACAGCCTCGAACCAGCTGGATTCGCATAAGACATCTCAGCTTCTTTGAGGTGGTACAGTTCCTTGTGCAGGTGCTACAACTTTACTCCAGAGAGCATGATCTCTCCTTTTAGGTGATTAGAGCTGGGAACAAGAGCAAGCTTTATGATATCAGAATGGGTAACAGGCCTCAGTTGTGAGAAGTGACAAAGGAGACCAGTGCATGGTATCCAGGCTTCCCAGCTGAGCTGTCTGAAGCCTTGGTTACCTGTAGCATAATGGTAGTTTTCACACTCTGAAAATATGCACTGCCAGCTTCTCCTGCAAGAGTCCCCCACCATTCTAGTGTTGCATCATTATCAGAGGGAATGAAAATACGGTCTTAATCCAGTTAGGAAATAAAGGACACTTGCTAGGAGAAGTTTCAAGTCAACACAACAAATATTTGCTGGTTTGGGTTAACTTACCTGCAAGAAATGTTCTTTTTTTGTGACAGAGAAGCACATGATCCCAAACCAGTTACAACTATGTCCCTGGAAACATTGGTGATGGAAGTGACATTTCTGTAGAAGTTAGAGCAGGAAATGAACTTTAGAGATCCTTTACATAGCCCTTAGTAGAGTACCTTGCACAAAGTAATCTCACAATAAATAACTGATGAATGGATGCATCCAGTTCACTCCCTCTTTTTACAGGTGAAGGAAATAGAGCCAAAGGGAAGAAGTAATTTACTCAATGACATAAAGTTGACCAGTGGTAGAGCCAGGATGAGAGACCAGAATTTCCAAGTCCTTAGTGATTACTCTCTCTACCATACCCTTCTTTGTATTCAGTCATTTCCACTGTTGATTGATCAGCAGTGAACTATAATCATATCCATCCCTAGAAATTTGTCCATGTGACCTCATTGCTGCAAGGCCCTTTAGCAGAGCAGTAGCTTAAACTAGGCTTAACAGCTCTAGTCTACCTCCATTTATCTCTCTGAATTCCAACACTGCTTATTGCCTGTACCACATATTTAGAATTTTAATACAAAGAATTATGGATTATTTTGCAATGATTTCACATGTATTTCTTTTGTCATTTAATAAGTTTGCATGCTCCTCTGGGTAATGGACATTTGCTTATACTTCTTTCACATATGTCAGCATGTAACTCTTAGGTTTGTATGGGTACAGAAGAGATCAAATAAGCATGTAACTTAGAATCCAAATTGGTACACTCTTGAGAGTCAAAGAAAGTATTCATATTTGCTTGATAGGTGTAAACTGTGACTATCCCGGACAAACTGGAATGTAGGATCTCCCTAACAGCAGTTGCCTTGCTCATCACGTGTTCAATTAGAATCATTCACCAATGATTGTATAATCATCCAACTATGGGATACTGTTTATAGTTTACCTTATTACACTGAGTGGAATTATTTCTAAAGTAGTAATCACTGAAAAATCATGAATATTGTGGAATTCTATTTACTGAATACGTATATATATGTGTTATTTGTTTACAAGTTATTATGAATATTTCCACAAAATATTCATTTATTGCCTTAAAGTTGTAAGGGTAAAGTTAAGTGCAAAACTTCTGCTGGTCCAGTTTTAATCATTCCAATATTGAAAATGTGGCTAAGAGTGGGAAAAATGGCATTCTCTCTATTTTCCTGATGGTAAAATATGAAATCTCATGACTTTCATGTGGGGTAGGTCGGGCAGGGTGCTGTTAGGAGCTATGGACAAAAAGGCCTAAATTTGAAGTTTAAAAATAGATTTAAATTTAAACACTCTATTCAAAAATATCAAGACACATCATGATTTAAAATTTCTTTTGGGATAAAACATGGAGACATTAATAAAGGAAACAAGTAAAGTCCACAATAAATTTATATACAAAAAATGACTGACTAAAATTTTATAGCATTTACCCATCATACTATGTACTAACCTAATGAAAAAAATCTTTACATTCATTTGTTAAGAAATAATCAAACAAGTTTTTTGATACAGTTTTCATTTTCATACATATAAATATGTATTTTTCTCTTCAGATATGTAACAAAGGTTCAGACATCCCAGACAGAACAGTCCATAGTTTCAATTTATTAATAGTGCCAAATTAGAGGTTTAATGATAAAAATTCCCTACAGCAGAATGAATTTTAAGCACTTGAACAATGGCAGTTACACCATCTGCTCCAGATAGAAATTTGCTGTCTTGACAGTAATAAAGGACAAATAGGCAAAACAGATACATCAAGCCAGCAAGAGGGTAAATGCAACAAGGGAAGAAGCATTTCCTAGATAAATTGCTTTTTCTTTTGAATACTACATTCTATACTAAATAATACTTCATTCAACTATAAGCAGATGTTTATCAAAGAGAATTCATATTCATAATCTTTATCACAAAAATCATTCTATATTATGAGAGAATCTAAACAATCATACTTTGCCATTCCTCATTCCGTTCATTTCCTAAATGAAATTAAAGTACACAAACAGGAAAAAAAAAAAAAGCAAAAATAATCACATGGGAAACAAAATAGCATGTTGCCCTTAGGAAAAATGCTGAGAACAGACATTATGTTGACAGATTCTCACGTACCACACGGACTTCCAAGACAAGCCCCTAGACTACATTATTTTAAGAAATTGTTTTAAAAATCTATTTAAAAGACTGTCTTCCCACATCCTGTTATCAGTGTAATATGGGTGTATATGGCTGAGGAGGAATAGGGGAGTGTTCAAATAGCATTTGTTCTACATTAAAATAATAAGGGGAAAAATAAAACTCTGTATCATTATAACACATTAATTCACAAAGTTAGATCATATAAATATCTTGCCATATGTCTAAGAAAGAAGATATTTACTTTCATTTTTAAAAAAGAGGCCAATTTTTGGAACCTCAAGACAAGGAAATTTACATAGAGGCACATGGCCCATTTTCTACTTTCATTTCATATCACTCACATACTTGATGTTCAAACTTCTTTTATCTTTGGTTCAATGGTGGTAATAAAGATGATAGTTTGAAAGATAGTTGAAAGAAAGAAATTAAAAAATATATACTGTATAAAAAGTCTATTCCTTATCAATTGTCAGAAAAAATGTGTCATAGTTTTTATTTCACTTTGTATTTCAATCAACACGGATTTATTTAGTGCGATATATATTTTTCACTGATGTATTTCATCCCAATTGTCTGAAAATAGTAAAATTATAATAAGCTGCAAGTTGTGTATACTATATTACAATGTTGGTCTAATTGTCAGAACATAGCTATGACCTGAGGTTAGACCTATGAGCCCAACGTCCTTTCTGGCTGAAGGCCCTAAAGACATTTCCTGGGAAGGCAAGTTTACCATCCACAATGTTAACACAAAAAAAGTGTGAGGTCTTACTTCAAAATAATTATTTTCACTTAAATAACTTATCATGAATTCACCTCTCACAAACTAATCTTTTCTTGATTTTAAATGAGTTTTCAGTCTATGTTTTATTTGCCACATAAAACAGTGCCATGTTTTGTATGGTACTAAAACTAGGGTATTCAACTTTCTAGATCTTGTCTTCAAGTCCTGGTTATAAGAATTAATGAATGACTTCATAGGTAACTTACATGAATTTTTCCATCAGTAATTATTTATTGAGCTTCTACTTTATGCAAGGCAAGGGGCTAGGTGCTGCAGTAAGTACTAAGATGTATGAGAAGATAGGGTCTTTGTTTTCAAAGAGTTTACAACTTAGCCAATAAGTTACCGACATAAATGAGTACAAAAAATGGGAAACTAGTTATTGCCAAACTGTGTGATAGAGGGAGAGGTTCAAGGGGGACTTGAGTATTCAAAGGTATTATGAATGAAAGAAGGGGCTAGGAAAGGGTCTTGAGCGTAGATCTAAATTACAAGAAATAATTGGGAAAGAAATTCTGTCAGCACTAGATTTAAATAGACTGTTAAACTATCTACAGGGAATGAAGAGGCAGGGGAAGGCTAGTTTGCCAGGAAGCTGGTAAGAATATGGGGCAAATAAAATACACAAGAGCCAAAATCTGTAAGATAATTATAATCTATTTTTGTCACATCAAAAGGAGAAAACAACTTACCTCTCCTATCCTAACACTTAATGAGGAATTTGCCAGCGAATATAAATGAATTTATCTTGTAATATAATCACCATGACAATCTTAGATCATTCCAGTAGTGTCAAGCTTATTTTATGGACTAGGACACTGAGTCTAAGAGGGTTAATGTGAATTGCTAAGAGCTACGCAGCTAGCAATTATGATAATAATAAGCAGTAACGGTGATAACATTTATTGAGCACCTGCTATTAAGCTGATGCAAACATAGTCACTTTTATCTAGTAGTAGCAGATACTGAGCTGCTTGATTTGTTTCTCCACCTCCTCACTTTCCTCAGGCAGGGTCCCAGGACCCAGGAGATATGTACCCACCTGCATGCAGGAGTAGCCCACAGCATGACTCTCCCAGCTTTGTGGAGGGATTTGCTTTGGCACTGCTCGATGCCCAGTTGGTCAAGGAGGAGCCCAGTGGGTCACTTGCCAGTGCTGTTGACAGTGGAGCTAGGGTTGGGACGCTGTGTTTTGTGCCGAGGAACCAGCTTGAAGGAGCGTGTGGATGGGAGACCTGAAACATCTCAGGATCCATTGCTTCATTCCCTCGGCATGGCTACCTCACACCTGGGTCAGCTTCAGGTGAAGGAATTGTGAGTTTAGAATCAGGCAGGTCCGGGTTCAGAATCCAGGCTCTGACACTCACTAGCTATGGAACCTTGGAAACTCATTAAAGCCCTCTTGGCCTATGTTTCCTCATATGTGACTGTTGCGAGAGTTAGAAGAAATAACTCGTAGAGTCCAGTCCAGTAGGTGACATTAGCAGATGTTCAATCAATAATAGCTATTGTCACAACTAAACGCCTCCCACGTAACCAATGGCAATTCTCTTTTTCTTTTTCAAATTACATTTGTAAGGAAGTTACTTAAACATTTTTAGATATTTTTTTTGTTAATAATTCCATATTTTTCTACTTGTCTTATAATTTTCCCTTACAAAAGCCAAGTTGCTTTATACCTAATTGTTTATGTTGGCTTAAATGTTGAATATGACTATTTAAAATTGCCTAAAGTTCCCTGATGAGAATTTGTAGATCATTACTCTGAAATTACGTAAAAGACAAAGACACATTTTTCCTGTGTATCTGGAAGGAACTCACATCCTCCCAAATGTACAAAACAGAGAACTATCCATTTGATGTGCCTCCCATTTTTTTCTCCTGGTTATGACTAAAAATTTGTCACCTCAAGCAGCCATTGGCAAATAATCATTATTACTTCTTTTTCATTATTTGCTTCATGAAGTCATTGATAAAATTCTGTGAACCAAGCACTACTCTAAATGTAGAGTGTTCCTATTTAAAAAAAGCCTTTTTCTATACCCTTTCTAGTTTTGCCCTAGCCTATTATGCTGCCTTACCAAATGATGCCCCCTTGGGTGCACAGCCATCCTGGAATTTGAAAAATGGTCTGGCCTTAAGTGCGTAGGACTGGATTAACTATAACCATTGCTATGTGAATCACCATTATCATCTCATCAACACGGCTCCATTGACAAAATCAATTAATCAATGAAAAAATAAAACAATACATTGTATACACATTGTGAATATTCACTTTTAGGAGATAATGCCAACTTTTTTCCCCTAGTAGTTGTACAGTGTATACTTCTGCCAGTAATGCATAAGAAATCTAGTTGATTCACATTCCCTCAAATGCTTGGTTCTTTCAAACTTTAAAGATTTTATCAATACAGGAGGTAGAAAGTGTTACATTTCCTTCTTGCCTGCCCTCCCTGGATAAGGAAGGTTCATTACCAAAGTTGAGGTTTAGAACTTTTCTTACACACCTGAAAGAGAATGGAATCAAATACGAGAACTTTCTCAGCAAAATGAGAACTACCGGTGATATTCTAGGCCCTTGTTGGTGAAACGTTTTTAAAAATGAGGAGGAAGAAAACAATTTAAAAGTAAGCAATACCTAATTTAAGAGTAGAGAAAAAGTGCACTCCCAAATTTAAAGTGTACAATGACGCTTATCTATGACTGATAAAGAACATATTTTCCTGCCTAAAATTCTAGAATAATGGCAAATTGAAGAGAAAAATATGAATTCACACTTGTTTCTATTTTTCCAACAAAGGAGACTTATTTCCAAACTGTTGGTTAACCTATTGGAATATAGATACTGTCTTCAATGTGCAGACTATTTGATGGATATAAATACAAAAAGATGGAAAATAACATGTGATAAACTGTTTATTAATTATGTGTTCTAATAGTTCACATTTTCTTTAGAAGACTATTCATTTATGAAGTTGTCATCCCATTTAATTCATCATGTAGAAAAATATGTGTTCATTATTCCACAATTTTGAAAAGCATTTTCAGTTTCCTAATTATTTTATATGTAAGTATGATTGCAACAGCCTTAATGCTAAATTATAATATTACTTCCAGTACGTATACTCATCAAAATGCCATGCTGTAGTAGAGATAATTCACCTAAAAGAAATTTAGTCAAGGTTTTTATCAATACTTCATCAGTGGTAGCCATTCTATCCCTATCTATGATGATGTGTCATTATTGTCTAACCATGTCCCAGTAAAATTATGTACGTGCCTAGCATTAATTGCAACAATATCATTCAATGCCTCTTGTTTTTGTGGAAGAGGAGCATGTCTAAACAAACAAAAGTTCCTTAATATAAAGATATGAAGATTTAAAAAAAAAACCCTGCTTTTCTTAAGCATAAGATAGATACTACTTAAATACTGCTCCTAAAAGGAGACCAAACTCACACTATTTAAATATTTGGTTCAATTTTTGGATATATGAAGCATTAGAGAAACATTTCTGCTGAAAAGTTAACTACCGGCATTATTAAAATCTTGATATTCTAAGTCATGACTAATTGATGCAGACCAGTGAACCAAAATTGTTTTCAGAATCCAACAAACATTCACATTTTTACCTTCATTCTTCAGTGTTGTGAGGGTGAGCTACTGGGCACTGCACTCTTTAAGAAGCAGATCTATAAGCTTTACTTTCAGACTGGCACTATGATCTAATGATAAGGTACTCTATCCATGGTCAATACAGATTTTTATCAAGATAACTATATATTGGACAGAAAAGCAAAATGTCTCTCTTTTGCTTGCTTTTACTAATATCCTTCTCAAAAATGTAATCGATCAACCAGCAAATATTTATGCATATAAGATACTTATGTACAAAATACTTACGTGAATGCCTGGGTAAGGTGTAAAAAGACAAATAGACTGCTTAATGAGATGGAAGAGATAATGATGGCAAATTTGTGTACAATTCATCCCAATTTGTAAGCTCACTTCCTGAAGATTCTGAAAGGCTGAAATGCAGGCTTCATTGATTCCTCCCCTTTGTACCTGTGTAATCTTTATTGCTCAGAGCACATGATTTGGCTTTCTGTAACATTCTTCCTTTTTTGTTTGTTTTTCCATAATTAATCGTATCTCACCAATAGGATTATAAGCAACCTGAGATGTCATAGATCCTAGCTAAGAGTTATCTGCAACGCCCACAATTCCTGGCATACTGCTCATCACATAGTAATTCTCCATAATTATTTTGGTTAATTAATCTAATAATTAAGGGTATATTATTCAGATAACTTAGTCCAATCATTCTTTATTCTAACCACCAGAGACTCAAGTGGGAGGAAAAAAGATAAAATTCACTGTTATCACCATCAACTACTAGTTCTGGACTCTTCTATTAGTCAAATGTTTACAGCAAATTGTGTGAAAACTGAATAATTTAGAGCAATAAACATCATCCTTTTCCTGTGATGGGGTACTTTGGTATGTAAATTGTAGTGTTTTGCTTTTTAAAAACTAGGTTAAATCATTTTAGTTCTAATGCAAACTTAAGGCACTACTTATTAATATGAAGAGTCAAAAATAATGATCTTGGATTTACATATTTTTCCCAAAAAATAAACTGAGAACTTTATGTTCTCCGGGGCGTGATATAAAGTATAATGAAGGCAGAGCTACTGGATCTGTAGTCTGCCAACTCCTACTATCCAAATTGCCACTGACCTTCTCCTGAAGGCTTTAGAGAGCCTAGCTATACTTTTCTTTTCCTCTAATTCAGTTGATATCCCTTCTCACAGCTATAACTCTGCCATAGGAAATCTCAATTAGTCAGTTGTTGGAGAGGAGTAAAAAAATTATTTTTAACTGGCAGAATTCAATGTTGGATAGCAAACATAAAGAAAGTTGTCTGGGAACAAGTCATATGTTATAGTGTAAGGTACACAGAAACTAAATACAAATCATATTTACTCCTTCTATTTCATTTGTTTTGGTGCTCCCTTGAGAATTTAACACAAATCAATTCCCTAAGCTTGGGAATATGGAGAAGTGATTATCTTAATTCAACTTTTCCTAAAGGTTGTCTAGATAGTACATGGGACATTAAGTAGATGATCAGATTTTAAAAGTTGTGGCTTGGAAGGACTTTCGTCCCACTAGAGTCCCAAACACGGGAAAGCTACCTAGCATGACACGACTCTATAGCCACCTGGTGGTAGGGGATGTTTGTTACAGGTGTAATCATTGGAGAGCACAATACCAAAGCATCAGAACTGAAAGATGAGAGATCCAGTCCCATATTTCTAAATACTTACAGGAGTTTCTCTTTAGAAGAGCTGCTATAAATATTATCAAAACCCCTTAGTCAACATCTTCCTCTATCATTTCCATGTTGCTCTCACTTGGTCTACCCCATCTTATTTCGTTACTGAGTATAACCCAATAAGGTCACAGGCCCCATCAACTCTGCCTCATTCAATGCTCATTCGTTTCCAATCTTTTCATGCAGCCCTCCCCCCTCCGACACACACATTTGAAATGCTCTTCCTCCTGCCCTCTCCACACTCTAAATTCAACTCCATCTTCAGTGCTGAGTTCAGAGACACTTCTTATACCTTATTACAACACAAGCAAATCTTACCCATTCTTCATTTCTTTTCCCTCATTGACTTTACAGCTTTCTTTCCCTAAGCTATCTTTTCAATGATCAGCTCTCAAGTAAAAAATTTTTCCCCATAGAATCAGTCTCTTTAAAAATGTACTTTTTAGTATTATGTGTCAATTATATCTCAATTAAAAAATAGCATCAGAAAAGGAAGTGAACTACAGACAAATTTCTAGAAGAAGGAAAGTGATGTGTTTGTACTGACAGGTAAATCAGTGATGGGGAAGTGGCTGTCTACAATGGGAGACAGCTGAGATGGAAGTGGAAGCCATAGAAAAACTTCCTACCCACCTGCCTACTAGATATCACCCAATGGGCATCTTAGAGGCAACTCAAATCCAACATGTCTAAACTAAATTTATCTCTGTCCCTTTCCCCAAACAAAACTGCTTCCCCTCCTCCTGTATACCCCATCTCAGCAAAAAGTATCTCGTATCACTAACTGCACAAGCCATGGAGCTGAGAATCATCCTTGGCTCTTCCTTCTCTCTCTTACTTGTTCACAACCAGTCACCAAGTCCTGACCCTCAAATAGGACAACTACTGTCAATTCCTACCACTCCATTCCACCATGTTGTCTGGGCACGCTGTCTTCACTTCCTTACAGCTAAACCCTCTCCAATCTGGCTTGTCTCCACTGCTACACAAAACTCTTATCAAAATCACCAATGACTTGCATGGTACCAAAACTAACAAACATTTTTTAAAAAAATAAATTTATTTATTTTACTTATTTATTTTTGGCTGCGTTGGGTCTTTGTTGCTGTGAGGGGGCTTTCTCTAGTTGCGGCGAGCAGGGGCCACTCTTCGCTGCGGTGCACGGGGCTTCTCATTGCTGTGGCTTCTGTTGCGGAGCACGGACTCCAGGCGCATGGGCTTCGGCAGTTGTGGCTCACGGGCTCTAGAGCACAGGCTCAGTAGTTGTGGCACATGGGCTTAGTTGCTCTGCGGCATGTGGGATCTTCCTGGACCAGGGCTCGAACCCATGTCCCCTGCACTGGCAGGCGGACTCTCAACCACTGAGTCACCAGGGAAGCCCACAAACATTTTTCTGATCTCATAAATTAAAGTTCTGGCAAGGAACAGAATTTACTTTATAAATTCCATATACACCTGAAAAATTCAATCCCATAGAAAAGTCTAAATCTTCTTTAACCCATGAGTTATAATCCCCTCCACCAAATTCTTTTCTGGAGCTGGAACAAACTATAGAACTGGTGGATTTGACTCTCCTGTCCTTACCGGAAAACAGAAGTACCTTCTAGCTCTGCCTTTATTGGACAAATTTGGAGAAGACACTGAAATTTTAGGTTTCTTTAGGATGTTAGAGATACTTGGTCATTTTTTCCCTTTTAGAATGAGAGGTTACTGTTAGCCAATAACATAAAGATCTGTTTGTAGACTGAAAATTTGGCTTACACTTTAAAGGCATGAGGAGTGCCAACTCATCAAAATGAATATTAAATAAAGAAAAGCACCAAGGAGCAAACAATGTAAGGAAGGTGTGCTGCACTTAACTGTTAGCACATCAAGTACCAAAGTCAATTTTAAATATAATTTAAAAAAATAAAGTGTAATAAAGACTAATTCATGGGCTTCCTTGGTGATGCAGTGGTTAAGAATCCGTCTGCCAATGCAGGGGACACGGGTTCGATCCCTGGTCCGGGAAGATCCTACATGCCGCAGAGCAACTAAGCCCATGTGCCACAACTACTGAGCCTGCGCTCTAGAGCCTGTGAGCCACAACTACTGAAGCCCGCACACCACAACTACTGAAGCCCGTGTGCCTAGAGCCCACGCTCTGCAACAGAAACCACTGTAAAGAGAAGCCCGCACACCGCAACGAAGAGTAGCCCCCGCTCACCGCAACTAGAGAAAGCTTGCGCACAGCAACAAAGACCCAACACAGCCAAAAAATAAAAGACTAATTCATTTATGTTTTTATATCCAGGGGAACATTATTTGTTTTGTTAAAATGAATTTGCAGAGATAAGTATATATGCAATTTAAAGGAAGCTTTCTGTGCAGAAATCTAAAGATATAAAAATAATAAATAATAACGTACGAGTCATTCATTCACACTTTCATACATTTATTGAACACATTTATTGAGTACTCCCACATTATCGATAAACATTGCTTGAACTATTAAAAGACAATGTTTAAACTGGGGCACAAATGAATGAATTATACTATTTTAATAACATTATGAATAATACTATTTTGTCAAATACACAAATACTTTGGACATATCTGTGCAAGTCTTTAGAGATACAAACTATAGGAAGTAGTAGATGGAGCAGAAAAAAAGCTCAGAAACTTTGAAGTATGTGCTGAGTATTTTAGCCATAACTCTCTTAACCTCCTGACACCAGGTACTTAAACCAAATTCATTTTCTAGTCAAACATTGTTTTCTGAAGACAAACTGTCCAGTTCATTATCCAGGGGTATGCCACTAAATAATTGGAAATATCAATATCTACTGCCTTGTTTGGCCTCATTTAAAAATAAAAAGTATCCTTCAAGAGAAAAGTTCATACAGTTTTGACATTTACTAAGTGGCTTTTATATGCTAGAAACTTTAAGTGGGTTGTTGCATGTAATCCATCTGACAAATTTATATCATACTAACTTCCATGTTATTGTTGAGCTAAACAAGGCTTAGAGGAGGTTAGTAAATGGCAATAATACTAATAACAATAATAGCAAGAAAAACAACAATAGCTAACTTTTGTCTAGCATCTGGTATGTGCTAGGCACTTAATATTACTGGATTGACATAATAGCAGTTTTTCTTTGGCAAGTCCATAGGACTCAGGAGACTTTGGATAACTCACTTAAGGCCTCGAGGCCTCATATATTAAGTACAGGTAATAATAAGCACTTTCATTGGAATGCTGTGAAAATTAAATGGAATAATTTGTATAATTTTCAGCATATTGCCTGACATTGAGTAGTGTTCAGTAAATGATAACTTATAACTATGTATAACATCTCTCCTCATTTGATGGGAAACTTGGTCACAGGTCCTTTGAATGTTAAAAAAACTTACAATTCCCTATGTCTACATTTGCTATTCTAACTCTGATTAATAAAACTATGTTGCCTTTCCTCTCATGGTTAGTCAGTATTTAAAAATTACCTAAAATTTTCTGATCAAAATTTGCGTGTTCCCTCTAGTGTGGAAAAGTGAAAACTCTCCCTTTGCTCTGCCTTCTGTTTTTTATCCCTGGGTTATGACTAAGCCACAGCTACTAGTAGATGCACTCCCTGTTTTTGGGGAGATATAGGTAAATAAGTGGTAGCAAAAATTCCCCATTTTTTAGCTTGTTGGGAGAATTTCTTTTTAATTCTGAAGTCTCTTGTGTATAATAATTTCTCATTAAATCTTATTTCACGTCTAGCATTCCAATGAAACAAAACTCCAAAACAGTTGGACAAAGTCCTTTTGGGAGGGATGAGATGGAAAACGGAAAGAGAATTAGAGGAAGAGTAAGACTTCCAAAACGTATTTGGATTGAGTTAATTTTGTACTTGATATTCCATCTTTCATAATTCCTAACTCTGATGTTTTTTGTAATATTTCATCATCTCACTCCACTGCCACTTCCACAGAAGTAATAGAAACATCTTCTATAAAATCTATATGCTTGTTGTGCCTGTCATTGTGTAGGCCTACACTGTAGCTCATCAACAAAGTCTGTCAGATGCTGAGACATTGGTAGAGACCATCTTTTTTTCTTTTTTCAAATAGATCTTTATTGGAGTATAATTGCTTAACAATACTGTGTTAGTTTCTGTTGCACAACAAAGTGAATCAGACATATACATACACATGTCCCCATATCCCGTCCCTCTTGAGCCTCCCTCCCATCCTCCCTATCCCACCCCTCTAGGTCATTGCAAAGCACTGAGCTGATCTCCCTGTGCTATGCTGTTGCTTCCCACCAGCTATCTATTGTAGTGTATATATGTCGATGCTACTCTCACTTCGCCCCAGCTTCACCCTCTCACCCCAGGTCCTCAAGTCCATTTTCTATGTCTACCTCTTTATTCTTGCCCTGCAACTAGGTTCATCAGTATCATTTTTTTTTTTTTTTAGATTCCATATATATGTGTTAGCATACGGTATTTGTTTTTGTCTTTCTCACCTACTTCACTCTGTATGACAGTCTCTAGGTCCATCCACCTCACTACAAATAACTCAATTTTGTTTCTTTTTATGGCTGCGTAACATTCCATTGTATATATGTGCCACATCTTCTTTATCCATTCATCTGTCGGTGGACATTTAGGTTGGTTCCATGTCCTGGCTATTGTAAATAGTGCTGCAGTGAACATTGTGGTACATATATCTTTTTGAATTATGGTTTTCTCAGGGTATATGCCCAGTAGTGGGATTGCTGCATCATATGGTATTTCTATTTTTAGTTTTTTAAGGAGCCTCCATACTGTTTTCCGTAGTGGCTGTATCAATTTACATTCTCACCAAAAGTGCAGGAGGGTTCCCTTTTCACCACACCCTTTCCACCATTTATTGTTTCTAGAGTTTTTGATAATGGCCATTCTGACTGGCACGAGGTGATACCTCATTGTAGTTTTGATTTGCATTTCTCTAATAATTAGTGATGTTGAGCATCTTTTCATGTGACTCTTGGTCATCTGTATGTCTTCCTTGGTGAAATGTCTATTTAGGTCTTCCACCCATTTTTCAATTGGATTTTTTGTTTTTTTGATATTGAGCTCCATGAGCTGTTTGTATATTTTGGAGATTAATCCTTTGTCTGTTGTTTCATTTGCAAATATTTTCTCCCATTTTGAGGGTTGTCTTTTTGTCTTGTTTATGGTTTCCTTTGCTGTGCAAAAGATTTTAAGTTTAATTCAGTCCCAATTGTTTATTTTTGTTTTTATTTCCGTTACTCTAGGAGGTGGGTCAAAAAAGATCTTGCTGTGGTTTATGTCAAAGAGTGTTCTTCCTATATGTTCCTCTAAGAGTTTTAGAGTGTCTGGTATTACTTTTAAGTCTTTAATCCATTTGGAGTTTATTTTTATGTATGATGTTAGGTAGTGTTCTAATTTCATTCTTTTACATATAGCTGTCCAGTTTTCCCAGCACCACTTATTGAAGAGACTGTCTTTTTCTCCACTGTATATGCTTGCCTCCTTTGTCATAGATTAGTTGACCATAGGTGCGTGGGTTTATCTCTGGGCTTTCTATCCTGTTCCATTGATCTATATTTCTGTTTTAGTGCCAGTACCATACTGTCTTGATTACTGTAACTTTGTGGTATAGTTTGAAGTCGGGGAGCCTGATTCCCCCAACTCCGTTTTTCTTTCTCAAGATTGCTTTGGCTATTTGGGGTCTTTTGCGTTTCCATTCGAATTGTAAAATATTTTGTTCTAATTTTGTGAAGAATGCCATTGGTAGTTTGATGGGGATTGCACTGAATCTGTAGACTGCTTTGGGTAGTATAGTCATTTTCACAATATTGATTCTTCCAATCCAAGAACATGGTATATTTCTCCATCTATTTATGTCATCTTTGATTTCTTTCATCAGTGTTTTATAGTTTTCTGAGTACAAGTCTTTTGCCTCCTTAGGCAGGTTTATTCCTAGGTATTTTATTCTTTTTGTTGCAATGGTAAATGGGAGTGTTTCCTTAATTTCTCTTTCTGATTTTTTGTTGTTGGTGTGTAGGAATGCCAGAGATTTCTGTGCATTAATTTTGTATCTGCAACCTTACCAAATTAACTGATTAGTTCTAGTAGTTTTCTGGTGGCATCTTTAGGATTTTCTATGTATAGTATCATGTCATCAGCAAACAGTGACAGTTTTACTTCTTCTTATCCAATTTGTATTCTTTTATTTCTTTTTCTTCTCTGATTGCCGTGATTTTTAATTACGGTTTCAGTTTCATTATGTATGATAGGTCTGTTTATATTTCCTAATTCTTCCTGGTTCAGTCTTGGAAAATTGTACCTTTCCAAGAATTTGTCCATTTCTTTGTGGTTGTCCATTTTATTGGCATATAGTTGTTTGTAGTAGTCTCTTATAATCCTTCGTATTTCTGCAGTGTCAGTTGTGATTTCTCCTTTTTCATTTCTAATTTTATTGATTTGTGTCCTCTCCCTTTTTTCTTGATGAGTCTGGCTAATGGTTTATCAATTTTGTTTATCTTCTCAAAGAACCAGCTTTTGGTTTTATTGATCTTTGCTATTGTTTTCTTCATTTCTATTTCATTTATTTCTGCTCTAATTTTTATGATTTCTTTCCTTTTACTGACTTTGGGTTTTGTTTGTTCTTCTTTCTCTAGTTGTTTGAGTGTGTAGGGTTAGGTTTATTATTTGAGATTGAGATTTTTCTTGTTTCTTGAGGTGAGATTGTATTGCTATAAACTTCCCTCTTAGAACTGCTTTTGCTGCATCCCATAGGTTTTGGATTGTCGTGTTTCATGGTCATTTGTTTCTATGTATTTTTTTTTCTTTGATTTCTACAGTGATCTCTTGGTTATTTAGTAGTGCACTGTTTAGCCTCCATGTATTTGTGTTTTTTACAGTTTTTTTTCCTGTAATTTATTTCCAATCTCATAGTGTTGTGGTCAGAAGAGATGCTTGGTACGATTTCAATTTTCTTAAATTTTCTGAGGCTTGATTTGTTACCCAAGATGTGATCTATCCTGGAGAATGTTCCGTGTGCACTTGAGAAGAAAGTGCATTCTGCCACTTTTGGGTGGAATGTTCTATAAATATCAATTAGATCTATCTGGTCTATTGTGTCATTTAAAGCTTGTGTTTCCTTATTTATTTTCTGTTTGGATGATCTGTCCATTGGTGTAAGTGGTGTGTTAAAGTCCCCTACTATTATTGTGTTAATGTCGATTTCTCCTTTCATGGTTGTTAGCATTTGCCTTATGTATTGAGGTGCTCCTATGTTGGATGCATAAACATTTATAACTGTTATATCTTCTTCTTGGATTGATCCTTTGATCATTATGTAGTGTCCCTTCTTATCTCTTGTAACAATCTTTATTTTAAAGTCTATTTCACCTGATATGAGTATTGCTACTCCAGCTTTCTTTTGACTTCCATTTGCATGGAATATCTTTTTCCATCCCTTCACTTTCAGTCTGTATGTTTCCCTAGGTCTGAAGTGGCTCTCTTGTAGACAGCATAAATATGAATCTTGGTTTTGTATCCATTCAGCCAGTCTGTGTCTTTTGTTTGGGGCATTTAATCCAATTACATTCAAGGTTATTATTGATATGTATGTTCCTGTTGCCATTTTCTTAATTGTTTTGGGTTTGTTTTTGTGGGTCTTTTTCTTCTCTTGTGTTTCCCGCTTAGAGAAGTTTCTTTAGCATTTGTTGTAAAGCTGGTTTGGTGGTGCTGAATTCTCTTAGCTTTTACTTCTCTGAAAAGCTGTTGACTTCTCCATTGAATCTGAATGAGATCCTTGCTGGGCAGAGTAATCTTGGCTGTAGGTTTTTCTCTTTCATCACTTTAAGTATATCCTGCCACTCCCTTCTGGCCTGCAGAGTTTCTGCTGAAAAATCAGCTGATAACCTTATGGGATTCCTTTGTATGTTATTTTTTGTTTTCCCCTTGCTGCTTTTAATAGTTTTTCTTTGAATTTAATTTTTGTTAGTTTGATTAATATGTGTCTTGGTGTGTTTTTTCTAGGGTTTATCCTGTATCGGACTCTCTGTGCTTCCTGGACTTGGGTGACTATTTCTTTTCCCATGTTAGGGAAGTTTTCAACTATAATCTCTTCAAATATTTTCTCAGACCCTTTCTTTTTCTCTTCTTCTTCTGGGACCCCTATAATTCGAATGTTGGTGCATTTAGTACTGTCCCAGAGGTCTCTGAGATTGTCTTTAATTCTTTTCATTCTTTTTTCTTAATTCTGCTCCTCGGCAGTTATTTCCACCATTTTGCCTTCCAGCTCACTTATTCGTTCTTCTGCCTCAGTTATTCTGTTATTGATTCCTTCTAGTGTATTTTTCATTTTAGTTATTGTGTTGTTCATCTCTGTTTGTTGTTTATTTCTTCTAGATCTTTGTTAAACATTTCTTGTATTTTCTCAATCTGTGCTTCCATTCTATTTCTGAGATTCTGGATCATCTTTACTATCATTACTCTTAATTCTTTTTCAGGTAGATTACCTATTTCGTCTTCATTTATTTGGTCTTGTAGGCTTTTACCTTGCTCCTTCACCTGTGACATATTTTTTTGCCATCTCTTTTTTTTTTTTTTTTTTTTTTTTTTTATGAGTAGGATTGTGTTCCTGTCTTACTGGTTGTTTGGCCTGAGGCTTCCAGTACTGGAGTTTGTAGGCTATTGAGTAGAACTGGGTCTTGGTGCTGAGATGAGGACCTCCATGAGACCTCACTCCAATGAATATTTCCTGGGGTCTGAGGTTCTCTGTTAGTTCAGTGATTAGGACTTGGAGCTCCCACTGCAGGAGCTTCGGCCTGACCCCAGGCTCATGAACCAAGATCCCAAAAGCCACCAGTTCACTTGGGGTTCCTCCTGTCTCCTTGGGCATCAGAGTTCCCCACTAGCAGCCGGCAGGCGCCCTAGTTGTGGGGAGACACTAACTTTGCATCTTCCCACACTGCCATCTTGACTCTGCCTCCTGAGACCATCTTTTTAATTTTCAGTTGTCAGTTCTTAGGTGCCCTTTTGAGTTTGCTGTGTGCTTTTTAACAGTGGACAAATGGCTTGCCTGCCTTTCTCTGCCTATCTTTGTGATACTCATTTCACTATTCATCAATGAATTTGCAAACCCTGATCATTTACATCAATGCTTCTCCAAAGCTTTCAACTGAGAACAGTCTGTAGTCACTTGCAGAGAGTCCTGACCTTCCAAATGCATTTTGTCCTGGTTTACTTAATCATTTCTATTCTCTTTCTCCCTCCCAGTGTACCAGTACTCTCTGGAAATTCTAAAATATGGAACTTAATAGGATCCCCCACTCCTCATTCTGCTCAACTGACACCACTACTCATTAAAACTGGAAACTATTTAGATATGCATATAAGTAATTCCCATTTCCTTTGAGCCTTCTCCACCTAGGCAGGCTTGTTGTTCTTATGTCACACTCCTATGCTTTCAGTTTAGAAACCACTAATGCTGTTGCTTGCCTATAGCTCTCTCTTTCACTACTTCCCACTTCTTCTCTGTCCAGAAAACCATTACTTCTTCAAGGCAGCTGTAATCTTTTCTACAGAACCTATCTTACCACACACCTCCAGCCTCAGGCAAAGTTACCCATTGGTACTTTATGGACTAGCAGTGTGGTCGATAGACTACAGATTGTTTTTGTATGGCCTATGAGCTAAGAATGGCATTTACATTTTTATATGGTTGGGAAAAAAAATAAAAAGATGAATAATATATCATACTAAGTGAAAACGGTATAAAATTCAAATTTCAGTATTCATAAAGCTTTCTTCGAACCTAGCCACACCCATACTCATTTATGTATATGTTGTCTATGGCTGACTTCATGCTACAACAGCAGAGCTGAAAAGTTTCAAGAGACCATATGGTCCACAACATCAAAAATATTTACTATCTGACCCTTTACATAAAAAGTTTGTTGACTCCTGCTGTTATCTTACTACTCCAAATATAGGCCAAGCACCAGCAGCATCAACATCACCTGGGAGCTTGTTAGAAACGCAGACTCTCTGGCTCCTTCTCAGACCTAATGAATCAGAATCTGCAGATTTAAAGGATCCCCAGATGATTCTATCCACAGTAAGTTTTGTGAAACATTGCTCTAGCACTCCTTGTGCTGTCTTAAAATTGTTTGTCGATATTTTAACAGATGAAAAAATGGAAACATGACTAGGATATTAAAATGTATGAGTTATGGCAGATATATGTAATTTAAGACAAACTTGGGCCACTGCAAGATAGCAAAGTGCAATTCAGTGGAATAAAAATAAAGTACAGGGCTTCCCTGGTGGCGTAGTGGTTGGGAATCTGCCTGCCAATGCAGGGGACACGGGTTCGAGCCCTGGTCTGGGAAGATCCCACATGCCACAGAGCAACTGGGTCCATGAGCCACGGCTGCTGAGCCTGCGCGTCTGGAGCCTGTGCTCCGCAACAAGAGAGGCCGCGATAGTGAGAGGCCCACGCACTGCGATGAAGAGTGGCCCCCGCACTGCAATGAAGAGTGGTCCCTGCTTGCCACAACTGGAGAAGGCCCTCGCACAGAAACGAAGACCCAACACAGCCAAAAATAAATAAATAAATAAATAAACTGAAAGGAAGGAATTAAAAAAAAATAAATAAAGTACAGTATGAGACTAAAGTAGAAATGAGAAAGCTTCGTTAGCCAGGAGGAAATATGAACTAAGATTTAGACTACTTAGCAATGTATTCATTTAGTAACATCACATTTCAATTATATTATATATATATTCATTAAATATATTCCATATGTTCATACAATCAATTATTATTCATAATTAAATGCAGTATATATAGTGAATATATATATTCTTTTTAAATTAATTTTTTATTGAAGTATAGTTGATTTACAATATTGCATTAATTTCTGCTGTACAGCAAAGTGACTCAGTTATACACATTATTTTCTATATTCTTTTCCATTATGGTTTATCCCAGGATATTGAATATGTTTCCCTGTGCTATACAGTAGGACCTTATTGTTTATCCATTCTATATGTAATATTTTATATCTACTAACCCCGAACTCCCAGTTCATCCCTCCCCCACCCCCATTCTTTTTTAGTGTGAAACGTAAGCTCCATTAGCAGTAATCCTTAATACTTTACAACTTATGCTTAATTCATTTGCCACAAATTTCAATTTACTTATTTAATAATGCATAGCAGTGATATAATTTGGTTATGTGAATATGAAGCTCTTAGTGCATGGAACAGGGCAAGAGAGACCTATTCAATATCCCTCTTGGACCATTCAACAATTCATATGTGGTATTAGGCATTTATAAGTGTCAGCTGCTTGTATAGCTAATGTTACATTTAAAGTCATGGCAATACTTTTACTGCTGTCAAACTTAGTAGGTAGCTCACATTTGCAACCCTATGTTAAGGCCTTAGTAACTGAGGGGTCTAAGTTTTCACCAGGCTGCAATATTTATAACTACCACTGGGGGGGGGAGTAGAAAAAATCCTCTGCAATTGAACAGCCACAGATTAACCATCTCAAAAAGTTACACAAATGACTTTTAATAGATAATACCTAAATTTGTTCATTCAATTAGTCAGTCAATGAATAGTTACTGAATCATATGTTGGGCACTCTGCTAGTCACTAAGAATATAATACTGAGCAAAAGCAAATACCGTTCCTGATCTCATGGAGTTCACATCTAGTGGAGGCCGTAGCAATCCTCAACTAATCACAAACATAAATGTATAATTATGGACTGTGGTAAGTGCTATGGTGGGAAGTTACACAGTGTTACCTATGAGGGTATATAACAGAGGAAGCTGACTTAGTCTTGGGAGGTAGGTAGGCAAGAGGGCTTCCCTGTTCCCAGAAGAAATATCTTTTAGGTTATGTTTTGAAGGTTTAAAAGAAGTTAACTGGCGATGTATTAGGAGAGGTGGGAAATGCAAGGAAGTTTTCACAACAGAAGAGAGAGAAGATGAGTTCAAGGAACTGGAAGTAGACTATGCCGCTGAAGCATTCATGAGGAGGGTGAGGGGAAAGTGTAAAATATGATGCTGAAGAGGTTGGCAGGGGCCAGATCAGGTGGTCCCTTATAAACCATGATAAATATATGGGTATTTATTCTAAGAGAAATAAGATTTGGAAGAATGAATTTGGGAGTGCAAATGTATAATTGGGTGCATATTAGTTAGGAGCCTATTCCAGTACTCAGGCAAAAGATGATGGAAGGCCAAACTGGTATAATGATGGTAGAAATGGAGTGAAGACATTTAGGAGCTAAAGCTGACAGGAGTTAGTGATGAATTTGGTTATGGGACATAAGGGATAGGAAGATGTTCAAGGATGACTGACAGTTTCTTGCCTAATCTAGCTATCTAAGTGATAGTGCCATTAGTAATGATGCTAAGAAACTTGCAACACATTGAAAGTTTGTTCTCTCATAATCAAAACCTTATGAAGTCAATGAGAATACTCAGTGGAATGGCAGTTAATTATATACAGATTTTAATGAACATACCATAAATATTTGATTTTCATGTTTTCTTATTGTCTTTTTATTAGTTTAGTACTAGCTTATTAGTATCTCTAAAAATACAAATAAAGATATTTAATTTTGAGAAATTTAAATGAATGACCGTACCTAGATTTACAAAAAGGGAATATTTCAGAAAGCAATTGTTAGCAAGCTAACCTATGCAATGTATTACTTGTCAGGATCACATGTATAATTTTGGTGGAGGTAAAGTAATTTTAAAATTAGAGTAAAATGCAATAGAAACATGACTCAATACACAAATATTCATTTTACACAACACATAAAAATTCCACTCCACTAAAATATCTGTATTTTATTTTTAAAATATGTGGTATTATTTAAATTAGAGCAATATGTACTAAACTTAAGACTAATAAATATTTTAAAAGAGTGAAGTAAAAAAATCAACATTTATGTCATAAACTCTTTGATCATGATATCCTCTTATATGACATGTATTAATTTGCTTACTGCAGTTACTTAAGTTATACCCATATTTTATATTTAAGGAGATATAAATGTTTTGAAAATGTATACTTTAAAAGTGGAAGCATATTTTGAAAGGCATATATCCAAAAACAGAAAACATACATGTGAAATTATTTTACTGTTATTATCTAGTATGGATGGAAATGTAACTCTCCTTTGAAACTGCTGGGCTACTTACCTTTCCAAAATAAAGTAACTTTCACTTCTTTTGAACAGTTGAAATAGCGTAGGATGTGTACATTCTAAACTATGTTGTCAGCCTTGGTGGATTTTGGTGCAGGCTACTCAGAGTGAAAAATGTGTATGGTACGTGGTTTTTCAAGTTATCAATTAGCTCAATTAGATTATTAAAATCAATAAATATTTCTTTAAGTACTTAGTTAATGCCATGTTTTTCAGTTTAATTGATTATTATAAAGGACCACTTAAATTTTTGGAATATTAATAAAGGTAAAAAAATGTGAGGCATGTGGAATTATCTTACAAAGGCTGAGGTTTTCCTATGCTTTAAATGTGTATATATATTCATTTGCTAAAAATCATGCCTGATTGAGTACCTCTCTTCTAGAAGTGCCATTATTTTACCATTATTAGTTCATTATTATTGAACGAATTATTGAATATATTATTAAATACATATTATGTGCGAGATATTGTACCATGTTAGTTCCTGTAGGTGATATAAAAGGCATATACTCTGCACAGGACACACTATATTCTGTTACTTAACACTCAATTCTGTATACATTTCATGAGTTTTAATTATGTATTATTTACTTTAAACAAATGAAGAGTTGAAGAGTGATAAAATACACTTATTTTATCAAATCCAAGAAATTAAACTACTTGTGAATAAAGCAAATAAGTACAATACACTTCAGAGTGAAATAATGGAATTGTCTATCAGTGTAGGTAATACTTGATTTTTGTTATAGTCTACTTAGGTTTTAACTAAAGTAATTTAATTATCTAGAGAAAAAACTCTGCAATAATAGACACTCAGTTATGTCAAAGAACTCATACTGAAAAAAAATTCTAAGCGAATTTGTATTTATTCTTAGCAATAGAAGGCCACATAAATAAAAGGTTAAAAGATAGAAGATAAAATTCTTAAATTCTTAATATATATGTCAAGAGAGCGACAAGTATAAATCCTACCATGACAGTGTAGAGTCAATGTATGTACACCATTTCTTCATTACATTAGCGTTTTCTGAGAAGAAACTTTAAATGCTGATATGGCTTTACAGAAAAAAGATAATGTTTACTTTTGATACTTACTGATATTACAAACCTTATCCAGCTCAGGAGAAGCACAGTTGTCCAACTGATCATTTTTCACAGGAGACTTTGAATACATTACCTAAATTATTACCTTGACTGTGATATACCTATTTCACAGTAGCATAGGTAGCATAAGTAGGGCTTTAGGGAAGGTATTACTAAATTCGAATGACAGCTGGAGACAAATCAGGTCAACTGACTTATTTTTTAAGATCAATTGAATCTTATATAGCTAAAATAGCCACAGAAATCACCAGGTACCCAACATTTTAAAGACTTGGAGAATATCAGGTTGTGAATGTACACATATACATTATACATTATAATATAACTCTTGGTACTCTTCTATATACAGTGAGAATTAACACATTTAACAACATTAACAAAATTATTTACCATAAATAACCAGTCTCTAACCTTTATATTAAGCAGGTTGTACATATATTTTTCATGTCACTAACATGCCCTGACAAGGCCAGCCTTTCAGAGAAGTGAAGTAGGCAACAACCTTACATATCCACGTGATGAGATTTGGGGCATGTTTTCTCTTTCAGCCCATCAAGAAATTCAGTTGTTGGAGGCACATTTTCAAGGTTAAAATGTGCCTCTCTGGATGGGATAGGACTTATTAGGTATTGCCACCCTAGGATGAATTTGTGTATCAGGTCTTCTCCAATTAAAAACTGGATAAGAGCAAGATGTCAGTGGGTGTGTGTACAAAGAGGGGTGCACAGGCCTGGGAGAAGAGCAAGGAGCAATCATAATGGAGACAATATGGTAAGGATGGAATAGTGCTGAAAGGGAGATACTAAAAATAAAATTGACTTACGTCACATTCTACTAAGGCTGACGTTGGTCTTTACTACCTTGGTCTTTACTTGGTCTTAAGGCAAGGCTTATGAGGCCATTGATTTATGTGAGATGGCCTTGTGTGAACACAGTGTGAAGCTTGAGAATGTAAACTTACCTGCATGTGCACCTTAACCTATTTCTCCAACACAGTGAAAATATTTGCAGGCAAACTAGCATCTTCACAAACTTATAATGAGTGACTTCCTGTGCACTCTCAGGACAGCTGCTGGGGCTCTTTCAATTTTTACATTTTACACTTTTTAAATTTCAGTTTTTCCTCTATGGAAAGCTGGCTTTCAATAACTTTTTCAATACATACTTAACAAAGGAAGTAAAACCTTTGTCATCATCGTAAACGGTGATTCATTAAATAACAAAGCAAGACAGTTTAATGGTCGCCATTCTAACTACTGGTACATTTTAATACAGTCATTTTGATGCAACTGTCTTGATGTAAAATCACCATTCTCTTCTTCTATTTTTTGATTATCAGTAATGCATATAACAGACATTTCCAACCCTATTCCCTCCCTAATCTCTTTCCAATTTTGATAGAGTTCCACTCTCTATTTTTGTATTACTTAATTTCGTTTGTATATTGAATATATATTAATTTTATACTAAATGAGTCTGTTAAAATTTTACTGTCAAAGTGAGTTAACCTCCACGATCATATCAGTTCTTCCCCCAAAACTATCATTCTAAAAACATTTTGTGGTATTAAATATATGTATATGACTCTGAGAACACTCAAATTTAATTGAGAATCTCCTCTGCAGTTTGGAGTTTAAAATAAGAGACCATATGTTGACCCACCTTACCTAACTTGTAATATATTTTACCCAGTCAAATGATCATGCTCAGGAAGCCTATAGAATGTTGAGTTGTCCATTCTCTAGAGCAGTGTTTTTCAGCATTTTTAACTTGATATCCTCTTTTGAGAAACAAAGTTCAGTTTTCCCTCTTATTCTTCCTGAGATTTTCAGGTCGATCCACCAGGAATATTTTCAAGAGCTTTGTTTCATAAAATTTATAATAGGAAAATAATAACTGGATTTCCTATGTCCCAATCTTGGATATAAGAGTTTGTTTCTTAAGGAGAAAATGTAGCATTTATATTTTGTAACTTAATTGTTCTTAGGCTATCTTTTTAAAATATATTTAATATAAAGTCAGGTGATGGTTAACACTTTGGCAAGGGTGTCTGTTCAACACATTATTTGGTAATAAGATAGACTGAGACCTTTTTTAAGGTGGTATTAAAATGTCGTTTACCAGTTAAATAATATTCTTCTTCAGATATAGTAAGTCACTAATGGCAAATGTTTTACTAGTTCAGAGGTAGGTCTAAATTAGCTAAATAATAGGAATCACCTAAATATAATGGTTGAATATTATTGCAAATAAGAGTCCTCGGGCATGTTTATGGGTATACTTACAATTATTTTTGAAGGACGGTGATCATTGGCCTACAGATGCTCATGGATATTGGCTGATAACCCTAAAAGCAAACATTTAGAAAAATGCAATAAGAACTCTATAAGTAAGGTAACTATTTACACTATTCACGTATAAGGCATAACTGAAAAGTAATGAGGCTGATATCCATTAGCACCAGAATAAAGACAGTCTCATTTATACTAATTGAATTTTAAAAAAAACAAACATTAGTATAGGATGTATATCAGTGTCAGTCCTTCAGTTCAAGAAGAAATTAAATATCAGCTAAGTATTATAAATGAATCAGCAAAATTCTAAGTCAAATATTAAGTTAAAACATAATTTCACATAAAATAATTACAGACCAGGAGTAGTTAAATGCTATTTTACCCATAGGTATTAAAATGATACTGGAAGCTGGAAGGGGAAATAGCATTTGAAAAATCACCATTTCAGCATCAATTATTTTAAAAGTATCTATTGACAGTATTTATTTTGGGATGTGGAAACAAAATTAAAACAAATATTAGCTAGCTACATTTTTGCAGTAGGACAAATTAATTTGGTATAACAACATTAATATTTAACATGTTTTAAGCATAAAAAGTTTCCCAAAGCACATAAAACATGACCCAAACTTTTAAATACAAAGATTTTCTTAAAATATAAAGCTGTGGGAACCCACTTAGAACCCCCCTAGAGTTGGTATACAGATTATTTCAAGTTGAAGACATTTTGAGATTCAATAGATGCAGAAAAAAAGCCACCTTGGAGCTTCCCTTATCTGACTAAAAACAGCAACTTCTGGGAAATGAGGCTACCATAAACCCCTTCTTCAGGGGAGTTTTATGGCTCTGAAGATGTAAAGACCACTCATACCTGTATGGACAAACATTACCACAATCTTATCTCCTGTCTGTTCTCCTAAAAACCCATCTGTCTTTCCAAATGAAACTTATTTGTTTTTCCCATAGAAGCCATTCCTTACCCTTCCCTTCTCCCTGCTAAATTAGGTATATATGCCTTTAACTTGAACCATTAAACAAGCCAGCTGTTTTCTTTTGTTGCTCCCGTATGCATGTGAAATAAACCTTTTACTGCTTTTAATCTCTCATTTGTCAGTTTAATTTTCAGGCCTCATGTATAGAACCCAACAGGGTAGAGGAAAAGATTTTTCTCCCCTACAAAGCTAATTCTTTCATTCAGCCAAGTAAGTAGAATGGTGTGCTGTAAAGACCATTTCTCATGTGATGAGAAATACATATGAAATGTTAATTATCATATTATTTGAAGACATTAAAATATTTTATTAGCTCATAATCATCAATATAAGTTAGCATGTTTGAAGCATAGTATACAATATTTATGTGATAAAATTTAAGGCCACAATTTAAATAATTTAATATAATTACCCCTTTAATCATCCAAGATGCAATGGACTATAAGAACAAATTGTTATATTTTTCATTCCTTATGACAGTAAATAAAAAAAAATAGTTCTGAATTCAAATTAGTAATAAACAAGTTGGATAAAAGCTTTGCTATTTTAATCTAAATTTCAGAAAATACATTTAATGTTATAAAAAAAAAAGTTGAACCAGGATTTTCTTATCTCTTTTACAGCTCCAAATAATAAAGATTTATTGAAATATATATGTGAGAACACACGATTACATTAAACCTCTATTTTAATGAAATGATAGGGGACTTATAGTATATAAAAACAATTTCTTCATGAAAAGGGATGTAAAACTGGTTCTACCTAGTATGTTTCAAGAAGCTGAGGTACAAAATTAATAGCAAACTTGGAGCAATGATGGGACTCCATGCTTGATGAAGAAGTTGGTGGCCAAGTTATTAGTCTATACAATAACAATTATACATAGCAATGCAGTAAAGCATAAAACCTTTTAATACACAGTGATGACCTGTTCTGCCTGCTGTAGCGCCCACTTAATTTCACCAACCAGTACAAGTACCCTTGCAGGGAATAAAACGTTCGTAGTCGAACTGCTGCCAATGGAATTACAGCCCCCTAGTGGTTAACTGTGACTATTGCAGTCAGAACAATGTGAGCTGTGATCGTGGTTATGCCATTTATTCATGAAGGATTTATTTCTTGCAGGTTCCCACCCTCACCCCTTGGGGAAGGATTGAGATATCTTATAATGGAGCATTTCTGTTCCTTCATTAAAAAAAACCAATATGGCAGTTAAAACAATTTCTTCAAAATCGTCAACTGAAAATATGTTTTCTGATGCTTCTAACATTTCAGTGTACATTTTAAAATTTTAATTAATTTTGAAGAAGTCTGGAATACCCTAGGGGAAATTAATTTTTTTCTCAATTTCTGTCTCTCTTTAGCCTTACTTGATTTGCCCCAACCATGACATTCTTTATATTAATGTTTTGCCTCTATCATACACTCTCCTTTCCCATCTTTTTCTCTCATTTATACATAAGCCTGAGATATATTTTATTATCAACGTTCCGTCATTTCAAGTTTCTATCCATCTTACTGAGTAGCTATTTTTGTAAATTCCCCCATGACTTTTATAGATTTTTCTCCTTTGCAAGCTAGTGACTCTACATAGAAAAATAAGCTGCTCCTGACCACAACCTCACTCTACATATCAATCCAAGCACCATACAATACCCTCCTACAAAAATAGTGCATAGGATATTTTTGAATCTCATATGTGCAATCCCATGACCTCTGAAGCTATTTATAATTGATTTATAAAGTGACAATAAAGGCAATTTTGTGATTGTTCAAGACAGATTTTATCCTGCTTTTCCTGCAAGAGTATTGTTATTTTGCTTTTAGCCTACCCTGAAAAAGGATATTATAAAACAGTACTTTCAATTCAAAATTGTACTTTAAAAGTCCTAAGAACTCTGTGAAGATTTAATGGATGAGTTTGTTGCTTTTTTTTCCCTCAGTTGAAATAATGGGGAAAAAGTAGGCATGTAGAGTACAATGTCTATCAAAGAAATGCCTATCTTAATGTGGCTAAGAGCTATTAAAGTGCCAGCTCAATCCTGAGTTGATGAGTAAATGCTAACATTACAAAAGAGCTGAATGTACTTCGGAAAGACATGGAGAAGGGTCATCTTTCATTCAGGATCAAAACATGACCACATTCAAACCAAAAGTTACCCTTTACTGCCCACTTTGACATTTTAAAAATCTTTTATACTTTTTATTATATGTAAATAATACTTTATTATATGTAAATTATACCTTTAATGAAGTGTAATTTACATATAATAAAGTGTACATATTTAAAATGTAGTTTGATCAGTTTTGATGAAGGTATACACACCTGTGGAATTGCCATGCCAATGAAGATAGAATGTTTCCGTCCTCCTGCTCCTTTGTAGTCACCCTCACCCCCTAACTCCAGGCAACCACTTTCTTACTTCTATCATTATAGATGATTTTTGCCAGTGCTAGAAGTTCATAAATTGAACCATACAGTACACTCTTCTCCTTTTCTATTTCTTCTACCTTTTGTTCAAAACATTTTTTTCTCTCACCGAGTCCTATTTAAAGACTATTTAAAGCAAACATATCCCCTTGCCTTATCCTGTTGATTTATTAATTTAATTTTCCTTACCTTTCTCTTCAAGTTCCCATGAATTTTTTAATATCTCAATCTTTGTCTAACACTGTCCTGCCTTTTAAACTTACTGTGTCGTGTCAAAGAGAGCAATGGAATAGACTATTGGTGACACTTGGAACAATGAATCTGAAGTCCAACAGAACATAACAAACCAAAGGAGCAATTACAAACGACAAAACCACTGGAGAAAGCTTTCAAATACAAAATGATGCATTTTCTATCACATCTTCATATTTAGCACAATGCAGATAAAGACAGTTATTTTCTAGTGTGTATAGAGCATATTTACTAAAAAAAAAGATTAAAAGAAGTATTTGGGGATGTAAATAGGACTTTAAATATAAATTTAAATAAAATTTATATATTTTATTAGACATTATGAGATTTTTTTAATGGGGAGTATACTGAATAGTAGATATCAATATGATACCTTGGGTAGAAGGTTCTAGTTTTTATATTCAGGTTCTATGTACTTTAAAATAATTTTTGATGTTGGCAGCTAAAATGTATACCAATTGAAAGTTCCTACTAATGTGTTACGCTACACCACTATTGTAAAAGAACAAAACAAAGCCAATCAGAAGAGAGGCAGTTTTGTTTCATAAAAATCTTCTGAATAGGTGTAATTTTAAGGAAGTATGTTTCATATTAGAGATTTAGAAAAAACAGATGGCAAGCTTGAATCAACTGTTTCTTATGGTATTCAACTGCAAATAGCATATACACAAAAGTTTTCTGATGTGAATGCCTCATTTCTGGAAAGGATAGTCATGTTTGGCAAGTGCTGATTGGATAGAATGGAAAAAAATGAAAGAAATGGACTAGAAATTTAAGTTTACTGAATTTGAAATTTAGGTTGTCCTAATCAATTGCTTTTGAATGGTAGTACTTTGAGGATGCCTCCTTTTTATTGATTGTGCAGGGCTAAAGTAAAATTGAGTAACAAAAATAAGGATAATAGAAGCTCAGATACAAAATTTTATTGCATTCGGAAATGTGAAACAATTAAGGGTTTAGCCAGATAAGTAAAGACCTTATTGCCTGGCACTAACCACAAAGTTTCTTTTGTTTTATTTGCCAACTCCTCTTAATATAAAAAACCTCTCTGACATTCCCAGCAAGTGCATCTGTTAAAAGTTTGCAAGTTTTCAGAATAAGCAAATCTATAGTGACAGAAAGGATTTCTGGTTGCCTAGAGCTGTCAGAGGGAGGGGGGGCTAGGGGAGTGGGGAGTGACTGCTAATGTGTATAGGGTTGCTTTTGGGGATAAAAATGTTCTAAATTGTGGTGATGGTTGTACAGCTCTGTGAGTATACTAAAAACCATCGAGTTGTATACTTTAAAATGGGTGAATTGTATAGAATGTGAATTATATCTCAATAAAACTTAAAAAAGAGATCTTGGGTTAAATCCATTTCAAATGAAAAATCAGGTCTTAAAATAACTTTGAAAGATAGACTGATTGTATTATTTAAAAATCTATTGGGGAATACATGAATTTCACATAATAGTGTAAACATTTATATCAATACATCTAAAAATCATGAAAGGCCAGGTTTTAATTAAAAAATAATAATTCTAATATCTGAAGCTCTGCATGTGTAAACAAAAAGTGTCATTTTGTAGTAATGTGGAAGCTGGGGCAGGACATTAAAAAGAAAAACTAAAACAATGACAAATATGTCAAGATGACTAAAACATTACGAAGTCTTTTTTTTAATTGAATAAGATACATTCAAAGGTCAATTTTTATCTAGCCTTTTTCTTGCATCAGCAAATATTTAGTGTTTATATAATGACAATGATGTGAACTTTTCTCTTTGAGATGACTCTTTGATCTTAATACCAAACTATGCATACCAGTAACTTCTCTGGTGAGGAAAGTGTCAAGTCTAAGCCTTCAATAAATGGCCAAGTAGAAGAAACTCTGGATTCTTTAATATGGGCAAAAATTGTGTTTGATTTTTCGTTTTAACTTCTCTAGTCACGGTGATATTCATTAAAGGTTATTTTGGGGGGCTCTGTACCTTGTTATGCAAGCTTGTATCTTCCTCTCAGGTTTCTTTTTGTTTAAACTGTACCAGCATATATACAACTGGTGATTTTAATTAAAAAATTTTTTTAAGCTATTGAGTTCAGAATTGAGTTAGAAATTAGTGATAGATTCTGAATACTCTATAGGGTTTAGCTCTGCATAGTATTTGGAAACTGATTCTTAAAATATTTTTATATAGCAGGTAGATTTATTTGGTATGCTTTATTTTTATTAAAAACCATCTAGTCATAATATTTACTCAACTTGAGGTGACAAGCTTCATTGTAAAAATTATAGAAAAAATGCAATACAAAATATTTTATCAAACTGAAGTTATATACCAGAAGAAAACATTTTAAAGTTATAGAAAGACATAAAGTGGAGCTTTACAATTTGACATTAATATGATTTGCACTTAAAATGCAGGTGCCATGTTTAGATTTGAGTTTGTTAATTATGAAAATATATAACTATTTATATGAAATTAAATTGACTATTAATATGAAATTAGATTCAAATAGAATCAACTAGTACTATGCTATTAAGATACAAAGGCAGAATGGAATTTCATGGTATATGTAGTCAAAATGTTTCTTATGTTATTATGACTGCCTTTTTTCCTAGTAAATATGATTTTGGGGAACTTAAGGTGAATCTGTCTGGTCTTTTTTCTTCTACTGTTTATTGAGAGTTTATTATGTGCTAGGTTCTTCATATACATTATACATTATATATCCTAGGGTCAATCCCTCAAGGAACAAATTATTATCCTCATTTTTAAGATGAAAAAGCTTAGATCCTAAAACCTATTTAAAGTGCTCTTTAAAACTATTCCCCAAACTACCCTTAGAACACTTGCTTACTCTATGTTAAAGAGTATATAGATAACAATATTAACCAGTCCAAATATAACAATACTCTTCATTAATAAACACCATCTTCCAAAGCTTTAAGTTAATTTTTTTAATCTTTACCTACTCTAAATGCTCTTAATCACAAAAATCTCTGATTAAATAATTTGTGTCTGTCTTTTTAAAAAAACATTATGATTCATTTCTTCCATTTTCCTATTTCATTGCCAATTACTGTTACTAGATAACATTTTGCACACTTTTTCCATCTTTATTTCTATTAGTAAATGATTATTCTCTCACCTTTAAAAATGAACTGAGATCTTTGAAAATACACACGTTCTTGATTTGTAGAAGTTGATATATGACTAATGTCTCCTAATTTGTCTTCCATTTAGTTCTTTGAGAACGTTCTCAGTGACTAAGTAATTGTTATCCCGAGAGCGTATTTTTTCCATGAGTATTTGGGATATTTTCAAAATTTAAGGCTGTTAAGGTGCCATGGAAAAAGTATACACAACCTTTGTGGTCAGACAGACTTAGGTTTGCCTCCAGGCTCTACCCCATATTAGCTATGTGTTTGGGTATGTGACTTAACCTTCCTATGTCTGCATTTCCTATTTATTATGGTGGCTGTGAAAATTACTTAAGGTAATATATGTACTTTGCCAAGTGCACTGACTAGGATATGATGGGGGCTCGATACTTGTTAATTCCTTTCCCTTCCTCTTCTGTTTTTACCAGAGGTTCCCATGATTTCTTGCCTGAACTACTTCTTACATCAAAGATTCTGTTCTATGTTTACTATATGGAATGGTAAATATAAATAATTTCAGTAATACTATAGTTTAAAAGTTCTGATAAAAAGTTGGATGAATAGAAAATTGATACCACTGATCAAAACACACATTGAGGATTTCCTTGAGCTATCCACTTTCCTTCTGGTTACCATTTCCTCTAGTGCACATCTAAATGAAAGTTAACTATTTAAAATTTGCTTATAAGATATGTGAGTGTTTCAATTTGGTTTCAAATCAATCCAGCATACGCAAAGCACACATGCAAGTGAATAGTGGAAGGATCACAGAAGTAAACAGACTTCATTCTATAAAATGTACTTCATTTCTTTACCTTTTACATTATGCCATTGAACTCATGATTGTTTATATTATGATTTCATCTTTCACCTACTCTGTTGTTCACAGATTCATTGTCTTTAAAACCACATGAAGGTCACTGGTTTGTTTTCTTATAAAAATGACATAATGGATTAAAGCTGGAATTCTGTAGCTAGTGACTCATGCTTGCATTTGTACATTTTAAAAGATGTAATTTATAGAAAGGAAGCATTCAGGCTTGAGCTGTTTCAGACTTCAGTTTCTCCAACAAATTAAGAAATAAAGGCTAAGATAAATAAGTGCACATGGCCTGTCAACTGCTCAGTCATCTAATTTAAATCTCAAAAAATACTCTTATTTGTATTTTACATGTTCCTTTCTCTCATTGTAACTATATACATGTAATGTATATCATATCTCACACACATATCTTTTACCTATATGTCAGTAAGAGTAGAAGTCATAATCTTGAAAGTATTCACATACTTGTACTAACTTTCTAATTACTGAAGCCAAGAATGTAAATGTGCTTTCTGTTCATTCTGAATTTATTAAGCGTGACATGCTTATCAAGGACAGTATGATGTAGTCAAATTTTTAAAGGCTTTCAGTTAATATGCCACATAGCCTTCAAGAAGCAGCGCGCTATGGTGGAGAAGAACCTGATTTCAGATTTAGGAAATTTGGGTTCTCTTTGTAAGCTTTGCCAGTAATTAGCTGTGTGACCTGGAAGAAGTCAGGAACCCTCTTTAAAACACAAGCAATATTAAGTCTGTTACAAATGCTTTCAGTATACTTTTGTTCTATTGCTTTATTAAAATGCTTAGTACTTAACGCGTTGTTGCTTTTATAACTTCATCCATGCGTTTAGGAATTATAAAGTACTTTGCTAATATTCTTAAAATTATCCAACTCCATAAATAATCTAATAAAAACTCTTTTGGTATCGAGAACTAACAGTCACTTGATATTCAGACAGTTGATTTTATCTGAGATTTTAAACTACAGCTCATTATTTACCTACTTGCAATATAAGCCAAGGTGTAATTCAGATATCTATGGGCTTGCTAATAACAAATAATTCAGATTACTCCTCTGTGTAAGAATCTTACATTGTTCAACTAACCTAACCCATTTCTGGACACATAAGAGGTGCTGAACTCATGTTTGCTGATTGATTAAGTAAGTTAAGAGTAAAAAGACTGGGTATGAATGACTCCAGACTCATGGAGAGTTTTTTTTAATCCATCTGAAAATTTGAGTCAGTAAAAAAGAGGTTTGGTCATTATATGTTTAGGTTATAGTGAAAAAGTCACCTGAGAAAGTTTATCCAAATTCATATTCCTTCTTTAGGCTTTGGGGCAAAGAGGTTTTCAGATCAGAATTTTAATCCCATACAATCTCTTTTTATCTACTCTACTCCCTGAAATTTGTCTAAGTGTAACAGTGGCCTTTTTCTGCCAAATCCTTTATGTAGAGTTTATATACTAGAGCTCTAACTAGACTCCAAACTACTGGAGATAAGAACTAAGTATTCTTTCCTCTTCTGGGAGGCCCTGGAGTACTGTCAAATGTCTTGCACAGAGCAGAACCTTAACAATCACTGAATGTAGTAATGAGGAAAGTTGGGAAAAAAGCTGGGAGTTTTTTGAAGATTCTGTGATAAATATGATCCTTAGATATTCCCCAAAGCTTTGAATAATCAATGCTTAAAGTTTGGATCTTTGTTCTTTTCTCTCTACAACCTTCTCTCCCTTGGAAAGTTTTGAAATTCAGCTAAACTAGACTAGTATGAATTGCTCGAAATTCTTTTACCTCCAGGCTTGACCTGTCTCCAGAGATCAAATATTATATTTTCAGCTATCCAAAGAACTTCTGATGGTGCATGTCTCACCACTATCTTAAATATACTTAAATCAGTAACTAGTCCCTAATTTACTTTTTCTCACACGGTGAAACATGAACGTCCCACCGCCCTTGGAAGTTTTCCCTTCCTCTGTGTCAGTTCAAACCCCGGTTATCCTTGGGCTCCAGTTCAATTCCTATCTCTTACAATAAAATTCCCTTAATTGTTTCTCTCTCTTCATTTGTATATGGCACATAATTTAGTATTTCATTTAGTATTTAGTATTATATAATGTCCCAATTTTTGTTGCATGTCTATACATTTTATCAAATAAGATGTAAGTCCTTCCATGGTAGTAACCATACCACAGAAGAAATGTTCATTAAATACTGGCTTGACAGTTCTGTGCCTCTAAAAATAAATACTATATTCTCTGCCATGTTTTTACAGTGTCAGGCATAATTAAGCTTTAAAAAATATTTCTTTAGTGATGATGATAAAAATCTATATGGCTACTCAGCTAGATCCAGAGTAGGCTTCAGTGCCACAGGTTGAAACCTGGCTGAGGACAAAAGTTTGAATAAATCTTTTGAAATTATTGTGTACCGAAACAAATGATATAACTTTAGATTCATTAAAGATGGTAACACAGGAATTAGGTATTTTTCAGGGGGATGTAATTAGAGATCAAAATAGAACACAAGGAGAAGTCATGACCAAGCCACAAATGACCCTGCCTTTTCTCCTTCCTACCATCTGGGGTCACCTTCAAAGACTCAAGAGTTCTAAATACAAGTAGAGTAAACTGAATACTCCTCATAAAAGATAGGTTTTGATACAGGGGAAAAGGATTATATAAAATGCAATTAAAGGCCTCCAGATGAATATCTGTCCACCAATTTCTTTTTCTTTTAAAGTCCTTTATAAAGTAATAGCTTATGTATTCAATTCAATCTAAGATAGTATTAAAGGAATAAGATAATTTCTAATTAGGAAGCTCAATCATAAACTGGAGCATTGACATCATTGATATTCAGCAAGATATTAATGAACTCCCATGAAAAATTCTCCACTGAAAGCTGACTTCGGGGTAAAACAATTCAATATTCTATCAATTTTTTAATGAGAACTAATAGGACCACTTTATACTAATCAGAATTTTCTTCTGAAAAAAAGTCTTTCCCAATACTTGTATTTAATTCTATTTTGAACATACAAAGTATTCTCTGTTATTAGGGCTCTGGATATCACAGGAAATTTGAACAGGGGTACGGCGAATGGTTATAAAAGTAAGGAAAAAGACATAAGTTGAAACACTCTATCGAAATATTGGAAGGGGAAATCAAAGAGGGCTTGATTGACTTTCAAGAAACATTCCTTGCCTAAAGTACAACTGGACAGCTAGCCTTACAATTTATTCTGCAGAAAATGATGTGTTTTTTCAGGTTTTCATCAAAGTCATGTTACTCATCAATCAGCCTATATTTATTTAAACCTTGGCCATATACAAATGAATGTCTGCTCCTCTGTAGAAAAGTAAACATTTGTCAGATGTGCTTTAATCATCCCAGAGTAATACGACTTCTCTCTCTCTCATATTTACGCCACTTATTTGTGAACACCTATAGTCCTCTGGAACTAAATGTCCATGGCATGAGGGGAAGAGGGTGTACTGGAAATAGACTAAAATTTTGAATGAGAAAGCGTGGATTTATTTGAATCCTGACTATACAACTAACTCTGTGACCTTGGATTAGTAATTTAACCTTTCTTACCCCTAGTTTTCTCATTTGTGTAATCGATGTAATAAAACTGGCCCTAACTAACTCCCAGTTATGTTTAAAATCAAATGAGAAAATATATGAGAAAGATATGTGAAAACTCTACATGTCTACAAATGTAAATTTCATTATGGTATGAGAAGTAGATATATTAATAATAAGAATGTTCAGTGACTGTATTATTAAACACTTCTGCTGTATATATTGCCTGTGTTAGAAAATAAGAGAAATAATGAGAGAGAAAAAAGAGGGAAAAGAGAATAAAAGAGTAGCTCTTAGGCTGAAAAAGTCTACAATAGAAAATACAGAAAATTAAAAAGAGAAAATATAAAAAGTGATAAAAGAGAATATAACAGATATTAAGTTGAATCTTTAAAAATGTACCTATATTAGCAAATATGTAGTGTTATCAAGAAATTTTGAGTTCTCTGCATATGATGTGTATTTATTCTTCCTGACACTTTTATAGCTATAAGAGTTAAGATAATGGAAAGTTTTAAACTAGGAAACATAAATATCTCTAATTTTCTTCTTTACTATGGGTAAAACAGTTATTGAAGTTCAAAGGTTGATAATATGAATCACTGGAATTGTTTGTATTTCTGCATTGCTTTCATGTTGAAAAGACTTTGTCTGAAGCATTTTGATCCACTTGACCTTTACTTCTTTTTAAACTTTGTATACCTATTAAACATTTTAAAATTTAAAAAAATATTTAAAAATTTTCCTTAACTCCCTCAAAAAGTAAAATATCTATCGTTATGATTCACCATTCAAGATGATATAGAAATCTTGTTAGAGATCCTATTGAGAAAGGTAAATCAATGACAATTATTCTTCAGTAACATTTCTATAGCCTAAAGAAGTTAGTTTGTGATCTATTAGAATAACTATAATATATAACTTAATGGTTTCTGCAAAGACAGCAGGGTATTATCCATCCTATCAAGTCATTAAATAACCTCACTTGTGGAGGGTTTGTAGCTGCACACAGTTTATTTTAAACCACCAAAAAATGGTTATGTTTAATTTGTTATTGATAGCCAATGGTCTCTTAAATTTATTTTAAGTAATAAAAGACAAAAGAGATATTTCCCCTCATTCAGTAATCTTTAAATAATATAAATCATTTCAAATGTAGGACACTGGAATGAATGAATGGAAGATAACAAGGTCAAGACCTGAAATGAGGAATGGCTTTAGCTTGTTTAAGGGTTTCTTATGTAGTTAAAGAGTCATGAGCATTATTTTCTGGGCTATAAAAATCAGCTACCTGAGCATTATTATTTGAAGTGGATTTTCAGGACTAGAAAACTGTTAGTATTTTCATAAGATTGTACCATTTGAAGTGACCTTAGTAACCATCGAGTCTGATTTACTTTCTTAACAGGTGAGAACATAGAGGCTCATAAAAGACTATAACCCAGGTTATTTAATTCTAAATTTGTACCATAAAAATCTTTTCCCATGGTGCTCGTGTACTTTTATATATTAATTATTCAGCAAATATATATTGAAAGAACCCTCAATGTGTAATGATGTATGCAGAGGGTAGTTGGGGTGGGTGGTGAATAATATATAACCTTTGTCCTATGTGAATTCATAATCCAATAGGAAAGATAAGACTCCAATTAAAAAGTGAGATGATGTATATAAAACTTTAAACACCATGCTTGGCACATAGGAGACCATGAAATCTAAAAATCAAGTAACAACAAAGTGCAGTCCAGTGTGTTTAGTGGTGCAAACAATAGTTTCTATTTTCTTTCAAATTCAAAATTCAAATTCTAGTAGTCTTATGTACGTGGGGGTCAACCTAGATGCTTTTTTATATGGCCAGTAGTCTTTTTACACTACATATACAAAATCGTAACTCATTTGAATTTTAAGCATTGCTTCTTGGCTTATAGTCTGCATAATACCTTCACCTCCCCCTCTAACCACTCACCTTCATAATAAGACAGTGCATCTTTCTCTGAATGAACCATGAGACTGTTTGCAGTCATTTCCCAATGTCACCCATTCCCTGGAGATCATTACTTCATGACCCACCTTGTAGTCTGTTTTATCTTGGCAGTTGACAGCTACTTTGGCATCTGGAGTTGGACAGCATTATTTTGTGCCATTGTGGTGGGAGTGGGGGGTGTGCAGAGTTCAAACATGGAATTGGGAAGTTGTCTGAAGTGAGATTTAAAGCACTAAGCATGAAATGCTGTAATCACAATGGGAATAAAAAAAGGGACATATCTGAGCAGCATTTTCCAAAAATTATTCAGAAGCTGTAACGATGGATTTAATTGAGAATAAGATGAAGAGAGGTGATCCAAGAATGACTCCAAGGCAGAAAGAATGAGCATTATTTCACTTATCATGTGAAAGTAAAATAATTTGGGAGGAGGGGTCTTTTGAAAAACATCTAACAATATGTGTTGCCATAAATGTATTCTATATTATGTTGCAGAAGTACGTGTACTTTTATTTGATCCTATTGCTTCACTCTGAATCAAGACACTCAGAAAATCAACTATGGACATGCAAATTTGTCTGCTCTTCTGAAAATGGTACTAATCTAAGGTAAAAAATAATATCAAATTACTTTATAGCAATATATTATCTTCTAAGGTTTTCAATGTTTTTGAATTTTAAATTCTGACTATTTTCATCACAGTGGTAAAATTTGTGGGAGTTTTCTCTATATTCTTTTCCCCGTTTTATATATTCATATAATTTGTGTCTCTAGATTTATAACCTTAAGGATGTCAGTTATTTAACCTAGGTGTTTTCCATATTCTTGTTTGTAACAAAGAGGTTAGTTTGAAGGACGCTTACAGAAAGACCACTACTTCAAATCTCTCATTTTATAGTTGTAAGAACTGAGGCTCAAGTAGAGCAAGTGACTGACCCATTTTTTCCTCATTCATCCTAAATGGGAGGGTAGGAAAGAGAGAAATCAATGAAGCCTGTACCATAAATTGAAGAACTTTATTATTACATGGAATTGCCTTTTCCGTATAATAGGACTATTAGCTTCTTTAGGGACGTATTGGGTAATATGTATATCACTTCTCTAACATCCCACAAAGTGTTGGGCATATAGTAGGCCCTCAACAAAGACTTACTGAAATCCACAATTCTTACAGGCTTTTAGACTCACCTTCATCTTATAGTTGACTAATTTGGCAGATAAACATGGATAGTGAATTTTGTAAATTTACTCACAAACTTTAGATAATTGGCTGAGGTTTGGCAGTAGAAACAGGAAAAGTTGAGGTAGACCACTACCCAATGAGAGGAAGGTAATGAAACTTCAAACTAAAGAATATGCACTTGCTAACTCAAGACTTTGGAGAACAAGTGTCATTGTATCAGAGAGAAAGTATAATGGCGGTTTCCAGAGGCTGGGGGCAGGGGAGAATGGAAAGTTATTGTTTAATGGGTATAGACTTTGTTTTACAAGATGAAAAGAGTTATGGGAATAGATGATGGTCATGGCTGTACAATAATGTGAATGTGTTTCATACTCTTGAACTTTATACTGAAAAATGGTTAAGATGGTAAATTTTATCTCATGTGTGTTTCACCCCAATAAAAATTTTTAAAAAAGAAGTAACCATCTTAAAAAAAGATATCTTCCAAAGGGGGGAAAAAGAGTCATTGTACCAATGAGTAGTTTGGAGGCTTATACTTCTACCATACATCATAAGTTCTTTTCCATTTGCATAGTGATTTTTAAAAATAGGTATGGAAGCATGATGAAAGGACTAGAGAAACCGGTTCATTTCTGCTTTCTTAAAATTTGGTTTTAAAAAAAATTTGTTGGAGAGGTACCAGATCCTTCTTGCTTTGCTTCCACCAAAAATAATGTCATCAACTTCTCTCTGAATCTCTTTCAGATTGACATTGTATAATATAAGATATGGGTCTATTATTGTTTGGGAATCAGTGATTAAGTGAAAAATTGCTAGAACAAGCCACAAAGCATTAAATTAATTTTAACTGTTTTTCTAATCTATGATGAAAAAAACTAACAGATTAATGATTTTATCAAAACAATTCATTAATAGTAAACCTCTGAACTCCTATCACATTACAAAGGTGAGGCAATAAAGCTCTTGTTTGCAAATTTATTTGCTGCAAAGGCATTTGGGGATTATTTTAAAAAGAAAAAGTTCTGCTTCACTCTGAGTCATCAACCCATACCATGAAATGAATCTAGACCTTTGAGATTACTAATTAAAGGCTAAATAACAAGGGGATTCTATGGCCAGAATGTGGAAATGTTCCTAAACATTGAGCACATCTTCACCAGATGTGTATGTAGCCAATAGAATGTGGTGCCTCTCTGTTATACAGATATGACACACTTATATATGTAAAACATGTTATATTTCCCTGTGAAATGAAGAATGAAGCTGTACATAATAGGGCTAAGCTTTAGCTAATTAGTTTAAAAATATTTACAATTTATTAATTGCTCTAAAATTTGTTCAGAGAGATTACCTGTAATCATTTCAGAGAAATCTGTTATTCTTTTAGATGCCTTGAATTCTTAAATGCTATTGTGCAGGTGTGCTAAAAATTCTACTTTAGTTCTTCCTTTATCTTCTTTCACTTTTACTTGAACCATTGAAATATACATTCCTAGGAGATCACATAGATAGATACAGATATGGGTATCATATATGGCAACATGTCAATCAAGATACATTAATTGATTACATACTATGGGCAAGGGGTTTGCCATATAAGTGGGCTAGTCAACAAAAGCTTCATGCAAGAGGTAAGGGCTTGAGCCAAATCTTGAAGACCAGGTAGAATTTAGATACATTTAGGAGGGGTAGCTCATACCACAGTACTGGACTTCTCCAATCTGACTCCATTATTTCTAGTAATAACTTATGGTTGGATCACGAATCACAGTTTTTGTGTCATTAAAATTGAAGTAATAAATGTAAGTAGTTAATTTAAAAGGAAAAGCTTTAAAAAAATCCTTTAAGCATACAGAATTTTTGTAAGTATGCTCTTTCTACCCTGCATTAACTTTAGTTCAAGTATTGTACTCTGATACAGTCTTTCTACCTGGGCTCAGATCGTTAAACTAAAAAGCTATTACTTTTTAGAATACCTGTTTTTTAAGTCATAGTTATCAAATTATTTCTCCTGATGCTAGTGTGAAAAGGTAATACACGGCAAATGGGATCATAAAACCCTTCAAATGTCTCTGAAATATGATAAATGATTTTTAATGACCCTTTTGTCACTCCAGTCTCTGACCTCCAGGACTTCAATTTTCCTGTTTCAATTCCAAGTAGGCAACTTTATATAAATGACCAAATTTGAATGACCTTTGCTGTGATGTTGCGTAGAGGACAAACCACATACACCTATATGTCCAACTCACTATAGTGATACCTAAGCCTTTGTAGTCATCCTCTGTATATAATAGCATTATGTTCCTGATTTCATTTCACTCTTTAAATGATCTCTGCAACTCCACTGAGCTTCACTCAGGCTACCTGTCCTCGTGTCCCTTGGCATTAACAGTACTTTCTCATTTGCTCTACTTTTGTATCGGTAGCTGAATCTCCAGACAAAATGTTACATGCCTGTCTTTACCTTGCCAAGCAGCACATTAATGATTAATGGACACTGTCAAGAATATCCTCATGTTTACATGCAAATCTGTTCTACCAAAGACTAGTGACTATAGTATGAAAGAAAAACTAATCAATTCCTAAACACAGGCAGTAGAGTTTACTGCTTAATACCATAGCGTCTGGAATCAAAACTGCCTGGTTTCAAGCTTGATTTTAGTCAATTAGTTTGACCAGATTATTTAACCTCTGTGGTGCCTCAGTTCCCCCACCTGCAAAGTGTGGATGTTAGTAGTACCTTCTCATGGGGTAGCTGTGAGGCTTATATGAGTAATGCATGCAAATCTCTTAGAAATGTGTAATACATAGTAACTTTCAATAATTAACAACTAATATTATCATCTTTTATACCTCTTTTTTGAAGACTAATTACTTGCTAACTTGGGCAAGTCTTCCTACCCTGATTACATGAAGCCATACCTGAAAGTATTCAATCGATTACTGAGATAAAATGAGAGATCTGAGTTTAAAATACACGTATAAAAATATTTGAACACTGTGACATTTACTCATAGGCATTTACTAATGATTTTAAAGACAACAGTCACTTTATACACACACACACACACACACACACACACACACACACACACACACATATATATATATATGATAAAGAGAGCCCTGGTCAGTTTGTTCATTGCTATTCTTTTCTAGAGGTTAGTTGACATTGTCTTTGGTTTCAATGGTGTTTAATTTTAATTTTTAATAATTTTATATTGCATCTACCTTCATATCCTGCCAATAATGCTGGTAACTCAGAATGTTCATCCTTCCTTCCTCATTCCCAATCTCAAGCTGCTTCACTTTCTTTGGACAGTCACACTCACTACTCACCTTCATTCCTCCCAGGCTTGGCTGATCACCTTGTACAGTAGTTCAGGCTGTCCCCAAGGCACCTTGGACTAACTCTGTATGCTCTGCTTTCTCTATTGCTCACCCCTTTTATCAGAAATCTATCCCCTTTGCTGTCCACCAGAGGATACCTTGCTCTTAAAGTCACTTAGACCTGAATAATAAGAAACATGTTTAAAAATTTAGGACAGATGAAATGGTCATTGCTGACTACCTCAACATTTTCCCCTGTGCCAAAAGAAACTCTGATAGAGGAGTATTGTTGGAGATAGGATGGGGAACAGGCTCATAGGAACATTTAATAGAAAAATGAGTCAGAGGAAAGCTTGGTTATTTTAATAACTGTAAATGTGTAGTTTTCTTAGTTTTTTCCATTAATGCTCACAATCAGAGTAGAAAATAGGAGAGATTAACTCAAAATAGTGGAGGTAAAAGGTAGAAACACTAAAAGGGCAATGAGGGGTAAGTATTGGGTGATGATGAGAAACACAGACATGACTGACATAAGGGTCAGACTAGGAAGAAAATGAAGTGAAGCCAAGAGAGGGCATTATAACTAAGAACTTTTAGAAGGGCCCAGGAAGACTTGATGAGGTTGAAGAGCAGGTACAAGGGAAGAAAAAGTGGGCGTGGGGTGGGGACTGAATGTCATCATCCGAGGGTAGTATTTCTGAACTTAAAATTTTAGAAATTGATGCATTTAAGGTGTGGCCATGGGCCTGAAGCTGAGGACAATGGAAAATGTGAGGTCAAGGAATTATGAGACTAGACTGTTATCTGGCAATCTTCATAGATACTGAAGTCTCCAGAGAACGGAAAGATTAAAAATGAACAGTAGGAAAGAGCCAGGTGCCAAAAATTTCCATGAAGGTGTAGACAGCAGAGACAAGAAAGAAATGTTGGAATGGTGTATGTTTCAATAAAGGATTGTTTAAAATAAGAGTAGAAGAGACATGTCCTAGTGTTTTGGAAGTTAAAAAAAATGGAACTAGGAGAGTTTCAACCATAACTTTAAGCCCTTACATGTGGAGGAGTAATAAGATTAATGAAGTGGGGAGAGGTAGAGGTTAAGGATTAATTCATCTTCATTTGTCAGGAAGTTGGAAAACTTCTGTAGGAGAAATCCAAGTAGGAAAAACCCAGGTTTTGCTTAAAGCAAGGAGGTAGAGGAAGTGTTCTGTGAAAAAGGTGTCCCTACTTTCTAGTACATTGCTGACAAAAAGAATTTTCTGCAGTGATGGATATGGTCTATATCTGACTGTCCAATAGGTAGTCCCTAGCCACATGTGGCTGTTGAGTAGCTGAAATGTGGTCTGTGAGACTAAGGGACTGAATTTACAATTTTATTTAATTTCAATTGATTTAAATTTAAATAGCCACATGTGGCTGGTGGCTGTTGTATGGGACAGTGCAGTTCTAAAGTCTTCCTGATAGCCGTCAGTAAATTTATGCTTAGTTATTAATAGGTAATGATAACAGGTTACCCCTCTAAGTATTTGTATTTGTATTTAAAGGAGACAATGACTAAGATTAAAGAAGGAAATTCCTGAATGTAGAATTTTAAGTGCTGTGGAACAGCATGAAGGCTACTAGTTTGGGAGTCAAAAGGCTTTTCTAGTGCTTTTCAAATTAGACTATGTAAGTGGTCATCTACGAATAAGGTTAACCGTATTAACAAGATTAACTTTATCAAATGCCAACTACATGTACAGTGTTGTAATAAGCAAGTATCTTAGTAAACAGCAGATGGCACAGTCTTAACCACAGCTGAAGGGAGGAAGGGATAAATAGGGTGAAGTAGAGATGTTGGGTACAGGGAGACAAAACATAATTAAGACTCCAGCTCATGTGCATCTTATTTGAGATCCTGCTTTCACTATATCATTTGTGCAGTAAAATTTCAGAAGTGACTGCCAAAGAGTTGCTGCATGTGAGCAAGAGTATAAAATGCGCTGGTAACTGGCTAAATGATGGTGCAGCTTAACTTCTTGGTTGGTTTCAATGTTATTTGTCTAAAATGGCAATTACTAGGCTGTTTTGCAGCAATGTTCTCAGTATATGAGGAAGTTGTAAAATGGTTTGAAGAAAGGCAGAGATGGAGTGATCCACTGATGGAACACTCATTAATCTGGTGATTGGTGGTCTCTGAGATTAAATAGTATACAAGTTGTAGATAAAATAACATAGGTATCTTGGGACAGTGACAAATTAATAATAATAATAAAAACATGGCTTTGTGCAATAATTTAAAAACATTTAAATGCTTAATATCCATGTGTTTCACATCACATGGGGTTAATATACTATTATATTATTATATAACATTAATATATAATGTTATATTTAAATAATATGTTATTAACCCCAACTATGGTCAAGTTTTCTTAGTTTACTCATGGCTATCCATCCATTAGTGGGACATAATTTATTATTTCTTACGTTAAATCACGAAGCTTTACCAGATGCTCTACTAAAATAATCTCAATACAAGTACGATACATTCCCGTTTTGTGAGGTATTCCACTGCTATAAAGGGAAGGTGCTGAAAGATTCTTTAATGATACCAGCCAAATAGTCTGGAGCTTCTGGAGCCATTATAACTTAGCAACAGACACCTTCTTCAATCTCAGGCCTTGAACAATTTAATAAGAGTAGCTGAGGATACTTAATATTGGTTACTGGTAATCTTTTCCTCAAATTTTGTTTTAATTTGTGTGTTTCCCTTAGTTGGAGAGTAATAAGGTTTACCTGAAGGACGTAAGTGGAACAGTAAAATAATTGGGGTTTGATGCAGACTTCAGGTTATTATTTAGGTTTATTTATTTACCAGTAAGTGCAGAAATATTCCTACATAATTAAGTACCAAACGGTAGTGATAATCCTGCAAATCTAATATGATTTTAAAATTCATTTTCCAGAGAAGAAATCTACCATCTGTAAACCTCTGTGGGTGTGAGATGCCCATGTTGCTTAAACCCTTAATGGATTAGCCCAACATTATATCAGAGATGTTAATTTTTTTAGATTTTACTTTTATTGCTAAAGAAATAAACATATACTTCTCATGTAGCTTTGAAAGCACAAAGAAAGATTTCTTACACCATTGCCTTAAATTAATCTACAAGAATACCTTGAGAAATAAAAGGGGAAAATCCAATGGAACCAATAAAATAGGAATAGCTTCCTCTTCAGAGGCTGGCTGTGAAGACCACGTGAAATAATGTATATATGTAATGCTCTTGGCTCCATGCCTAGCATCCAGTAGGGTTGCAAAAATGTCAGTTCTCACCTCTCTTCCCATGAATTCATACTGCACCAAAGCCTGTCATGTTATTATCTGAAAATGTCATCACCGTCATCCATGACAACTCTAGATATAGACCTCTCAAGAAAGCACAGAAAAGGTTAATAACCTTCTCTAGATTATGCAGATAGAAAAACACTGTCAGTGTTGGCTTAAGTACCCCAGATCCTACCTTGACATTGCAATCACAAGCCTTATCCACCTTCCGAATCTCAGGACTTGCGTTGGGCTTGTTGCTGTAGATGATAAAAGCTATTAGGAAAAAAAATAGTGCGGACGAAACAAATAAATATTTTATTTCCTTCCAGGAAGACCAGAGGAACATATTTAGGGAATGAGAAGTATAGTTAAATATTCTATAACCTACCTCCCCCAAATATAGAAAGATTACGTAATTCTCCTCACCCATGGGGGTGAGGTAGATGACTCTTAAAGATCAAAGTATCATGGTGCAAAGAAATTATACTTTTCTGAAAAGATGGTATTCAGTGTGACTTAAATACTGCAAAAGAAATGGCAATGATCATGGTAGAAATCATTTTTTCTGTGGGGCATGTCAATTGGCCTTTTTCATTATGTCTACACATACATAGTCAACTACAGAAACACTCGGTTTCTACTGTGTTCATATTTTGATTGTCAGAACGGCTGCTATGTAGATAAATGTCTTAACTCCAGAACAGAGATGTCCTTTGCACCACTGCGTGTGTGAGGTCACAAATATCTGCAAACTGGGGAACTCAGAGGTTTCTTAGTGCACAGCCTCTCCCCCAACCCCAATCATTTTAGCTCAATGCTATTTCCCTCTAGAGCGAGGTTCCCTCGGTTAGCCTGCCGAAAAGGTATGTGGTGAGGGGTATGTGCACTTAGCGGCTCAGCAATCAGAGGCTTCCTTGGATGGGACTTGTGATGGTAAATATTAATGAGGAAGCTGTGTGGTACTGGCAGTGATTCTTGACCAAATCAGATATTCTCTAAGCACCAAATGTCTCCCGCTGAATTTGAGTGGAGGAGCGCTGTCGCTTAAAAGGTGTCTCGGACACAATACAAAACGTTTGTCACCTCAGGTCGCATATTACCCAACAGGAAGCAAAAAGCAAAGGGCACGGCGCACTAAAGAAACAGACACACAGACACGTTTTGCAATGACGAACTTTGTGTGGCATCAGGAATGGCAACCTGTTCTCATGTTTAGCAATTCCGAGGTACGCTGTTAAGATTGCTTGTCAGGTTAAATTGAGTAAAGGAACAGGAATACGAGGGAGCGCTGGAGACTTCTCGGCAATCCTTTTCAAAATATAAAACTGTCACCAAGTGACTTAGGTAAGCTAATAAAGAAGGCTCGCTGTATGCCCTTATACTCTCCTCTTAAACTTACGTGATCATCAGCAGCGCTGTTCAAATTCAGCCAACAGCTGTTAGACCAAGACACAGATCCGCAGTGTTTTATCTCCCCTGAGTTACCGGTGTTCACTGAGACTCTCCGAAAATTAGGGTCGGTTTTCAATGTGAACTTAATAGCGGATCCTTCGCCCCCCCCCTCCTCTGCTCCCACTGTCCCAAGCCTTGAGCCCCCTCCCACTTGCCCGATATCAGATTTCTTAAAGGCGTAGTCTATACCCCCAATTCAGTTGCACCTTCTGCAGCCCAAACCTTTACCCAGAGACACCCACATTCTGTCTCCCTCTCTTCTCCCTCTCACCTCACTTCTTGAGACCCCACGCCCGCTTTCGGTTACTCCCTCGGCTTCCCGGGCGCCGCGTTCAGGAGGCCTGCGCCTCTGCCCGGCGCCTTCCCATTTCGAGTCCCCCCCTTCCCAACCTCCTTCGAGACTCAGGTGCCCCTCCCGTGGAACGCAAGCTCCTCTTTCCTCCCCAAGACCCCCGTCCCTCGGCGATCTGCGCGTTCAGAGTCCCTCCCACTCTCCTGCCCGGGTCAGTGCGGTCTTGCAAACTGCCAACCATCCGGGATCTGCCCCCGCTCCCCACCCCACCCCCCGCCTAAACCGTTAGGGTCCTGGCTAGCAATGCCGCCCGGGGCTCCAACTTACCACAAGCGTCCGGGAGGAAGGCGAGGCAGCGGTCGCCGCGGCGGCAGCTAGACGAGAAACGGACTCGGCTGCAATCGCCCAGCGGAGCCCGCGGCAGTCAGTGCGCTGCGCTGCGCTGCGCTGCGCGCCGCAATCTCGCGCCGCGGCGGAGGGAGGGACGGAGGGAGCTCGGCGCGATGGCAAGCGCCGGCGAGTCGACCTCCTCAGGGCGACCGTGCGACCCCGGATAGGTTTGGCTTCTCTTGCTCCACTATCTTACTCTAGCATAGTAACTGACCACCTCCAGCATCTCTGCGCTATTCGCGTCTTCTTTCTTCTTCGGTGGCCCCTAACTAGCTACACTATTCTAAACGGACGAAGGCCATCACGCGAGCACCACGACGATCTCGACGACTCCGACGACAACGGTGTGCAAGAAGAGGTAAGAAAAGTTCATACGCAGTCGCAGGTAAGGGGCAGGCAGGCCGATGGAGCAGCCAAGGCTGGCAATCTAGCTGCTCCAATGGCAGGATCAGAAAGATAGGTGCACCCGAGGAGTGAAGCGTCCTCGGCGAGCACCAGAGCGCCTACCCCGCGCCGGTGAAGCTGCGCCCCGCTCTTGGGCTGAACAAGGGATGAGGGGTGGAGCCAAGAGTGGCCAATCAGCGCTCAGCGTTCCACTGCCCCTGGCCTGTTTGGACCAGTCTCTTAGTGCAGCTGGAGCCTGCTGGCAGGGGGCGCGAGACCCGGTGGTGGTGGTGGTGGTGGTGGTGGTGGTGGTGGTGGTGATTAACTTGATTCATGAGGCCTGGAGACTAGGGGGAACCGGGGTCAGTCAGGGGAGGGTGGTCCTCAAGAATGTGCCCTTAAAGATTCAAAGAACACCCCTCCCCGAACACCCACACACACACCCCACACACCCTTGAACATTTCGGTTCAGCAAACACTTCTCAAGTCTTGGAAGTTCCAAAGAGCTTTGAAGCTCCCTCCCCGACTCGTGCCCCTTTCCCCAGCCGAGCAACTGAGGCATTCACAGGGTCAAATACGTTTAGTGCGCAAAGGCCTTGGCCCTGTTAAAAGTCTCGATTCCCCACCCTTGTCCCCAGCCTCAAACGCAGAGAAGGGAAAAAGGAAAGTACTTGGCCTTCGTGCCCCAAGAGGGCACAGCTTAGTTCCCGTCTTGAACCCATAGGCCCCCTGCTAAGTGCTTAGAATGACACCCTGAAGGCAGCTCCTTCGGGTTTCCAAGGCGGGGCTGCGCCTATTTCTCCCGCACACAGTTTGGGGGCCACAGCCAGTTGGTCGCCCGACCGCTGCGAGGGCTGCCATGACATGGTCAAGGCAGCAGGGCAAGGGGTCAACCACGAACCTCCCTTTTGGCAACTAACGGGAAGCCGAGCTGCAAGCCGGCGAAGAGAGCTCTTCTTCACCGACTCCCCGGGGCGCCGGGCAGGTGCCTGCGGCGTCCTGGCTGCAGCACAGAGAAGGGCGGTCAGGGCCACCTTGGCCGGAGACGCTTCGGGGGCACCAAGACCAAGCTTAGTAGTGGAGATGCTGTTTGCTGTTACCGAGAAGCGGGACAGAGAAGATTTCTCCTAAGAGGGAATGGGAGTGAGAGGTGTCAGGTCTCTGCCGAGGCTGCGTGGCACTGTACCGTGGGCCACGGGTGAGAGAAGTGGGAACTGGCTCCCAGCCGCTCCGAGGTAGCTGGACCTAAGAAAGAGATCGAAACTCTGGTTCTGCTGCTTGGGATCGGTCGGCGGAGCAGCGATTATATGGTAGAGGCTACAGGGAGGCCGTGCAGCAGATTGGAGGCTCGAACTCCACAGAGCGCAGAAGGGAAGGGAGTCGCTGGCTGCTGAGGGACTGTTTGCCTCAGTAGCTCCAAAAGTTAGGGATGGGGAAGGATATGAGAGCAGTGATAAGAATCGGGTTCCTTCCTGATTCTGGGTCACTTCTCTCTGTGCCTTGGTTTTCCGATTTGTAAACGGAACTTTTTGTTCTCCTCCAATAGGGGCATTTGGGAATTCTCCGATTCCCTCCATCCCCACTGAATTGAGCCACTTTGCAGGGCTCTGACATTTAATTTGGCACTGAACATACAGTCACACCCAAGTTCTGTTTCGCAAAGCAAAACCCTTCGCAGTTTTCTTGAAGCATCTGTTGAATGCTACTGTACGATGCCTCACAGGTGGCGGCGACAGCGCTGCCAGGTCCAAGGATTGTACAACGCTCGCGTCGTTAGAAATGCTTTGTTAGCGAATAGTAATTTACAAATATCGAAAAGAAAAAGCGTGTCTTCTTTTTAAATAATTAAGCACTCATCTTAAAAAATTACCCGTGTTCTCTTTTTCTATCCCCACGAGCAAGCAATGCTTCATCCTGGCTTGTCTGGCGGGACTTATATTTAATTTGTCGGAGGCTGAGACATTGGTTTTACTAAAAGAAAAAAACGTAAATATGTCCCTGTAATATGTTCGCCAAGGCACAGTAGACTCTGCCGAGCCGAGAGCCAGAGATAGCATTCGCCGAAGCCAGGGACCTTTTCACTCTCACCGGCTCCCGGGCGAACCGACTTAGAGCCGCTGACCGAAATAACAACAATGATGAGGATAAAGGTGATGAGGGTAATAATAACAATTATTATTACCATTATCATTACTACTAGTACTACACAACTGGCTCTTTAGGCTGTTCTCTCTTTCTCCTCTAGAAGGGCAAAAGTGCCGAAGGGACCCAGGGTGGTGGCTACTCAGGGAATGGGAAGGTTCCTGGTGCAGCAGAGAAAAAGTTTAGCCAGCCTGGCGGCGGGCAGAAGCGCGCCTGGGCTTCCGAATTCGGGTTGACAAACAGGCAGGCAAGTTCGCCTTGGAGCGGCGCTCGCCGCGGGGCCGGTAACCGAAAAAGGCTGAACCAGAGCCGGGGACGGAGCCGGGCTCGGGGCGCCCTGTTCAGCCCGGAGCGCTGGCTCCGCTCTCTCGGCCCTGGCGGCGTGTACAGCCTCTTCGGGTTCCCTGGGCGGCCGCCTAGCCTAGCGCTGGCGGATGCGACGGGCTTTAGAGGTTTTGGCAACACTAGCCTGGAGAATGTAGTGCACGGAGAAATTTAGCGCGCACTTTAAGATCAGGCAAGCAAACTCAGAGCAAGTACGTGCCGGCGCGCTCTGTCATCGCCAAAGAAGTTTTCTGGAACCCCCGGCTAAAGTGTCCTGGGGAATCAGGCCAAAGTCCTCATGGCTTTCCCTTCCCTTCCTTAGGTCTATGGAGGTTGTCCCTGGAACGAGGAGTCATTTACTGTGAAGTCCTTGAGTTTGATGCAAATCCCCAGCGCCCCCCCAATACAGTTTCCAAAAACTGGCCCGTTTTCTAAGAATATAGACATGCTTTTGCAACTTTCGCGCCAGGGAGATTTTCCCCACCTCAATACGTACCTTTCCAAAACTACTGACTTAAAAATTCAGGGACACATTAAAGAAGATTGTTACTAAGTAGGAAAAAGTTCCTCATCTTTTAAGATTTGGGGAACTTCATTATAAATAATAGTAACCGACTGGAAAAGTTTAATTCTCAGAGAGCCCTATTTTAACAAACCTAAAAAGTTATAGGCTGTGATCGATTTAAAAATGAGTGACCTGGCTCTAGAAAAATACTCCAAGGCAGGTATTTTTGCAGACCAAAAGAAACTACACAAAAATTCTACAAGGAGATGCCGCCCCCACCCCGCCCCCTTGTTTACCACAAGACATAAATGCAAGGCATTTTGATAACTCTGCCACCCTTTTTTTTTTTTCAGTTTTAAAGCAGGTCCTGAGAGCCAGAGGTTTTTTTTGTAATTATACAATTGTATAAAATAATATTTTCAGCATTTCGTATTTTTGCTTAGCTGGAAAAACTCAGGATCATATCCATAATGTCCATCATTGAGGTATGACATACCCTCGATAAACTTTTATAATATTTTACGCAGCAAATTTCTTTTTTACTGTTTCTCAAGCGGGGTCACTGAATGGGAAAAAAATCTTAGATACAGATGGATCATTAAACACGAAGTCTTTTCTAAGTTGATAGGATTATTTTTAATGAAAACAAAGCAGTTGAACTCTATGTGTTGTGTAGGAAGGCAGGGGGCAGTCTCTGACCGTGTCAGTCTTTCTCTGAGTGTACCTTCTTTTTGGAAAGATCCCCTGTTTTAGTGAAAAACAACAATCAACTCTGGTTCTCTGATACCCTCACGGGTGGGAGGAGAAAGAAACTGAAAACACTTTGGTAGGATTTGGAAGGTCCCATCTACATATTTTCACCACTTCTCAGAATAAAAAGGTATATCAAGATTAAAAATCTATGTTTAATTTTTTTGAAATAAGTGTTATTGAATTAATTTAATTGTATCTGACATTCCTGTAGTTGTGGCTTCTAGTAATCAAATATATATTTTAAAAACAACATTATATACATGTAAGTTTGAGTAGGGAACAGCACGGAATCTAGCAGCCCCACCAAGGAGGAGAAAGAACTGGAAGCTACCTAGATGTCATTTCTTTAGAGAAACATGTGTTGTCATGGAGCACATTCATGCTATGATGAATGCATCTTATATTATGGCATGCATTTCACTCTTCCAGCATAGGATGAGAAAGATGGCAGTTAGGACCTTTTGTTTAAATTAAACTAAGATTGAAGGGCCAGGGCAACAGTGATATTTCCTTTATTCCTAGCTCAAGACTACTAGGTCCCTCAACTAGCATTCTCGCTACCTCCATATCTTATTCTGACTCTTTCAGACCACTTTGATCTCTACTCAACATTTCTGTAGTAATTAGGGCTTTTACCATGCAACAAAACATTTGCTTGAGAGTCATTTCTAGAGTAATGGGCTTGGTTTTCTTGGTCTGTAAAACAATCTTATTATATTATTTCAAATGAGGTACAGCTAATTGCATTGCTATCCAATTTCTTCTTTTCTTTTTGTAAGAACTGTCTCCTCAACCAAGTTATAAGTATCTCAGTGGCAAGGATTTAGTCATATACTTTTCTTCGTCTCCTTTGTTCTCATCTATCCTAATACTGGGCACGATGATAACTACTAATTGTTGACACAAAAGAGGATAGGATGAAAGATCAAGAAGGACAGGACTGCTAAAACCTGAATTTCTCAATGACCTGAATATAAATATAGAAGGTATTTTACCAAATTGGCCCATCATCCAAAGAGATCATGAAGGTTTGAACTGACCAAGATGAAACTTAATAGGAATAAATTTGATATGCTGAACTTTGGGTACCAAACATCTCTGCACAAATTTTGGTCACAGAAGAAAACACTTGGTGGATTTTAGTTGTCATCAGGGTGAACAAGTCCTCAGTATGATATGATATGTTAGCAAGAAAACGTAACTTTATCTTGGACTTTTTCAACTTTCATAGAAAGAGTCAGACTATAACTAGGCTCTATTTGGTGCTTCCAGATACATATTTTAAGAATGAAATTAGTAGATTGGAGTTCATCCACAAGAATGTTCAGATCAGTAGGGAACTTGAAGCATGTTATATGATGAACAAGGCCTTTGTATCCTCTGGAAGACAAGACTCTTGGGATACATGCTAGCTGACTTGAAATATTTGAGGGATTTTTTTTTTTAATGGAAAAATGATTTGATTCGTTTCCTAAGGTCAGTATTTATATTTTACTTGTATTTGTTCCCTCAGTGCCTGGCACAGTGTCTGACACAACCTAGGCATTCAATAACTATTTGTGAACTGAAGGAAACTACAGGCACAAGAGGATAAAACTGGAATTAGTGGTGGAGCCTACAGAATCTGGCTCTATAGGAGGATTTTATAGCATTCAGAACTGGTCAAAAGGAATGAGCTGTTTCTGGAGGTAGTGAGTTCTCCTATATTGGGGTGTTCAGCCCTGTACAGGTTAATCACTTTGTGGGGATGTTAGAAAGCTGAAGTCATGGATGAGGAAAGAGGAAAACATGAATGACATTTAAAGCTCTTTCCAATCCTAAATCTTGCAGAATCCATAAATGCTGTCTCAATCTAGTTCTCTGGGATAGAAAAGAATATTGAATTTTCTGAAAAACAAACACTGAGGAAATTACGCACTGAAGGCCTGCCACAGATTCAGCTTTGCTGCAGGAAAGAAGCAGCTTCTTACCAAGTCCACAAGACACTTTTGTTGAGCTCCCTGGGGTAAGGACAGAGGAGCTAGGGAGCCTCGAGGAAGGTGTTGGTTCGGAAGATGGAGGAGACGATCTTGCCGGTGGCGTTGATGGTGCCTTCGCTGTCTGAGCTGGACTCAGTCGCTGCTCCCAGAGTAGGCGCCCAAACCTGGGAGGATGCCGATACAGACGGCAGCGGAGGGGCAGTGAATGGAAGGACCGCTCAGGGATGTGCTTCCAAGAGACACGCAGGACAGGACCCGGCTTCTTGATTCTTGTCATCTGGGTCAGGGTCCGATTTCAGTCTTTTCACACTGTTGCCACTCTCTGAGCTCTTATGCTTCACAGCTCCTGCCAACAGCTTTGCCTGGGAGAACTTTTTTTGCTAACTACTGGCTTCCATGGAAAATAGGCTCTGGGAAGCTTATTATCATGAAAACAACAGTATTATGCTGGGATACTAGCATTCTTTATAAGTTTAGAATACTATACAAAACTGATCAAACTACTCTATATAAAATAGATAAGCAACAAGGATATAGTGTATAGCACAGGGAATTATAGCCATTATCTTGTAATAACTGTTAATGGAATATAATCTGTAAAAATACTGACTCACTGTGCTGTAATCTGAAACTAATATAATATTATAAATCAACTATACTTCAATGAAAAAATATCTGGTATGATTAAAAGAGGTAAATTAAATTGAGTGTTACTATGGGAATCTGATGAACACAAATTGAATGTTAGCTTTAAACAAAAGGAGAATTAGTTTTTGATTATCCTGTATAATATGTGTGCATGGACTTCAGTATTCTCCAGTAACATCTTTGCCTAAGACTCCTGAGATTTGCACAGAGAAAATTTTCCCTAAGAGCTGGCATAGAGAACAAATTGAAGCACACCTGAAAATAATGTTTTGTGCAGCTTCTTTTGTTTCCCTATTAATTATTTTAGGTAACTGAACAAATTGGCAAGAGTTTCAGGTGAACTATCATACTAAAGAAGCCTTAGAACTAAGTTCTGATTATAATATTGTTTTATGTCAGAAGTGATATAGTTCACCAAGATATGATAAATTGGAATAAAGGATAAGTTATAGACCAAGCTCAGATCAAACGTAGAACCTACAGTTAAGGAGTTTGGAAAATATGTACCTTATCATGCTGTCTTTGTATAACCGAGTGAGCTGCTTTTGTTTATTTGACTCTATTCTTTTATTCTTGTCCCAAGAGTTATTATTTGTTATTAGTTCAGAGCTCCCAGATTTTTTTTAAAGATAGAATTTAAATTAACGTTCAAAAATATTTTACGGAACTCAATAAATAATTTTATCATCACATAAAGCTGCATTGCAAGTGAGGCCACTTGTTCAGTATGATGTAAAGTTAGACTTAGTACAGAGAGCTGTTGTTTCTTGATTTCCCTGAGGCTGCAATGAACACATTACACATTAAGTAGACATATACCATAACTCAAATACACGTGGGAGCCAAGCACACATCTCAAAGGTGGGAAAGAGCTCTTTAAACTACAATTTGTAATTCAAAAGGGAGAAAAAAATCTTGAGTTTATAAATCCCCTTTGAATGTCATTAACAGTGGCCTTACAGATGGGATAACAAAGATAAAAAGGAATTTACTTATCATTAATGTTTGAAATACGGCTCTTTGTTTCTCTAAAAATCCTTCACTGAAAACTTTCAGTCTTTTTGAAAAAGAGAAAAATTTCCTTTTTATGTATATTCATTAGACAAGAATACGAATAACGAAGTCTACATTTTACTGTAAGATGCTACCTAACAGAAAAATCTTGAACATAAAATTTTAGACAATAATCAATTTCACTACAGAACTCACACAGCTATGTAATTTCTTTTTTTGCTTGCTATCCATACCTTCCCCAGTAAACAACATAATCAACTGAGTTTAATCCATTTGGATAACGTGGCTTATAAACTCCGTAGCCTATGTTCTAACTCATCTATGGTATCAAATTTGCCATAGGGGGTTTGGCAAACCCTTAACATCTGCCATCTCCTAAAGATAATGTATATTGGAAGACACCAGATTTAGCATGGCAGAACCAAACCAGCTATTAAAAACACACTACCACTACCACCACTACTGCCACCACCACTAATCTCATCATCATTATTGGGAAGCTGACCAACAAGAATTACTTAGTTGATTAATAAGCACCAATCATTTACTTTGTTGATGGGAACTTCTTTTTGTCAGACTTTGCTTCTCTCTCTTCTCATCATGACATATTTACATAAATTAAGACCTGAATTATTTCCCTATCTAAGTGGCCTCCCTTCTCTGAAAAAGCTTCACTTGTAATGGAAGCAGAGAGATCTGAAAGATATTTTCTTACCCATCCTACTATGAATAACCTATTAACTATGCTTATTTAATAAAATGTCTCAATCAGGCTGCATTGGTAAACATAAAGCAGTCTTTTGGTTTAATGTTACAGATTGTAACATTAAACCAAAGAAATGAGGACTTTCTTTTCTTTTCACCAACAAATTTGAAGGACTAAGTCTCCACACATTTCAATGTCTTAGAGCAATAAAAGTTCACTCAAGATGATGCTTTGAAGGCAAGGGATAGCAAATATCCCCTTTTAAGACTAAATGAAAAAAATCTTAAATAAAATATTTTCTTATCACCAAAATTTTATATACTTTTTATTTATAGCCAAGTGCACAAATCCCTCATTCTGTCAAAGTAGAGTTTAATTTGAAGCAAAATCCAATACAGCAATGACTATATGCCTATTATTATGTAATGAGAGCCCTGGAGTAGAACTGCCTGAGTTGAAATTTATTTTCTGGACTTTTGATTTTTGAAGTGACATCATTTTACTATTTGGGTGTCTTCTAGTCATTAGCAGGAAAATGATAGTAAAAATCTTTTACTAGGTGATCTTGTAATGGAGAGTAACGAATCCTTACACTGCCAGTAGAACAATGCTGGGGGGCAAGATTTGCCAGAGAATTCAACTTTGTTGCCCTTCCATTTGGCCAGAAATCTTCATCTACCAAGATATGATACAAAAATAAACCTTTATCTTTTAGAGTATTATATACAATGACCAAAAAAAAAAAAAGCTGCTTAATCAAGAACTAGATGGCTTAATCTGTCATTGTCAACTCTGTACATTTCTGGCTTTATGAAGACTTCAATCTTTTTGTCGATATAACTGAGCTGAAGTTCAGAAGACACAAGGAAGGAAGTTAAAGGTGAACAGAAATATCGATCATTATATTATTTCCAGGCAGGTGACACAGTGGGAAGCAGCATTTCCACTGTCTGGTTTGATTACAAAGTATTATGGCTGGATTTTGTCAGTAGTCCTGGCTTGTTGAGAGGTTTTTTTGTTTGTTTGTTTGTTTTTATCAATTAATATGGCATTAAAAATTTTTAACAGAGTTATCTGCAATTCCACCCCTCACAGAAAAAAAGTCCCAACAGAATATATACATCTAAAAATGTTGTCTGCCTTTCAAAGACTAGACACTCATTTCAGTGATTCATCAAAATATTTCCTAACATCAGTTTTGAAATTAACATCTCTTTTTTAATTGCCTTAAGAATCAATGCCACATTATTTTCAATTTTTGGAAATATTACAAAGTTATTAACAGTTATGTCTGGTGATTAAAGTTTTATGATCCTAAATTGTATCAAGTCAAGCAAAAGCACATGACCTTAAAACCCACTGGAGGAGCCAAAAAAAAAAGTGCCTTGCTTATGTAATTTATTTAGAGTGACAATTTATCCCAGAGTAGGCAAGAATTTTCTTCTATTTGTTCTACCTCCTTATATGTCTGCTCTAGTAGAAACACAAGATGTAAAATTTCCTGGAATCTTGCAGTGCACAAAGATGACACTTAGGTCAATATTTCAAAAATTAAAGCAAGAAACACTTATCACTGATCTGGCTATTAACTGTATTAGTATAGTAAAACTGGAATAAATACATCTCCTCTCACTCCCCTTCCAGAAGAATGGATGAATTAATACTATAAATTAGAACTGCTGAGCCCTACTCAGCATTCAATTACATGCTGTGTAATCTGAAATATTTATAACTTCACAGTGTAACCATGGCTAGAAGTCCTTTAAATTTGAGGGTTTTAAAAGAATTATGTTGATGCATATGGTTTGGAAATGTGTAGAAGAACCAATAGTATGTATATGATCTCTCTGAAGCTAATTAATAAAGTTAATTAAGAAAGCTTTTACTTGAGGAAAAAATGAGTACTAGGTAAGATTTAGTGACCAAATCCAAAATTAATACACAAACTGACTTACAGTTTTGATCTTGACTATGCTGGTTGTCTATTGGTTGCATTTAGAATGGAAAAGAGGCTTAAAGTACAATATTGGATTTATTAAAGAGGCATTTTCTCTGAAAAAGTCACCTCTGTGTTATTGCAGACAGTGTACCACAATTCAATCATCTCTACTCTTAAAAAAACTATAAGTGCTTCACTTCTTACTTTGTTGCAAAATCTGAGTTCTGACTGCTTATCTAAGGAAGCTGAAATACCACGTGATACAAAAAATTATGATTACAGAGAGACAGTTTGATCACATACCAGACTAAAATGCAAATCAAAGTAGACCTAGCCTTATTATACATGAAATGCAATCTATTACTTAAAAAAAAAGAACCATGAACTTCAAAAATTGCTAAAATGAAGAATGCTAAATTATCGAAAACCTTTTCCTTTTCTTATCCTGACAGTTATACTAATGACTGCTGGTGTAGACGTTGGCTTTACTGGTTTCATAATGTTTCTTACTACACTGGGAATTGGATTGTGAAATATTTCATAAATGCAGTAATTCTTAGTATAGCAGAAGACCTTGCTAGAGTCTCCTCATCACTCGAAAAGCAGAAGGTTTATGATTTTATTTTTTTGAAGATAATTTAATTTCCAAGTTAGGGCTGTTAGACTTGACAACATTCTCCTGAGCAGAATCCATTATTTGATATAAGTGATTTGTTTGCTCTTTATTTACAGCTAGTTATAAAGTTATATGTCCCTTTCTCTTTTGAAGTCAACACTACACAAGGAACAGCAGCAACATTTCATTTATGTTGTATTCACTAGTGCATAAAATGTATAATTAATTTTCCAAATTTAGTATTGGAGGTTATTGGAAAAAAAGTATTTTTAGGGCATTGCAGTCAACCCATATGACAACCTAACCTTCCATTAACATTATATTTCCATACAAAGAGGCTATAAAGTCTGATACATTGAAAGGTTTGTATTTATGTAAAGCCTTTCTCAGAAGAATTGGACATTAATTTTGTATTTTCCTTAATATGGATTAGACCTATAAGATTTAATAAAAATTCTCAGCTATAGAATAGTCAGCAGAAAATAATTATAGAAAAAAATGTAGCAGTTTTCCGAACCAAAAGTTCTAAAAACTTGATATTCCTAATACCCCCAGGATAAACTCTATAATAACCAGGACAGAAGTCAAATCTGACCAAATTGGATGGTAAGTCAGTTGGATGTTAAACATCAGAAACTTCGGATGAATCACTCTGGTAATTTAAGGGAAGATAAGTTAAAATTTCTGTGTCTACATACAGTACCAATCACATTTAAACACCTATAAGGAAGGGTAACAAAACTTCAATTCCTTTGCTATATTTTCAAGACAGAAAGTATGTTACACACAGTGTTCACACAGCCTTAATTTGAGATTGATTTCATGAAGCAGAAACTCCAATTTGAATTTGAAATGGTTTCTGTTGAGGTAGTCTTCCATTTATCATTCCATTCACTGTTCCCTTTCTTAAACTTTATGGCCTCTTTGCTTCTACATTGTCCTTAGAAGGTGATTTCTGCAGTATTTTCTGTCTTTTTTTCCCCTAGCTTCAGATTTAAACATTGAAAGAAGAAGGTAAGTAATTGGAGCTCTAGAGACCACCTGGGGCAATTTTAATTCATTCTTAGTTAATAAAAGTTTGACTCACTATTTCCTCCTATTTCTGCTCTCCTCTGTTCTCACTCCCCTGCCTTCCAAATGAGGACTGGGAAGGAAGATGAAGGAGCTGGCCTTTTTATTTTACATAATTTTACAGATACTAACAAGCCTAGATCATTTGTAATTCACTTAGATTTTACTTAGAAAAAATGCCCACATGTAAAATGTCTTACTGTGCTTGAAAAGCTTGCTGAAATCATCTTTGTCTTTAAATTTATAAAACATAGCTGACAATTTTAATTTCTTTGGAACTAGAGCTCTTCCGCTCTCCCCTCTTCCGGGGGCGGGGATTCAAATGAATTTTTTTCTGTTGTTCTAAAACATAGTTTCTAACTTTTTAATAGCAACTTTATTGAGATACAATTCACAAATAATAAAGTTCACCCATTTAAAGTATATAATTCAGTGAGCTTTTGTTTATATATTCACAAAGTTTTGAAATCATTACCACTATCCAATTTTGGTTTCTAATTTTCAAATGCAACTTATAAGTGAGATGAATTTTAGAAGCGTTCATAAAGATAGTAGCTTATTTTAGTAATTGTTTCTTCTTTGTTATACTGATGGTCACCTTAAAACATTGAGCTATAATTTGCAACATCATATTTCCTAAATTATAGACTAGTCTGTCAAATCTGGAGAGACAGTCTGGACTTCTAGGATATTAAATTTTAATATTCTTAAGAATATTCGATTATTGCCGGACGTGTTCTTTGGTGCATAGAAATATAATGTGTGTTGGTTGATGAATAAGAATTTGGAGCACTCAGTAGTCTTAGTGCTTTGTTAAATATAGTATGTGATGATCTGTTGCTTTAATCAATAGTTTGCTTCTAGTCGCACTTAAGATTTGTCATCTCTGTTTCCTCTGGAATGACACTGAGCTGGTTTCATCAATACTAGCTTGATAGCCTGAATAGAAGCAGTAGACATAAGCTGTCAATCTTTAACAAGTATCACAGATTCGTAGGGCAGTTTAGAAACGGGCTCAAAGATGCAGTTAGTCATTACTCTTTTCATAACAGTAGGTACTGTGAGTTGTGGTAGTTTGGTCACTTCTAAGTGTGATGGAGAATTCATAAGTCTTTTCTTAGCTCACTACCAGAAACATTCCTTAAAGGGAAGAAAATTGGCAGATACATTTGGGTGTGCTACTAACACATTGTATTAGCAGCTAGGTATTTGTGTATGGGTTGATGTGGGAGTACCTCAGATGCGTGACCAGTGTTCTCAAGAAAAACGCAGTAATAAAAGAACAGTGGAAAATATAGTACTAAATAAGCAAACAACATTAAACTAATTAGGGGATGGTATGATTGATCAAATAGCAATGAAGCCATAATAATAATTATAATAATTTAGCATTGTGTGCCAGGCATTTTGCATGTATTATAACATTTAGACATCACATGGCCCTACAAGGTTGGTATAAGTATCCTCCTTTTATGGATGAGGAAATGAAAGATTAGAGTTTGTGACTTGACTATGATCACCCAGGAAGTATACTGTAGAACCAGGATTATAAACCTAGATCTATTGTACTCCAGGATCTGGGTTCTTAGGCACTTTTAAAACAATGGACTTGGTAGAGGTTGGTTGGTGAGTCCTAGAAATGTGGAGTTATTCAAAGGTTTAGAAATACTTGCCGTAATCATGTGTTTCTTTGGTGGGGTTTTCTGGCTTTGTTTATGACTCCCCGCTTCTCCCCAAACACTTAGGAGATAATAAGTTCATATAGCAAATAAGTTCACCCTACATATTTTTTATATTGGTGGTGTACGCATTTGACTTCCATGTGGGCTTTTGGTTCATGGGGCATTTCCAAGAAAAATATTTTTCCTTCATTCACCACTTGCACTAGAGTTCAGCCTATTCACAACACTGTAAAATGACTTAAATTTGAAAGTAAACAAAACTACTACTTTTGAAATAGGTCATTTATAACATTTATGTTCCCCTGCACATCCCCCCTTTGGAGGTGAAGTAGGTAAGAGGTTGGAAGTGGCCAACTTTAGTGAACAATGACCAAGTGTGTTTTCTTAGGAAAAAAACCTGCTAGATAGGTTCAAAAGATGGGGAAAGTATTTCTATTCAGACTTAATTAATTAGGGCTAGCAATAGGGAATGAATTATATTTAAGTCAAGAAATCATTTTTCTCTTTACTTCTATCTTCCTTTAATACCCATCCCTGAAATCAGTGGGTGTGAGGATGAGCAAGCACAAACAAATACAGCTTTTAGGACTGCAAACAACTATTATGTTTACCCTTTGGAATTGCATTAAAGTGATTACAATTTATTAATATTTCATTAAAACCTATGTAAACCTCCAGTACAAATAATTTTTGTAGCTGGGTACAATATTGGAGTCTCTGAAGATTGTGGGTGGCTGATATTGCAACTCGGAATGCAAATAGTGATTTTTTATTTATTTATTTTTGGCTGTGTTGGGTCTTCGTTTCTGTGCAAGGGCTTTCGCCAGTTGCGGCGAGTGGGGGCTACTCTTCATTGCGGTGCGCGGGCCTCTTACCGTCATGGCCTCTCCTGTTCCGGAGCACAGGCTCCAGACGCGCAGGCTCAGTAGTTGTGGCTCACGGGCCTAGTTGGCCGCGGCATGTGGGATCTTCCCAGACCAGGGCTCGAACCCGTGTCCCCTGCATTGGCAGGCAGATTCTTAACCACTGCGCCACCAAGGAAGCCCGCAAATAGTGATTTATTTTTATTTTTTTAGGCCTGCTCATTTCATTTGAAATCTGTATGGATAAAAAATACTTTCATATAGTTTATTAAAAAATATTTAAACACTTCAGGATTCTAGAACATCACTTCTAGGATAGTACTTTGACACTTTAATGCTGAGAACACTGTTTTATCACACTGCCATGCAGTTTGAAAAATATCGTGATGAATCTAGTTTATTTTTCATGCTATAAATTCATAAATATTGCCCAGTTCATAATTCAAAGTCTGAAGTGTGTATTCAACAATTTTAAATGTGCTGATTTTGCCATTAGCATTAAACAGCTGTTCTCTATTTCCACTAAGAATAAGACCAGAAAGAAGGAACTACACTTGCAGCATGAAGGGTATAGGCTAGCATTAGCAAATCCTCCTGTCATTTTGGTGAGATGCTAGCCCATGTTATCAAGGGAGTTATTTCGTCATCTATACCAGAGATTTTTAAGAAGTCAATGGTGTTTCTGGGAATGCATTAGGTACAGTTTTCAGTTCAAATCAAAAAGAAGAGTATAATAATTTCTGAAACTCCTTTAAACTCTATAATTCTATGCACATTTTATTACAATAAATAACTTGCTTAATTACAGTATGTCATCATCAGAAGTGGGAAATGTTGTGTTATAGGACAGCAAGTGCATTAACCTATACAGCTGTTTGAATATGCCAACACTGGGTAATTAAGAAGCCACTTTGAGGAAGGAATGCTCAACTCCAGATCTATAATCTTAACTTCCTACTGGACAGTTTTACCAAAATACATGCATGTTTTACAAGCACCTCAAAGCCTAAAGAGGCCTTTCAAAACCAAAGTTATTTATAATATTCTCAAATCAATTGTTCGTCTTGAGTTGATATTTTTCCCACTGACGCAGGAAGCCTAGGAGAGAAAGATGATTCATACATGACATTATCCTGTCTCTTAGCCTCACCCCCAATTTTTCACTTGTTTTATAAACCCTACCTCAGAAATATACCAGGTCAGTCACTTCCTCTTCATCTCCAGTGCCACTGCTTTTCTTCAGCAGCATGTTATATTTAACCTAGAATATTACTGCATTAGTTTCCAAGCATTTCTTCCTGCTTCCAGGCTCACTTCTTCAAGTGAATTCTCCGCATTGTTTCTGAAAAATGACCTTTCAAAAGTATGAATTTCTTTATGTCTTTCTGCTGCTTAAAATCTGGCAGCGGCTCCCACGTGGATATATATGTAGGATAAAGTTAAAAATCCTAATTGTGAATTAAGAAAAAAAAAAAACCGGGCTTCCCTGGTGGCGCAGTGGTTGAGAATCTGCCTGCCAATGCAGGGGACACGGGTTCGAGCACTGGTCTGGGAAGATCCCACATGCCGTGGAGCAACTGGGCCCGTGAGCCACAACTGCTGAGCCTGCGCGTCTGGAGCCTGTGCTCCGTAACAGGAGAGGCCGCGATAGTGAGAGGCCCGCGCACCACGATGAAGAGTGGCCCCCACTCGCCGCAACTAGAGAAAGCCCTCGCACAGAAACGAAGACCCAACACAGCCAAAAATAAATAAATAAATAAAATAAATTAAAACAAAAAAACAAAAAAACAAAAAAACACCCTCTCTTCTTGTTCTAGCCCTTAGATGTATCTCTTGCCTTATCTCCCATCATTTTTCTGTGTAAAATTCACTCACCCCGTAAGAACAACTCACGTTCTTTCAAGTGGTCCGCTTGTTTGTATCATATTCCTTCTGTCTGGAATGTTCTTCTTTGCCAGTCCACTTAATTATTGTAACAAACTTTCCTTTTTTTTTTTTTAATGCTTACATGGCCTCTATTGTAGTGTGTACTGCATCATATTGCCCTTATTACTTGCCTGTCTTTCTCACTAGTCTGAACTGCATAGGGCTTAGTGACAGCCAGTTTATTGGTCGTTTTTTATTTTATCTCTGGTGCTTCAATAGATCTAGCACATAGTTGAGGTTTAACATATCTATTAATATTATTATAGATCAAGCAGAATTTGTCCAGGAGTTGAAAGGGGTTAAACTTCACATACTCTGGGATTCATATAGTTCCTCAGGTTTCTTTAAGTTTCATGTTAATATTTACCCTTGTGCAAATCGTCAACTTGAAGAACAAGCTGGCCCAATTGTATCAAGAATTCCAGAACTAAGGTCATACATCAGGCGAGTTTCTCCCATGCAGTGCTTGGCTCTGGTTTTAGACATGATTCACTCAAGAGTTGTCTATCTCCAGCAAGCTGAGCAGTGAGCTTTCCTGGAAGAACTTGTCAAAAAATTTAACTTGAAAACATTTTAGAATGTTTGAAGACAAAGAGAGAATTAAAGTTTCTTAATATTGCACAGTTGAGTAAATTCTACAGGACTCAATTTTCAAGTATTTCTAATTTTACTTTATTTTATATCAATATTTTGCAGCTTTACTGAGGTGTATTTGACAAATAAAATTGTAATATATTTAAAGTGTACAGCATGATGATTTGATATGCATATACATTTATTCCAACCATTGAATTAATTAACACACCCATCATCTCACATAGTTACCATTTTTTTGTGGTGAGAAAACTTAAGTTTTACTCTCTTAGCAAATTCCAATTATACAATACAGTATTATCAACTATAGTCACCATGTTAGATTCTCAGACCTATTCATCTTAAAACTAAGTTTGTAATTTATGCAAAAGAGTGTTCTGCCTATGTTTTCCTCTAAGAGTTTTATAGTGTCTGGCCGTGCATTTAGGGCTGTAATCCATTTTGAGTTTATTTTTGTGTATGGTGTTAGGAAGTGTTCTAATTTCATTCTTTTACATGTAGCTGTCCAGCTTTCCCAGCTCCACTTATTGAAGAGGCTGTCTTTTCTCCATTGTATATTCTTGCCTCCTTTGTCAAAGATAAGGTGACCATATGTGCGTGGGTTTATCTCTGGGTTTTCTATCCTGTTGCATTGATCAATATTTCTGTTTTTGTGCCAGTACCATACTGTCTTGATTAATGTAGCTTTGTAGTATAGTCTGAAGTCAGGGAGCCTGATTCCTTCAGCTCTGTTTTTCTTTCTCAAGATTGCTTTGGCTATTAGGGGCCTTTTGTGTTTCCATACAAATTGTAAAATTTTTTGTTCTAGTTCTGTGAAAAATGCCATTGGTAATTTGATAGGGATTGCATCGAATCTATAGATTGCTTTGGGTAGTATAGTCATTTTCACAATGTTGATTCTTCCAATCCAAGAATATGGTATATCTTTCCGCCTGTTTGTATCATCTTTGATTTCTTCCATCAGTGTCTTATAGTTTTCTGCATACAGGTCCTTTGTCTCCTTAGGTAGGTTTATTCCTAGGTATTTTGACCCACCTCCTAGAGTAATGGAAATAAAACAAAAATGGGACCTAATGAAACTTAAAAGCTTTTGCACAGCAAAGGAAACCATAAACAAGATGAAAAGACAACCCTCAGAATGGGAGAAAATATTTGCAAATGAAGCAAATGACAAAGGATTAATCTCCAAAATATACAAGCAGCTCATGCAGCTCAATATCAAAAGAACAAACAACCCTATCCAAAAATAGGCAGAAGACCTAAATAGACATTTCTCCAAAGAAGATATACCGATTGCCAACAAACACATGAAAGGATGCTCAACATCACTAATCATTAGAGAAATGCAAATCAAAACTACAATGAGGTATCACCTTACACCAGTCAGAATGGCCATCATCAAAAAATGTACAAACAATAAATGCTGGAGAGGGTGTGGAGAAAAGGGAACCCTCTTGCACTGTTGGTGGAAATGTAAATTGATACAGCCACTATGGAGAACAGTATGGAGGTTCCTAAAAAACTAAAAATAGAACTACCATACAACCCAGCAATCCCATTACTGGGCATATACCCTGAGAAAACCATAATTCAGAAAGAGTCATGTACCACAATGTTCATTGCAGTTCTATTTACAATAGCCAGGACATGGAAGCAACCTAAGTGTTCATTGACAGATGAACTGATAAAGAAGATGTGGCACATATATACAATGGAATATTACTCAGCCATAAAAAGAAATGAAATTGAGTTATTTGTAGTGAGGTGGCTGGACCTAGAGTCTGTCATACAGAGTGAAGTAAGTCAGAAAGAGAAAAACAAATACCGTATGCTAACACATATATATGGAATCTACAAAAACCAAAATGTTTCTGATGAATCTAGTGGCGGGGCAGGAATAAAGATGCAGACATAGAGCATGGATTTGAGGACACAGTGTGGGGGGAGAGAAAGCTGGGACAAAGTGAGAGAGTAGCATTGATATAAATACCCTACCAAATGTAAAATGGATGGCTAGTGGGAAGCTGCTGCATAGCACAGAGAGGTCAGCTCGATGCTTTGTGATGACCTAGAGGGGTGGGATAGGGAGGATGGGAGGGGGGGATGCTCAAGAGGGAGGGGATATGGGGATATATTTATACTTACAGCTGATTCCCTTTTTTGTACAACAGAAACTAACAGAACGTTGTAAAGCAATTATATTCCAATAAAGATATAAACAAAGAAACAAAAAAAAACAACAAAAAAAAAACCAAAAGAAAAAAACTAAGTTTTTATCCTGTTACCAGCCTCTCCTTATTTCTCCCAGCCTCCAGCCCCTGGCAGCTTGCTGAGTCTATGAGTTTGAATTTTTTTTTTTTTTTTGAGATTCCACATATAAGTGATACCATGCAGTGTTTGTCTTTCTTTGTCTGGTTTATATCACTTAGCATAATGCCCTTCAGGTTCATCCATGTTTTTGCAAATGACAGGATTTCCTTCTTTTTTAAGACTGAATAATATTCGATTGTGTGTTTATTATATTATATATATATATATATATATATATATATATATATATAAAATCACATTTTTTTAGATCCATTCACCCACTGATGAACACTTAGGCTTTTTCCCTATCTTAGCTATTGTGAATAATGCTGTGATGAACATGGGAGTGCAGATATCTCTTTGAGATGGTGGTTTTGTTTCCTTTGGATACATACCCAGAAGTGAGATTGCTGAATGATATGGCAGTTCTATTTTTAACTTTTTGAGGACCTTCATAGTGTTTTCTATAGCAGCTGTACCAGTTTATAGTCCCACCAATAGTGTATAAGAGTTCCCTTTCTCCACATCCTGGCCAGCATCTGTTATCTCTTGGGTTTTTTGATGCTAATAGACACCTTAAAAGGTGTGAGGTGATATTGTGGTTTTGATTTGCATTTCCCTGATGATTAGTGATATTGAGCACCTTTTCATTTACCTGTTGGTTATTTGTATGTCTTCTTTGGAAAAATGTCTGTGCGAGTCCTTTGTCCATTTTAAAATTGGGTTCTTTGTTTTTTTTTGTTTTGTTTTGGTTTTTGCTATTGAGCTGTGTGAGTTCCTTGGATATTTTGGATACGTGGTTTACAAATACTTTCTCCCATTCCATAGGTTGCCTTTTTGTTTTGTTGATGATTTCTTTTGCTGTGCAAAAGCTTTTTCATTTGATCTAGTCTCACTTGTTTGCTTTTGCTTTTGTTGCCTTTGTTTTGGTGTCAACTCCAAAAAATCGTTGCCAGACTGAGATGAAGGAGCTTACCCCCTATGTTTTCTTCTAAGAGTTTTATGCTTTCAGATCATATATTCAAGTCTATAATCCATTTTGAGTTGGTTTTTGTGTGTAGTGTAAGATAGGAGTCCAGTTTCAATCTTTTGCATGTGGCTATCCATGTTTCCCAGCACCATTTATTGAAGAGAGTATCCTTTCCCCGTTGTATATTCTTAATAATTAATAAATTTTTAATATAAATTAATATTATTAAATTATATAGTTAATTCGTGGCCCAATGGCCCATGGCCTAAAAAAGGAGTTAACTGTAAAAAGTCAGATTTCACCAAAATAAGAATTATAAGCAAATTTGGAAAAAAAAGATTCATAGAGTAATTATGTAAATTACTTATGCTCATTTTCATCAAGTGCAGTTTTTACTCTGTTAGTGGAAGAGCATTTTGAAATTTTGATAGGTTAATAAACCGTATGAGATCATTTGGAACTTTTTGTAGCAATTCTGTAGTTGTCCTATGAATTTTCCTTATTTAAAAGAACAAATAAGGGTAATTAATCGCACTGAAACATTGCATCTCTCATGGATTGTCTTTTAGTTTCTGCTAGATCACGGTCAGTGGTGAGTTGCTGGCTACCTCAGGAAGCAGCCTATTCCTTTTGACTTTCATAAGATGTTTCCTTACACTGATACGTCTTTTCTCTCTGATTCATCCTCCAGAGCTTCAAAGAGTAAATGATTCCTTCTCTTATATGGAAGTCAAGTTGTTTGAAAATGGAGATCAATTGTCCCCTAAGTTTCTCCACTATAAACATTGTGGGGTTTCAAGCTTTCTCACAATATTGGTTGCCTGCTTCTGGAAATACTTGTTTTTAAAACATGGTGCCAAGAATTTCACATACCACTGCAAGTGTGATCTGACTATCATGTGGTGGGACTCTTGCCTAAATTTTGAATTAATTAATTTTGAATTAATAGCTGGTACTTGTATGACTATTTCAGAAGAAATATTTGAATACAACTTGATTTATGTATGGAAATGTAGGTCACTTTCACTCATTTAGTTCCTATTTGAAGTTCTTTCACACTTCCTTACAGAACTTTTCCTTAAATCTGAAACTAATTAATTTCCACTGTTGCAAGTTCTGACTGTTTTAATCTGCTTCATAAGCTCACTTTAAAACTCCATACACTGTTTTGATGAACCTCCCCTCCCCACTTTACCAGTGTTCAAGATATTTTAAAACAGTTTTTGAAGTTTTCCTGCTGAGTCAGCACCTTGTGAAAACTTTCCCATTATTGTATCAACAACCTGTAAAGGAATAAATAAGTAAAGAAGCTTAAGATAAGCAAAGAAGAATTTAAATGTCCAATAACAGCAAGCAAATAGCTGCCACATAAAGAAGCATTACTAGGAGAAGAGAATTTTGCTTTCTTAATTAAGGATAGAGTGAGAAGTAGCCTCATAGGTTGAGGCAGTTTAATTCTTAAGCAGAACCATGTACCTTATTTAATAATTAAATTAAAAATATAATGCCTATGTTTGCATCTACCACAGAAAATATTCTATGAATCTCTTTACTTCCTATGTTATTTCAACTTTGACAATAAAGTTTGACAATAAAATTTCTCTCCATGAAACACCTCCTACTTGTTAAAGGATATTGTTTTATATGAAAATCTGAACTGACTAGAAAAAAAAGTAGCCCAATGTTTGATTATTTGATTTACAAAATAATAGGCTACATACTTTCTCTTGCTTTTTTTAAAGTGAGAAATTAAAAAATTCTATGTTCTTAGTTTCACATTTATGACAAAGCAAGGAATACCTACCTGAGATTTCTATTCATCCTAGAAAAGCCTGTTCATACTGATTACTGTTAGCTCTATTTGGACTCTTGGTAAATTTTTCTAAATTCTAAGAATATAGTGGACAAGAAGGCAGATTTGCTGTTAATTGAAAAATATCTTTGTAAACATTTCAGTAATGAAAATATTAAAAGAGTAATGTCTACTTTTACTGAAGTATGTTATTAAAAATGTCTTTCCTTATTTGTAACTTGCCTTGTGCCTTTTATATTATACTTTGATATTTTTTCAAGTTCATTAACACATCAGTGGGAAATTGAATTTAAAGACCATGTTTTTCACACAGTACTTTTCATTATTTTCCTGGCAGTTCTGAAATGAAATGTGAACTTTAGTTATGTTAAAATATCAAAACATGTTACTTTTTTCCCCCAGCACATTGTTGGAGAACTTTTATCTTCATTTTTTTTTTAATTGACATGTGACATATCTGTTTATCACAGGCATTTTCTACTACATTAGAAAATTGTTAAGCCGTGGGAGAGACAGATGATTTTGAGAATGTAACTTTAATCATTACTTCTTTTGTCACGAGGTATGAAGACCGCATTAGATAATAGTGGTGCCTTTCGTGACATTTCAATGTTCTGTCAACGTTTCTATGATAACCTCTTATATCAAATAATTCAAGCTTATTAACTGCATATGTTTACTGTAAGTTAAAGCTTCCCCTAAAAGAGAGCTTTTGCAATTACATTTCAAGTTTTCATTGAAAGTGGGGTTTCATTGTATTGATCTCTCTCTCAAATGTTTATAAGATTTACTTCACCTATTCCCAGGATCAAAACCTTTTCTGGTAAATTATTTTTGAGACAGTAAATACTGCCCTGATTTCTATATTATTGATCTTCACAAGCCAGTCATATAAGTTTGTGGATACCTTGCTTATAATTGGATGAAATGTGGTAAATTATTATGGCATATGCAAGTAAAAAACAGTTCTTCTATGTGCACAGGATGGAAATGAATTTTGGCTATATTTTGGATTTTTAGTCAGTCCATTTTTCATCACTTCTCTCAATTCCCTATCCCTCCCTCAAACACACAGATTGAAATATCCATGATTATGGTCATTCTCAAATCTGAAATTTTGCACACTTCTAGATTCTACTCTCTCTAGGAATGAGTATTTTTCATAGCACAGAGTGAATTTACTGCTGGTAATTTTAAAATGTTTAAATGTCTGGTTAAACTTTTAAAGGAGACTGTTAAACACAAATAATTCCTAGCACTAAATAATTTTTATGCAATAGAGAAATGGGCTCTGGATGGGTAAACCAGTAATCCTTCTACTTTACAAGACTCAAAATAACATAAATGTAAATTAACCTGAATTTTCTGTTCTCTTTCAGCAGAAGAAATTTGGGTAATGGGAAAAATTTTGCTGAGTATTTTGGGGTCAATTAATATTCAGTTCAACATTACCTAAAACTTTTACAATCCCAGAACTCTACCATCAATTGTAAAATGAGCTTTTACCTACAAAGTGAAAGCGGTGAGTGATCTTATGCTGAATGGCTGCCAAATGTTTGGGATATGTAATGAGATAGTAACTGTAGGCTGAGACTCGTCATGGAGCTCAGAGAAGCCTTAAAATGTGACCTGAAATATGAGTATTGGTTTCCTGTACGTAGAAAGGGAAGAGGAAGGCATTCCAATTGAGTGTAGTGATACAAATGGGTTGACTGTCAAAGATGCAAGGGTAGAATGAGGATATTGGTTTGACTAGAATGAAGGATTTTTGTATTAGAGCAAGAAACAGGTGTATAGGCACAAAATTCAGGTTGTGCTCCAGAAAGATTAATTTTGTAACATTGTATGTGATGAACTAGAGGCGAAGAATGAAGACAGATGGAACAGTCAGTTAGAATACTCTGTATTTGTTCTGTGAACATATGACAGTGTCCAGGAATTGGGTGGTAAGAAGCAATGGCAATTTAAAGGATGGTACGGGTTTGATTATGACTTGAAAACTGGTTTTGGAAACCAAGGGAGAAAGAAACAAAAATATGTAATATTCTACATCCAAGTGATTGTATGCTAGACTTTGAGGCAGCATGATATGGTGGTTAAGAATGTGGGCTCTACATTTAAAGTGCCAAGTTCAGCCTCTCCCTGTTGTCAGTATCCTCAACTGTAGAATGTAGTTTATTGAAAGGCCTACCTTATAAAGTCCTTGTAAAGATGAAGTGAATTAATATATGTAACGTTCCTAGAAGGAAATATTAGTATAAAAAGGGTGATTGACAAAATTATTGAATCACTGACAGAAATCAGGAAGTCCTTTGCAGACCCTCAACCATGTATCTGCTAGGTGGGAATGTGAACCAGCATATTTCAGAAAGCTTTATAGCTATAAGGCCCACGTAAAACAGGTTTTATTCAATTGTCTATTAATCAGAAATTAATTCAGAGCACACTATTTTCTTAGCATTCCAGTAAAATTAAGTTATTTGACTTGATCCATAAATCATGCTCCCTGTTTCATCATTTAGTGTCCCTGCACACTCACTGAGGAGTAGCTGTAAGTGTACCTGCATCTAACCTTTATGAGTAAAGGACACTCATAGACAAAAACAATTCCGATGCAATGTGCCATGTTCTGAATCAGGGTTAGCATATATGACTCTAGGAAGACAATTTTCTCCAGTTTATGTGAGGCCTGTTGATATTATTGCAGTTTATTTGCCTGTGGAGTAAATTTACATTGCCAAAAGATAAGTTTGACTCTTTCATTTGTACCGACACAGCCAATGAATATACAATTTTTTTGTTCTGCATCACCTAGTCTCCTTGATGCAAAGTCGCTCAGTAGAGGAGATATTTTTCCTCAGTCAATTTTCTATCTGCAAACAAACACCCACTGAGCCAGTGGGAGTTTTCCAGCTCTCACAAGAGATTTACACCCACTGGGTTTTTACAGTGTGGCATGCTTTGCAAGGAAGTTGGTAAAAATTATGAAAAAATGTAGGGGCTGCCCAAATAGCCATGTCTTCCAGTCTGGATATCAGAATGACTGCTGCTGCTGATTTTTCTACTTTCACACATCAATAAATCATTTCACACATAAAGGCAAAACGTAGATAGAAGAACTTCTTGAGAAACTTGGGTGGGAGCAGTTTTTTAGAGTGGTGTCACAAATCTAAATTTTTGCTTACTCCTCTTCTGCTTCCATGCATTAAAACAAGATTTGGGAAATACTAGGACGAAGATTGGCTTTCAAAACCAGAATCTTTCATTTAGAAAATAGAGCTACATATGAAGGTAACATATGAAAATGGCTGTAAATAAGAAAAACCAATAGTACTTCCTGAATTACATCATCCTTAAGACTCCAGCTGTTTTCATGTAATGTTTTGTCCTATATGCTTCTTACTCTCTTGTTACATGAGGGAGTCTTCCTCAGCATTTCATGACGGATAAATGTCAATCAAAAGTCTTAGAAAACTCACACATCCATCCAGAAGAATACATATATTACTTGTCAAGTTTTGAGTATTAACTAGTGACATCCATTGTGGTGAATTAAATTTATTCTAGGAGACTGCTACTCAGAAGAGGATACTCCTCGAGAGGCTGAGACATTGTTGGTGTTTCCATTTCATGATTCCATGAAGATTCCATGAAGGTAATCTTCATCATCAACTTTGCTTTATCTATGAAAGCAATTATGTAGGCTAGTGCATTAAGTAAAACCCATTGTGTTCTTGTGGATATAGGGATTTTGTGGTGGTTATTTGTTGTTAACATAAGGAAATAGTCTATTTCCAATTTTAAATTATAAAAATTTTAGAGGAAAAGGTATTCAAATAATGGAAGGGCTTTAGCAATGCTGTATTTTATTTTATTGGTTTGCTAAACACTTAAAAGGAACTTCTTTAAAGGCACTCCCAGGACTTCCATTACAACATCCATGCTTTGGTAGAGGTGGAATGCCTGACTATGGGACATAACTAAGTAATTATTTAAGTATGCACAAGTAGCTTCCCATTATTAAAAATGCTAATAGTTGATCCATCAAGCCATGAAGTTAGGTATGCGCACCAGTCTTCCAATATCAAATGGAAGTGAAATATGTAGTCACTCTCAAGTTGGTCCTGAAGTCACAAATAATTGCACAAGCATGCTACTTACATTCCAATAGCACTTAACTCTTCCTGACTGCCACTTCTCCCTCAATCCATTTCTATGGCCTCTTGAGGAAATTACCATGATAATTTGACCTAGGAGAAAAAAACCCTCATGTTTGATTTATAGAAGCTTCTGCTGTCAGACAGTATGCTATCACAGACAGAAGTGGATTATTGTCATGTTACAGCCCCACTCAGGGAGTATCCCTTAAAGGGTAATGGGAAAGGACAGTCCTCCACATGGGCAGAGCTCCAAGCTCCAGTCTTTATCTGGAGGTCCATTTTACCTGAAGGGCAGGTAAAATGCCCTAAAGTATTTTACCTAAAGTAAAATACTTTACCTAAAGTATGGCTCCACACAGTTCATGAACAATAGCTATTAGAATGACCAGATGGTCAGGGGCTTAACAAGAACAAGATTAAAGGATTGATAACAAGAGGTTTGGGAGGGAGGAATTTGGATGGGACTCTCAAAATGATCTCAAATGTGTGGATATTGATATTTGTGTCTTGTATGAATTTTCCCTGAAAGTCACTTACTGCAGAAGTGATTTTCAATAATCAAGCAGGCAAAATAACCCATAGTAGATGTCAGTCAACTTCTATCCCCAGCAACTCCAGAAGTGATTCAAAATAACTCATGAAAAAATGGTCTTGGTGGCAGGGATGGAGATTATGCATGTGCTCAGTTATATAGACTTTCTCTCCCCAAGATATTTCTATCATCACTGTGTGTCCACAGTCAATCTATAGCAGTGATCAATCCTTAGCCTGCTCCGCACCTTGGAGGATCTGTCAGCTACCCTCCATCATGGTGGGGAGGGGTTGTGGACAGAGTTGTCTTCACTGAAAGATTTTTTGGGTATGGACTTTCCTTCAGTGCTTGCTGTACTTCTGCCAGCATCACTATCCGTGAGCTTACTGCATACCCTCGTCACCATCATGATTTGCCATACAATATTGCTTCTGAATGAGGCATGAATTTATGGTGAAAGCATCTGTGCCAATGGGCTGACATTCCCAGGATTCCCTCCTTGTACCTTATCACTCAGAATATTATTCCCAAATCTCGATTGCTAGCCTCCACTTCTAGTTTTCACACCCACTTTCCAATTTCCTATCTTTATGTTTTGAGTCATGCAGTTCCATCTGCCTTCACTATCTTTATTTCTTTTTATTTCTTTTTTTTTTATATTGGAGTATAATTGCTTTACAATGTTGTGTTAGTTTCTGCCATACAATGAAGTGAATCAACTATATGTGTACATATATCCCCTCCCTCTTGGACCTCCCTCCCACCAACCTCCATCCCACCCATCTAGGTCGTCACAGAGCACAGAGCTGAATTTCCTCTGCTTTATAGCATGTTCCCACTAACTATTTTACGCATGGTAGTGTATATATGTCATTCCCAATCTCCCAATTCGTCCCACCCTCCCCTTCCCCCACTGTGTCCACATGTCCGTTCTCTACGTCTACGTCTCTATTCCTGCCCTGCAAATAGGTTCATCTGTACCATTTTTCTAGATTCCACATATATGCATTAATATACGATACTTGTTTTTCTTTTCTGGCTTACTTCACTCTGTATGACAGACTCTAGGTCCATCCATGTCTCTACAAATGACCCAATTTCATCCCTTTTTATGGCTGAGTAATATTCCATTGTATATATGTACCACAACTTCTTTATCCATTCATCTGTGAATGGACATTTAGGTTGTTTCCATGTCCTGGCTACTGTAAATAGTGCTGCAATGAACTTTGGGGTGCATGTGTCTTTTTGAGTTATGGTTTTCTCAGGGTATATGCCCAGTAGTGGGATTGCTGGGTCATACGGTAGTTCTACTTGTAGTTTTTTAATGAACCTCCATTCTGTTCTCCACAGTGGCTGTATCAATTTACATTCCCACCAACAGTGCAAGAGGGTTCCCTTTTCTCCACACCCTCTCCAGCATTTATTGTTTATCGATTTTTTTCATGATGGCCATTCTGACCAGTGTGAGGTGATATTTCATTGTAGTTTTGATTTGCATTTCTCTAATAATTAGTGATGTTGAGCATCCTTTCCTGTGCCCCTGGGCCATCTGTATGTCCTCCTTGGAGAAATGTCTATTTAGGTCTTCTGCCCATTTTTCGATTGGGTTGTTTGTTTTCTTGATATTGAGCTCCATGAGCTGTTTATATATTTTGGAGATTAGTCCTTTGTCTGTTGCTTCATTTGCAAATATTTTCTCCCATTCTGAGGGTTGTCTTTTCATCTTTATGGTTTCCTTTGCTGTGCGAAAGCTTTTAAGTTTTATTAGGTCCCATTTGTTTATTTTTGTTTTTATTTCCATTACTCTAGGGGGGTGGGTCAAAAAAGAGCTTGCTGTGATTTATGTCAAAGTGTTTTTCCTATGTTTTTCTCTAAGAGTTTTATAGTGTCCAGTTTTACATTTAGGTCTTTAATCCGTTTTGAGTTTATTTTTGTGTATGGTGTTAGGTAATGTTCTAATTTCATTCTTTTCCATGTAGCTGTTCAGTTTTCCCAGCACCACTTATTGAAGAGGCTGTCTTTTCTCCATTGTATGTTCTTGTCTCCTTTGTCATAAATTAGGTGACCATATGTGCAGGGTTTATCTCTGGGCTTCCTATCCTGTACCATTGATCTAGCTTTCTCTTTTTGTGCTAGTACCATACTGTCTTGATTACTGTAGCATTGTAGTATAGTTTGAAGTCAGGGAGCCTGATTCCTCCAGCTCCATTTTTCTCTCAAGATTGTTTTGGCTATTCGGGGTCTTTTGTGTTTCCGTACAAATTGTAAAATGTTTTGTTCTAATTCTGTGAAGAATGCCATTGGTAATTTGATAGGGATTGTTTCTTAACAAAATTTCTCTACCTTTTGAGGCTAACCCCAAGCATCACACTTGCTTCTTTGATTCCCTTTGGAAATTTGCCCCTACCTTTCTATTCATATTTACCCAAAATTTTGTTGTAGTCCATAGCCTACTTGTCTTATTACTTTATAGGATTGGAAGTATCACATGGACAGGAACTATATCTTATTCTTCTTTACATCATTTGTTGTACCATATACCCAGTTAGTACTCAATAAATATTTGTTAAATTTAATTGTGTCAATGACAAAGAGCTTTGTAATAATGCATAGATGAGTAAAAAGAGAAAGAAGACAACAAACTGTTGCCTTAGTGTGATATTTCTTTCAACCAATGTTTGTTATGTAGATATATCTAGAATAATCTGGAAAGGAGATGGTCACTCTTTCTTGATTTCATCCACCAAAGTTGTAGGGAAGCATTGAAAAGTAATAATAGAAGCTTTTCTTATTAAACTGACTAAGATTCTCTATATGAAGGAGAAAATATGTGCAGAAGGCATTTGAGAACAATTTTTTCCAAGCTACAGACAATGCCATGAAGTTGAAAGGATAAGTTTTATTCCAAAATTTGAGTCAAAATATCTAATGTGTGAATATTCAGAAATCATATTTCTATTCTCTTGGTCATATGAGAAGTTTGTTATTGTAGTTTAACAGAGAATGTAAGTTTCTATGTTCCAGTAAAATTAGAGTGAGAAGTATTTTTATTTGTGTTTCCATTATCTAGGGGTGGAAATTGAGGATGTGATATAGAATAAATGAACTCTTTCACTACCTCAGCCTTTGATTTCAGATATCTTAATCACTTCTTACTTTTGTGAACCACCAGGGTTTATGTGAAAATAAATAACTTAAGTTTAAATTTTTTTGTAATAGAATGCAAATAGAAAGTAGAAAGCTTTGAACGCCAGAATTTAGTCAAAAATAAAAACTTAAGCTGTCTATAGAATGTACCATAGACTTCATTATGGTGACAGCTTTCTTCAACTATGTCAAAACTCACTCATTATACTTTCTTTGCTTAACATAATATCTGAAAGCAAATTGATTCAGTCACATGAACTTTGCCCAAGCAATATACAGCTAGAGCTTAGTAGAAGGATCCCTTCTAAATATATTAGCATGACTACTGGATATTATTTGATAAGTGGGGAAATATGAATGGTGTTCAACTACATCAATAGATACATTTCAGCTGAATGGCCTATGGAGAGAATATGTTTAAAGTTAGTTTCAAGGTGCTGATGAAGCAGTCGACTGGGTAAATGACATCCAGTTTCCATGGGAATTATAAAGGAGAAAATCATGATCTAAGGGTGATCGCCCATATTTATGATTCATATCTTTTTCTAAATGCAGAATTTTATTTAGGCAGAAGGACAGAAAAATAATGACATAATCTACATTTGCTACTTAGCTTCAAGGGATGCACAGTTTCAAGACAATTCAACTTTGTTGGCCCCTCTGTCAGGTTGGTTGGTGGATGATTTACACTGCTCTTATTCATAGATTGACTGGCACAAAAGTACATTTCATTAGCTGATATTACCCACTGACATCTATTGCATTAACTGGTAAATAACTGCTTCTATTTATAGGTTAAAGTAAAGGTGTTCTGGGGAAAATTTGTTTCTTTTTGAGTCATCAAATTAGAACGTGTAACTCTGAATCAGATACTCATTTGAAAGATATTATTGAGCAGACTGAGATTCAAGTCACTGCCCTAAAAGTTATCTCAGATTTAATACTAATATTTTTATGAGGCTTACTTTTTTGGCCATAATGCTTCATCTTTATCGTACATGCCTAGGATGAACTTTTTTTATGCATATGATGCAATGAGAAATATAATGATGATTCTGTATCATAAAATATGCTTTAAGGGACAGTAGGGTATGCAGATTTTTAAAAACCATATTGTTGGCCCAGAGAGCCTGAATTTCCTGAGATAGTGGGTTGGATTTTCATATGACCAGTCATAAGCTTATCTGTGCCTGTTCAATTCACTATTTAGATCATAGGAGTAATGAAATATCATCATGGTTTTAATTTCTACATTTCTCTTTCATCATTCCTCATCACCATTACCAAATGTTGATTAAGGACTTATATCCAGGTCTCAAAGATACTAGATAAAATACATTGTCTCTGTCCTTCAGCAACATAGTTAGGTAGACAAGATATGTGTAAAATTATAACAATCATTAGCAGTATAGAAATTGCCAATTAAGTGGTATAAATGTAAGATCTATAGTAACCCTGGACTCCAGGTTGAAATGAAACTCTGACCAACTCCCTTAAAAGGAGGTACTAGGGCAATTGAGCAAAAGATTTTGGTGAGATAAGTACAAATAATTTACTGCTCCTGGAAAATAGGTCAAAGGGCTTGCCCTAATAAGAATGGGTTGCTAGTATTTTCTTTGTATCTTAGGTATGAGAAAGAAATTATTATTAGGTGACATCATAGAATATACAACTTCTCTTTATCAAATTTGTAAACTTTAAAAATAAATTGCGCTCTACCATTTATTGTTCATTTTAATCTTTTGAAATGTATGATCACCTCCCTCCATCTTTTTTCCCCTCATTGATGTTTATGCTTCTGGTGCTTGATAGTTTCTTTGATGAGTTTGACACAAAGCTTCATGATTTGCTGTCACTATTTTTCTTCATTTTCTTGCAATTGCTTGACACTTTAAATGCTGTTGGGCTGCTTCATTATATAGTTTGTCATTTTCTGCTTCAAAGTTTTCTAAGCATTTTAGGCATTTTAATCCATATTCTCTGGGGAGGGCAAGAAGCCTCGATTTAAGAGTTTCCTGGAGAGGCAGAACCTGAGTCCCTTATCACAGTTTCTTCCATAAAGGGCCTAGATCCCTACGTACTCTAAGGCTAATCCAATTCTCCCTAGCTGTCCTACTCCTTTCTCCACTTTCTGGCTTAGAACTTAAATTGGCTACTTTTTCCCATATCCTCAAATTTACCTCAGTCCCTTCCTGTCCTTCTCTCTGTCAAAAATTCTCAGACACATCTTTGATTTTTACGGACACCTTGTGACTGCTTTTGTGGGAATTTAACAACTTTTCATGCCCTAACTGACTGCTAGATTATTTTTCCCTCAGGATTTGATGTCTCTGACAAAGAAACATGCCTCTGGAACACAGTGAATTTAGACAAAATGTTATGGTAGTAAAATCAAAAGTTAAGATTCTGAAGTGACTTCTTGCCAGCCAAATTAGTTGTTAGTGTGACACCAAACATGGCATATTTACTCCTAATAAGAGAATGGGTTTGCATTTTGTGTTGTTATAGTTCAATAAATGTTTGTCTGCGTCAAAAAGGCACTGATTATAAAAAAAAACAAAACACTATGCACCATCAACTCACTAGATACACAAGCCAATTAAAATGACTTTTACAAGTGCCTATAAAATGTGCACCTGCTATTTTTCCCATGCGCACAGAAGAATGAGAATATGAATTTTTAGCCAAATTAAAATAGGATATATGAGTGGAACAGTAGTGGTCATTTGGGAATGAGTTGAAGTAGCATATGGTTATTGAGTACTCAGAATTAAAACTTGTCATTAAATACTAGTTAAATATATTTGAAGTGCTCCATTATTGTCTCAGATAAAAGGAGTGAGGAGTTGAATAGCTTATAAAAATTTTATTAGAACTCAGTAAATAATGATAAATTGCTCGGAGCAGCAGCGGCAAATATTTTGTGACCTGACATTAATACTGTGTGCTGAGACTCTCGTTTTAAACATTAGCTACAATTTTTGCCTGGGATGCCCTTGTTAACACTAATGAGGATGTAATTGTTTTATAAGTAATTCAGCTCTAGTACTTCTCAAATCCTAAATGTAAAATGATTTCTAAATTTAATATTTTTAAATATTATAATAGCTGTCTTTGCTAATTTGCCATGTACCGACTATGGAGGTATAAAGGCAGTGGTGGTGAAGTGATGAGGGAAAATTCAAAGATCTAAGCAAAAATATGGATAAGTAGACAACAGATTTTACAGATAACAGAGAAGAAGTGCATTGTCAATCATGTAAGTCTATATCTTAGAAATTATGTCTAAACTTTTAGGGCATGCAAATATATTTAAGTTCTTTAGTTGTTTGTAAATCAGAGCTCAGAAAGATTTGAATGATTTTTAAGGCATCCTACATGCTATTCAGCATTTCTTTTTTATTTCTTCTATTCATTAATCTATTTCATTCTTTGGATAGTGTTTGTATTTTTCCCCTTAAAAACAGCTTTGCTGAGATATAATTCATACAAAATGTATTCCACCCATTTAAACAGTATAAGTCAATGTTTTTTAGTATATTCACAGTCATGCCACCGCCACCACAATCAATTTTAGAATCATTTCATCACTCCAAAGAGAAACGCTGTACCCTTCAGCCATCACCCCATGTATAAGCCATTCCCATATCAAGGCAACAGCTAATGTAGTGTCAACCTACATTTGCCTATTTTAGACATTTCCTATAAATGGAATCATACAATATATTAATTTTTGTGTGTGTGACTGGCTTCTTTTATTTAGCACAGTTTTCAAGATTTGTGTATTTTGTAGCACATATCAGAACTCCATTCCTTTTTATATCTGAATAATATTTGATCGTATGGATATAACATTGATCATTTGATGGACATTTAGCTTTTCACTTTTTGGCTATTACAAATAATTTTGCTATGAACTTTTGTGTACAAGTTTATGAGTGGAAATATGCTTTCATTTCTCTTGGGTGTGTACCTAGGAGTGGAATTAATGGATCATATGATAACTCTGTTTAATCTTTTGAAGAATGGCCAGACTGTTTCCCAATGTGGCTGCCTCATTTTATTTCCCAGCAGTGTATTAGGGTTCTAATATTTTCCATATTCACTTCAGCACTTGTTATTTTCCATTTAAAAAAATTTTTAGATATCCTCATGTCTGTGAAGTGGTATTTTATTGTTGTTTTGATTTGCATAACCTGGTGACTAATGATGTTGAGCATCTTTTTGTGTGCTTATTGGCCTTTTCTCTATCTTCTTTGGATAAAGGTCTATTCAAGTCATTTATCCATTTTTAACTTGGTTATTTATGTTTTTATTTTGGGGTTGAAATAGTTCTTTATATATTCTGGATACTAGACACTCATCAGATATATGATTTGCATTTTTTGTTACATTCAGTGGGTTGGATTTTCATTATCTTGATGGTGTCCTTTGAGGCACAAATGTTTTTATTTTGGATAATGTTCAGCTCACCTATTTTTTTTTCTGTTGCTTGTCCTTTGATATCATATTGAAGAAACTGTTGCATAATCCAAGGTCATGATGACTTACACCTATGTTTTTTCCTAAGAATTTTATAGTTGTAGCTCTTAAACTAAGGTCTTTGATTCATTTTGAGTTTACTTTTGTATGTGGTGTGAGGTAGGAGCTCCAGCTTTATTCATGAGGATATCCGGTTGTGCTAGCACCATTTGTTGAAAAGGCTATTCCTTTCCCAATTGAATTTGAGGATCAACTTGTCAGTCTCTCCAATTAGGCCATTGGAATTTTGATAAGGATTGCATTGCATCTGTAGATCAATTTAGGAAGAATTCCTAACCCTTGATAAAATAAAAGGTATTTTATTCTTTTTGGTGCTATTGTAAATAGGATTGTTTTATTACTTACATTATTAGTTCATTGCTAAGAAATACAACTGATTTTTGCATATTGACTATCTTGCAACTTTGCTGAACTCTATTATTTTGAGTCAATTTTTAGTGGATTCTTTAGGATTTTCTATATACAAGATAATGGCATCTGCAAATAGAGATAGTATTCTTCCTTTATGATGTGGTTGTTTTTTTATTTTTCTCCTCCCCCTCCTCCTTCTTCCTCTTCTTCTCCTCCTTCTCCTTTTCCTTCTCCTTCTTCCTCTGCCTAAATGCCCAGACTGGAACTTCAGTACAATGTTGAATAGAAATGGCAAGAGCAACTATCCTTGTGTTGTTCCTGATATTAGGGGGAAAGCATCCAGCCTTTCACTATTAACTGTGATGTGAGCTGTGGGTTTTGCATAGATGTACTTTATCAAGTTAAGGAAATTCACTTCCCTTCCTAGTTTGTTGTATATTTTTACAATGAAAAGGTTTTGAATTTTGTCAAATGATTTTTATGCTCCTATTGAGTTGACCATGTGGTTTTGTCCTTTATTTTATTGATATAGTATATTATATTAATTGATTTTTGGATGTTAAATCAAACTTGCATTCCTGTGATAAATCCCACTTGGTCATGATTTTAATCCTTCTTATATACTGTTGGATCCATTGGTTATTTAGTAATGTGTTATTTAATTTCCACATACTTGTTAAATTTTCAAACTTCTTTGCTATTGATTTTTAATTTCACTCCATTGTGGTCGGAGAGCATATTTTGTATTATTTCGATCTTTTTAAATTAATTGAGGTTTGTTTATGGCCTAACATATGCTCTATCCTGGAGAATGTTCCGTGTACACTTGTGAAGTGTTTTTATTCTGCTGTTGCTAGTAAGTGATTGCTTATTTGTGATCTTTCTCTTTTCTAATGTAGGCATTTACAGCTATAAACTTTCTAAGAACTGCTTTAGCAGCATTCCATATGTTTTGGTTTGTCTTGCTTTCATTTTCATTTAGCCCAAAGTTTAGAAAAACTTTGGTTGTGTAAGTGTGTGTTGCTAAATTTCCAGTTTTGTTATGAATTTTTAGTTTCATTCCATTGTGTCAAAGATGACACTTTTTATTATTTCAATTTTTAAAAATTTATCTGAAGTTTGTTTTATGGCCTAGCATATGATGTATCCTGGAGAATGTTCCATGTGAGCTTGAGAAGAATATATATTATGTTGTTGTTGGGTAGAGTGTTCTATGGATACCTGTTAGATATAGTTGGTTAATAGTATTGTCAAGTTTTCCATTTCCTGGTTGATCTTCTGCCTAGCTGTTCTATCTATTATTGGAATTTGGGTATTGAACTTCTCAACTATTATTTTTGGATTGTCTATTTCTCCCTTTTGCATCTGTTAGCTTTTGCTTCATGTATTTTGGAACTCTGTTTTTAGATGCATATATGTTTATAATTGCTATATATTGTCTGTATTAATGCTTTATCATTGTGAAACATCCCTTTTTATCTCTAATAACATTCAAAGTATCTATTTTGCCTGATATTAATATAGCTATTGTAGCTTTTTTATGGTTACTAGTTGAATGATATTTCTTTTTCCATCCTTATTTTCAGCCTATTACTATCTTTGAAAAAAAGTATATCTTCTTTAGACAATATATAGTTGCATTTCCTTTTAATCCAGTATGACTATCTTTGCCTTTTAATTGAATTGTTTAAAACATTCACTGTTAATGTTATTAATGATATAGTTGGATGTCTGCCATTTTATCTTTGGTTTTCTATATGTCTCATGTTTTTATTTCTCTCTCTGTTCTTCCTTTACTACTTTATTTGCATTTAGTGAATATTTTTAATGTAGCATTTAAATTCCTTTAATGACCTTTTCACAATATTTTCCAGTTAGTTTCTTAGTAGTTGCTCTAGTGCTCTTGATATACATCTTAACAAAAGAATCTACTTCAGACTTATACTAACTTAATTCCAGTGACATATAGAAATTTTACTATCTAGCTTCCTTCCCTCTTTTTGTATTATTATTGCTACACACATTATATCTATATATGTTACGAACCAAGTTACTTGTTGTCATTATCACTTTATATGATTTTATATCTCTTAAGGAAGCTGAGAGAAGAAAGGAGAATAACTATATGTAGTTTGTTATATTAATCTTTTTATTGTAAATATATTAGTTTTTATGTTATAGGGCTCAAAATACACTTATATACATATGGTTTAATGCAATTGCTTTCTATATTAGCTAAGAGAAAAAAGGATAAGGAATATGCAATTATAATGTCTTTTATAATTACCTGCATGATTACCTTAACCAGTACCCTTTGTTTCTTGCATGTGGATTCAAATTACACTCTGGGTCACTTGCTTTCAGCCTAAATCACTTCCTTTAGTGTTTCCTATAAGATGGGTCTGATAGCAACAAAATCTCTCAGTTTTTGTTTATTTGATAATGTCTTTATTTTATTCTTCATGTATGAAAGATACTTCTTATTGGATACAGTATTCTTTTTTTTTAACATCTTTATTGGAGTATAATTGCTTTACAATGGTGTGTTAGTTTCTGCTTTATAACAAAGTGAATCAGTTATACATATACGTATGTTCCCATATCTCTTCCCTCTTGCATCTCCCTCCCTCCCACCCTCCCTATCCCACCCCTCTAGGTGATCACAAAACACCGAGCTGATCTCCCTGTGCTATGTGGCTGCTTCCCACTAGCTATCTCTTTTACATTTGGTAGTGTATATATGTCCATGCCACTCTCTCACTTTGTCACAGCTTACCCTTCCCCCTCCCCACATCCTCAAGTCCATTCTCTAGTAGGTCTGTGTCTTTATTCCCGTCTTACCACTAGGTTCTTCATGATCTTTTTTTTTTCCCTTAGATTCCATATATATGTGTTAGCATATGGTATTTGTTTTTCTCTTTCTGACTTACTTCACTCTGTATGACAGACTCTAACTCCATCCACCTCACTACAAATAACTCCATTTCGTTTCTTTTTATGGCTGAGTAATATTCCATTGTATATATGTGCCACATCTTCTTTATCCATTCATCTGTTGATGGACATTTAGGTTGCTTCCATGTCCTGGCTATTGTAAATAGAGCTGCAGTGAACATTTTGGTACATGACTCTTTTTGAATTATGGTTTTCTCAGGGTATAGGCCCAGTAGTGGGATTGCTGGGTCGTATGGTAATTCTATTTTTAGTTTTTTAAGGAACCTCCATACTATTCTCCATAGTGGCTGTATCAATTTACATTCCCACCAAGAGTGCAAGAGTGTTCCCTTTTCTCCACACCCTCTCCAGCATTTATTGTTTCTAGATTTTTTGATGATGGCCATTCTGACTGGTGTGAGATGATATCTCATTGTAGTTTTGATTTGCATTTCTCTAATGATTAATGATGTTGAGCATTCTTTCATGTGTTTGTTGGCAATCTGTATATCTTCTTTGGATACAGTATTCTTGGTTGGCAGGTTTTTTCCCCTTCTTTTAGCACTTTAATTATATCATCCTACTGCCTTCTTGCCTCCATTGATTCTGACAAGAAGTCAGAATGGCAGTCATATTGGGGTTCCTTTTACATGGTGGGTCATCTTCTATCACTGGTTTCAAAGTTTTCCCTTTGTTTCTGGATTTCAAAATTTTTACAATGTTGTGTCTTGGTATGGGTCTCTTTTTGTTTAAAATATTGGAGTTTGTTGAGATTCATAAATGTGTAGAATAATGTTCTTTTTAAATATCAAATTTGGGAAGTTTTTGGCCATTAGTTCTTTAATTATTTCTGCTCTCTTCTGTCCTCACCTTCTGATACACATATTGGTTTAATGGTATCCCACATGTCTCTGATGCTCTATTCATTTTTTTTTTGTTCTATTTTCTCCTGCTCTTTGGATTGCATAATCTCTATTCACTGATCTTCAAGTTTGCTAATTCTTTTTTCTGCCAGTTGAAATCCACTCTTGAGCCCCTCTAGTGAATTTTTCATTTCAGTTATTATATTTTTAACCATCAAAATTTCCATTGGTTCTTTTATATAATTTTTTATAAAATTTATATAATTTTCCTCCCCCAGGTTAGAGAAGTTTTCACCCATTATTTCTTCAAATAAGTTTTTCTCTCTCTTCTCCTTCTGAGAACTTTATAATGTGAATGTTGGTAAACTTGATGTTGTCCTATAAGTTCCTTAAGCTATATTCACTCTTTTCTATTCTTTTTATAATTTCCCTTTATTGATCTTCTCTAATTGATGAAACGTTGCTGTAGTGGTTTCCTTTACTTCCTTAAGTATAGTTTCTTTTAGATTTTAAATATACTTATGTCTGCATTGAAGCCTTCTCTGTTAAATCCTATGTCCAGGTTTTTACAGTTTATGTTCATTGCCATTTTTCCTTTTTGTGGGTCATACATTCTTGATTCTTTGCATACCTTGCAATTTTATGTTGAAAACCAGTCATTTTAGATAATGTGGCAAGTATGGATTCTGATTCCCTTCCATCCTATCAGGGGAATATTTTTGTTGTTGTTTGCTTGATTTTTGTTTAATTACTTGGATAGAGTATTTGAGTGAAGTTTATTTCCTTTGCTTGTGAAGCCTTTGTTGTCACTCCTCAGAGAGCACAACCTTGGGCATGCACACAGTCACCATAGGATGACAGTGGTTTTAGCCCTGTCTCTTTCACTGATCTCCATTTTCAGTTGTCTGCTTCATTTGATATTACATGCAGTTGTTAGTTTCCACTAATTCCCAGCCAATTACTCTATTGTTGTTGACAGTGTTTGGGGTATAAATTGCTCTACAATCTGATACAACAAAACTTGTGCATGGGTAGTTTTTAAAGTTTTTTCTGACCTCAGAAAGGCTCTTATTAGTTGTCTCTTTCAGTAGATCTCTCTGGTGGACTAGCTGGCATATAGTTTAGCTTGTTGCTCTTAACTAAGAAGAGCTATTATTTTTGAAAGTGCCCTTAAGCCCAAACTTCCCCAAACTCTGTTCAGATAAAGTCAGTTCCTTTGGGAAGAGGTTTGGTTTGGAGTTCTCTTTCCTTATGGACTGCTTCTTCCCCTGAACAAAATCTCTGAAGCCACTGGTCTGGTCTTCCTGAATTGATTCATTCTATGTGGAACCCCTGCCCTACTAGCAAGTTGTAGTGATGGCAATTGGTGCCCCGGTATTTCTTGGTCTTGGGAGCTGGGTGAAGGGAGGTAGCCCCTGATCTCTTGGCTTTAATTTCTAGAAATTTAGCCTCTGCAAATTAAATTTGGAGAGGATAAGAAATGTTGGTAGCCAGTTCCTCTTGGTGAGATATTCTATCCCTTAAATGGGAACTGAGGAAAGAAACAGCATCATTCCCTTGGGTACACAAGCCCATATTTGAGTTTCTATTAAGCTGAGGTAGGGGCAGGGGGAGGGAGTATATTACTACTCAAGGGCAACAGACTCTTGCTATTATTACTAAGTTTTAGTAGCTTTTCCTGAATAAATGTTCTTTCATTTGCTGTAGGCCCTTAGGACAATTTATGAGACAGATTTTTAAAAATAATTTTTACCAGTTATGCTTATTTTACTGGGTAGTGAATCTGTAGAGCTTCTCATACTGCCATACCAGAAGTGAAACTCTTATTTCTCCTTTATTTTTCCTCTTACCTTAAAGAATCTTGTCATCTTGCCATGTATCTAAAACTGTACACATATATATCCAATATTTATCATTATGGAAAAAGAGGAAATAAGGTCAATTACAACTGCCTTCTTTTATATCATAAGTAGTTTACCTTTGATATTAGCAACGTGATCATACTTTTCTTCAGAGATATTGTGTTACTTTGCATTGTTTTTTGTTTTTTAACTTTTAGATTTTTATTGTGCCTTCTTTTGATTTCCCAATTGCATTCAGTAGTTTGGTAAAAATTTACACAGAACCACAGGAAATCAATAATATGTCAAAGTTAGTTTTAGAAGTTACCTCAGTGGAAGAGATTAAAATAACATGCATGGTTCTAAGGTATGGCAAACATAATGTTTTGAATTATTAATGTGATTAAATTCATTATTTAGCTAGTGAAACTGGGGGGAAATTCCTATATTTTTAAAAACTAGTAAACCAGCAACTGGGCTAAGGACATGTCCATAAAACTTAAAAAAAAAAGTCTTTAAACATCTTCTATAATCTATAATCCAGACTTTTTCTGATTCAGGCTGAACTTCAAAGGGATGCACATTAAATTCCATCTCTTTTACTTATCAAATAATTTTGGATTTCATAACCTCTCTAAGCCATGGTTTCTTCAGCTGCTAATGAGAATAATTAATAACTATCCTTCCTTATAAGGTTGCCAAGGGACTTGATGAGGTAGTGCAAATGAAAGCTCTTATAAAATGATATACAAATATTAGAAACCTTGGAATAGTTCTCTGTGGAATATCACAGTGCCATCAAATATGTAACTATAAGAAATATTGTGTAAACGCTGCATGGGGCAAAATACATTGTATTATATTTCAATAAAGAATAAATTCATAATAGAACTCATTTTGTTTTTAAAATTTACAAAAACTTTAAAAAGTCAGTAGCTTGAAGGCACAACAAAAGGCAGGTTTCTTTAATTATAGCAGTTACTGGTTACAGACTGCATGAGAGAAGCAAATTAAAAGATTTAATACGTCTGGTTCACCACTGATATTTTTTTCTTTATCCTCACCTCTTTTTAAAAAATGAATTCTAAATAAAAGAGGAATATTATTTCTGCTACTCTTACTTTCTGTTTCTTGCTTTGGGCTTCTGACTAGCCACAGGATATGATGTCCAATATTTATAATCTACATTTTGTCAAAGTTTACATTAAGTTCCTAGGAACTAATTTCCCATTTTTCTTAGCACAAGTAGTATACGTGAGGAAAAATTTCAATTATTTAAAATTTTCAATTGTCCTTTAAACTTAAAAACATTTATTCTTTGCCTTTAAGGCCCTGTATGTATATTTTGTAACATTTGTTACATAGAATAGGAAATAAGTTTATAAGAAATTACACATAAATTAGATTACACCAAGGTACAATTAATATGTAAAATAAAAATTAATCTTTATTTATTTGAAATTAAAGTTACTTTTATTCTAGGATTATAAATAAGTGTCTCAAACTTGAAGTTCAAGAAGAAACCAACATTCACAGGATTTTATTGACACATTAAAAACAATGTCAAAATTATAATCCAGAATCATCTCATGTTACTGATGAGCTTTAATGCCTCTGTCTGTTTCTCTTCATTATTTTCTTTTGTAAACTAAATTGAACCACAAGTTATTATGTTGATTCCAGCATTTGTTATAAGCCTAGAGACTTGTCAGAGATTATGATATATATAAGTACACACACACACACACAAACGTGTATGCACATATTTATAGTTGTTGTTATGGTGGTGGTTGGTCGTGGTATTTAATACCACATTTTCCCTCTCACCTGACTTCTCACCTTGAAAATGACATAATTAACTCCTTCCCTAAAGTATGCCTATATCTGCAAATAAAAAATATACGTTTTATGTACGCTTGATGGCATTTGATAGGGTGGGAAACTGTTGTCCAGTCAAAGTTTTCAGCAAGAAACTTATGAAGAGGGTTGTAATCATTTGATGAAGAAGAGAAACTGATAGAAAGGACAGAAATCCTTTATACAGTAAAAACTATTGAACTGGATTCTCAGATGAAGGTAAATCAAACAACGATGTTTTTAGAAGTCTGTTGGTTTGAGGACATGAAGATGCACTTGCCTACATTTAACTTAAAGGTAAGTCATACATGACTAGAATATCTTGCGACATTTGAGATATTTGATGTTTTCCTGAAAGAGTTCATATTAAGAGTAAAATGAGATAGACTTAGGTTTGAATTTATCTTTCAAAAATTACTAACAATGTGGCCTTATGCAAAAGATTGAACCATTCTGGTATGTAATTTCATTATTTTAAAAATGGGAATGATAAAACCTACCTCAGAGGCTGAGAGGAATCTATGAGATAATCAAATTGTTTTATAAACTTTATTCGTCTGTCCAAATTCTATCTTGTGTAATTACTAATGACACTATGGGTAGATAACAAAAACACTTCGTATTGTCATTATTCTAAATATTCTAAGACAATGCATATTGAGGTCATGTCCTTATGATACTGAAATGTCTATACTGTACTTGCTGTTTAGACAAGGACACATCAAAAATGAAGACTAAACAGTATTGTGTGTTAGATAAAATAAAATAGCCTGATTGAGGTAATATGCAGACAAGACACAAGTTGCCTATTAGATGAGCTGTGGATGTCAAGAAGGGTTTTATATGGGATTCACCTCTGTTCCTTGGCCACCTTTTTAAGGGTACTTTTTAATATCCTTGAAATAATAATGTAATCAATGTCCAGAGAGGAATCTGACAGAGACCTACTGCTTTTGTTTTATAAATGAGTGTTAGAAAGAAACTATTTGTAGAGATAAAAAAGAATAAGCTCTAGTTAAGTAATATTTGCGTTAATAGAGTCAATGCTCAGTAAAAATGTTAAGCCTCTCTGATAAGCCCACTAGGAGCTTGGAATATTAAACTTATTACTCCAGATGTCAATAGAAACAAAACTGAGAAATTTATTTTTTGAGTATTAAGTAGTGGTATTTTTTGCTTGGTTAAAAGAGAAAAAGGAAATGTGTATTAGTATTTTATAAAAGAAAACCAATCCATATGTAATTAGTCCAAAAAACTATAAAATTTGGTCCTGGTAGGATCTTCATTTAGTTAGAAAAGTAAAAAGGGAAAACTAAAGCCTAGAAAAGTGAGATACTTGCTCAAGGTCACACAGCTACTTTGTGCCAGATCTGGGAGTAGGACCCAGGTATTTTCCTTCTGGTCCACTGCCCTTTTCACTATATGATGGTGCCTTATTTATCTGGATGAAATAAAAGAAAAAAAGTATAATATATCAGTTATTGTGTCTGCAATATATACAAGCTCTTTCAAATATTTTATTAGAAAACTGAGTTCCTTTATTCATTTGTTTCTGAAATAATGAATCTCATACACTTAAGAGCTGTGTTGTCCTATATAGTTGCTACTGCCTACATGTGGCTATTAAAATTAAATTAGAAATTACTAAATTTTGTAAATTCCTTAGTGGCACTGGCTACATTTCAAGTGTTTAATAGCCACATGTGGCTAATGGTTACTGTATTGGACTGCACAGATATAGAACATTTCAATCATTGCAGAAAGTTCTATTGGACAGTGCTGCTTCTAGATTCTTTGGCAGGGAAGAGAGAAGGGACCAAAAAGGCTAGCCCTTATGCAATTGACTACTGCTACTGCTACTACTACTTTTATTGTCTCTCAGTTCTTAAAAACCACTAGATGTCTTTATTTCCGATTCTTCCAAAAACCCTGCAATGCTGGTGTTGTTAAACATATTTTAAACTTGAAGAAAGCTTAAATGACTGTTAGCATCAGACAACTATAATGAAGCTGAAATCCAAATGCAGGTCTCTATCTGGCCAGATGTTTCAAAGCCTTGATTTCCTTATGTTTAAATGGCAATAATAATAGTATAACTTCATGCACTTGTGGTGATGATTACATAGATTAAATGTAATAATGTATGTATTGAGCCTGGTATCAAGATGAATAAGTTAATAATGGTAGTAATTATTAATGACCAGTAATAGTAAAATGTGACCCTTTTGCCAGGATTTAAAACTCTGGGAATTGAAATATCTTAACCCAAAAGAATAATGGTAACATAGCCATACATTTTTGTTGCATTTTACACTTTGCAAAAAATGATTACATATAATATCCTCCCTTGATTCTCATAGCAGATAAGGCAATTTCATGTTTAGAGTGATTAAATAGCTTGCATGTAATTCACAAGTTGTAAATAGGAACCTAAGCCAATTTTTCTGAAGCCTCACTTCCACAATACTGAACTGATAATAATGGTAGAATTTTAGACAATTGTTAAGGTGTTCTAGAGCCATTTGCATACAATTTAATGTAATTTCATTCCATTATATTGTTACACAACAATTATTGAAAGATGACTACAAAGGTGAAAGGAAAATAAAAGTGTATTATTGCACAAAAGAAAAAAAAAACAAATAAATTAACTGTTTTTGACCAGAATATCTAAAGACAAACCTTGAATCAACCACTGTTCACCCACTTATGTGGTTTGGGTTATGCGTAGAAAAATGGAATCTGTCTAGTTAAGAACTCGTGATTTTTACTTTTAGTGAGAAATGAAGATTCAAATTATTTTCTAATAGATATTCAATTTTCATTTTTTTCTCTAACAAAACAAAATTCATTCCATAAATACCTTTTATCTAAAGGAGAAATTGTTTATTCACTATTATTCAAAGGTCATTTTATATATATTTATATATGCAGATTCTCAAATTATTCTTTACCACTTGACACATCTTGAATCTCCCTAAATTCATCCCTGTCATCATTTGCTAAATTCAAAATGTTATCACAGGAAATTGACATGCTTGTTTGTAGCAACCAATATAGTCCTATTAACTAAAAGGGTGATATCTGATCAAGGACCTAAAAGGGGTTAACATCACATTTCAAACCATCAATCAAAAACCAAGATATATGGCCTTTTTAAAAGCCTTTGTTAAGGCCTATTCCCTCCTAAACTGTTGAGAAGTACAAATGAAATTGTACTTCCTTTCATAAATGTTAACTGCCCCCCACCACTGCAGTTGGCACCAGCACCGAGCCTGGTATTTGACTTCTTCCTGTTGTGAGTCACAAGTAGACACTATCAACTTCTAAACATACATTAGGAAACACTGAGAGTTACTCCCAGTATTGCTATCACATACAAAGGAATTCTGGTAATTTTAAAACATATTGAACTTCTTTTGAATTTTTGTATTAATGAATAGCATGAAGTAATTGCAGATCGATGGTTTTGAAAACTATGTAAAGGTTTTGGTAAGCTAGAACATAAGTTAAGACTGACTGGAAACAGTTTGGTTGGCAGCATTTCATTGTGGCTGCCAACTCATACTGAGTTATTATGGAGACAAAACAAAAAACACACACACATACACACAAATAGACCACAGACAAGACATCTCATCAGAAACAGTGTCAACCATGTTATCCTTACTAGTCCAGAAGCTGTTTTAAACAGGTGGAGGAGAGACCTTCAAGATGGCGGAGGAGTAAGTTAGATTGGGCATTATCAGAAAATCTACAAACAACAAATGCTGGAGAGGGTGTGGAGAAAAGGGAACCCTCTTGCACTGTTGGTGGGAATGTAAATTGATACAGCCCCTATGGAGCATAATTTTTGAATTATGGTCATATGGTAGTTCTATTTTTAGTTTTTTAGGAACCTCCATACTGTATGGAGGTATAGAGGTTCCTAAAAAACTAAAAATAGAACTACCATATGACCATAATTCAAAAATTGTCGTGTACCACAATGTTCATTGCAGCTCTATTTACAATAGCCAGGACATGGAAGCAACCTAAGTGTTCATCGACAGATTAATGGATAAAGAAGATGTGGCACATATATACAGTGGAATATTACTCAGCCATGAAAAGAAACGAAATTGAGTTATTTGTAGTGAGGTGGATGGACCTAGAGTCTGTCATACAGAGTGAAGTAAGTCAGAAAGAGAAAAACAAATACCGTATGCTAACACATATATATGGAGTCTAAAAAAAAAATGGTTCTGAAGAACCTAGGGGCAGGACAGGAATAAAGACGCAGACGTAGAGAATGGACATGAGGACATGGGGAGGAGGAAGGGTAAGGTGGGATGAAGTGAGAGAGTGGCATGGACATATATACACTACCATCTAGAGGGGTGGGATAGGGAGGGTGGGAGGGAGATGCAAGAGGTGGGGGGGGAGATATGGGATATATGTATATGTATAGCTGGTTCACTTTGCTATAAAGCAGAAACTATCACACCATTGTAAAGCAATTATACTCCAAAAAGATGTTAAAAAAAAAAAGAACAAGGTGTTTTTTGGCTTATAAAATGTGCTAAATATGTTTTTGATAAAATCTGTGAGTGCTCTTATTGTAGTAAAATAAAGCCTTCACAATCCACAGAGTAAAAGACTATCGATACTAGATTTAAATGGTCCCAGATAGTTAAAACTGTCAAGATTTTTATCTGAATTTTATAGTTTCATGTGTTTCCCCTAGAGCATTCAGCTATTACTTCTTAATACCTTGGTGTGTTTACTTATAGCATGCCTTTTGCTCTTTATGTTTGTTTACTTCTTTTCCACAATGGCCTTGGAAGAAAGTAATCAAGTTTGTAGCCTTGTATATATACTAAGAATAAATATACTCTGATTCTCCTGGGGAAAAAAAAGTAAAAAAAATAAACAGATGGAAATAACGCTTGGGAAAGATGGAATCTCTGGTTAGAAAACTAGAAGTTTTTGTTTTTAATGTATCAAAATATTGTACCTCTATTAGCTAATTTTTAATAAGATCATCAGGAATTCTTAGATCCATATTGATTTTGTGGCTGTCTATATTAATTATTCATAAGATAGCTAAAGAGGAAAACCTGATGTTTTATTTCTGTTTTGCATTCCTCCCCCCTGCCTATAGCTCTGGCTTGAGTTCCTATGACATCTTCTTGGGATGATCATTTGGCCTTTTCCCACATAGCCAGTATTTTTCTGTCTGAACCAAGCTAGGCATTTCAAAAAATTAATCACAAGTTCAGAGAGAAAAAAACCCAGGAGATTTACTCTCCTCAAAACATATCTTTCACCTGAATAAGCCTCTAGTTTAATAATTGCAAATAAGATTTTAAAAATCAAGATCTTCCAAGTCCAACTGGTAATATTTGCAGCAAGAGAATCTATAGATTAAGTACTGGGATCTGAGTTTATATGATTTAGCTTTTTGACAGGAAGTCAACATATTCTAACAAAATTGCTTTATCTGACTAATCTGATTTTCTCTCTCATTATTGTTTCTTTACCTGGAGTAAAACCAAAATATTTCAGAATGTGAACATTACTTTGCTTACTAACAACCATATCAGTTAAAATTTTTGAGACATTCCTCTTAATATCACCTAAGTGTTGTGAAACAAATTCCACATTTTAATTTTTATTATCAGAATCTGTTTAAAATTGTTAATATCTCCCTTAAATATTTCTTTGTCATCATGTAGTACTGATGATTTTGAAAGTTTAGATAGGGCACCATATAAAATAACTATGACACTTAATTTAGAAACAGATCAATTTGGGTTTTCTTCGCAGTGGGAGCAGAATCAGATTATGTACTACATCTAGATAAAGTAAAGCATTAGGTAATAGATTTAGGAGCATATGGTTATCCTGAGTTATTAGAGGGAAAACTGTGACCTACTATAAGTATTCATTCATTCATTCATTCATTCAGTTATCTGAGCCACCAAAAGTAAGCAATCCCATAGAAATCCCAAGACATTTGGACAGTATATTTTGAAAGTGTGACAGTAGGATACCAAAATCCTTATAGAATGAGATGTATCTTGGTGATAAAGATAAATCAAGATTAATTTTCCTATTTTAGTGTATTGATATTGATATAACAGTATCTACTATGTAATGTGAACTAATTTTCTAAACTGATTTTTAAAAACCAACAATTTTGGCTTAGTTTTGCAGTACCAAAGAAAATAGCACAACGCCATATTAATCTCCCATAAATATCAGAATCATAGAATTTGTTCTTATAAATTATTGGTCCATGAGTGTGATCATGGTGATGGATGTGTGTGTGTTTGTGTGCATGTGTTGGGGTGAGGGGTGTGAGAGAGAGAAAGACAGAGATAGAGAAAATAGACACAGAGACTGGTGAGAGAAAATAGACACAGAGACTGGTGCCATTCTTTTCTTTAACAGCACATTTGTGAACTCTGGCTATTTTATGTAGCCAACTTTTCCACGTATATGAAACAAAGAAAAATAAAATCTGTTCAGGTCTTGAGACCAATTGTCACCAGACCTTTGATTTTTCTTTCTGACTTTTTGTATGTACAATAACCACTCTGTTGGTAACCACCTATAAACTGGAAACAACTAGGTGTAAGGCTTTGCAATTTAAAAAAAATCTTAAGAAATTATACATTTGATGCAAGTAATTGTTTTAAAAAAATAAATGATGACCTTGGCAGTATCCATACCTTTCTGTTGCGTATTCCAAAATGAGGTCCTGGGTAACTCAGATTCCTTATTCTACAAAGTATACTTTAGACCACACAACATATACACATTTTTTTCTTCTTTAAATTAATTTGCCTTGTAGCATGTTTCCATTTTGTGTGCCAGGCTAGGAATGAATAGAGACAGAATTTGTTGTTCCACCACACAATCTCGGACAGAGTTACATAAAAATCAATCTAATCATGTGATCTACTACATGTTGAGGGCTATTTTATTTAGCTTATTAAGGGGAAGAATTAGATAAATGCCTTACTAATAATTTCCTAAAATCAATAATCTGATTTCAAAGCACTATTTTACAGGAAAGCTCTCTTTGATATTAAATTGTAGTTTACTTGGAACGAATGAACAGTTCCTCATTACCCAACTGATATGTCCAATTACAAGGTTGCATCTAATCAATTACACTAAGTAAGAATCTTCTGAGAACTACTGGTCCATATAGCAATCCCGCGTACATATCGGTTAGGCTTTTCTCCTTGCCCAGTTAGAGTGTTCTGTTAATGAGATTATTATCAACACTATGCACAACACTGGTGACCATGGAAACATATGCCCCCAGTAAGGAGGTCCAGGAGAAAGCTACTTCAATGTTCACTACTAGTGATAGCCTGTAACTATCAGTCCAAACAAAATAATGTCCAAATTTAAAAGGCTGCAATTGAAAACACCATGGGAAATGTTGAATTCTCTATACCATTTGCCTAGTACTACACGGTAGTACTCTCTGCCAATTCATATACTTATTTTTTTTTAAATTGGCATTACCTTTTTCTTCCTTAGCCAACCCTGTTAAATACATTCCATTTTAATAATTTTGGCCCTCTCACAGTTCATCAGCCTTGCTGACTGCATTTTCTGTGAGTGGTAATTTTATTTGACTTTCTTAGCTTTCTGTTTACTCAAAATGAAATGGACAGACCTGTTAACATTTCAAAACTCAGCATGAGTGGTACACAGGCTTTCACAGGGAAGCATTTGTGGTCTGCCGATGAATCAACACAAAACTCATAATTCAGTTTCCAAAAACATTCAAGGCAGAGACAAAATGGGGTTCAATGGATTTGCACAAACTCTCCACCACTAATTTCTGTGGATTACTTTTTAATGCTTTCTAATTAGTCATAATTCAAGTTTATCCAATTCGATGTATATGCCTTGAATTTTTGTATTGAATGATATATACATCTTTTTTAAAAAAAATTTATTTAATTTATTTTTGGCTGCGTTGGGTCTTTGTTGCTGTGCGTGGGCTTTCTCTAGTTGCGGTGAGCGGGGGCTACTCTTTGTTGCAGTGCGCGGGCTTCTCATTGCAGTGGTTTCTCTTGTTGCAGAGCATGGGCTCTAGGTGCCCGGGCTTCAGGAGTTGTGGCTTGCGGGCTCTGGAGCACAGGCTCAGTAGTTGTGGTGCACGGGCTTATTTGCTCCACGGTATGTGGGATCTTCCCAGACCAGGGCTCGAACCCGTGTCCCTTGCATTGGCAGGTGTATTCTTAACCACTGCACCACCAGGGAAGCCCTATGCATCTTTTTGAAAGAAGTAATTATACTCCTGGAAAATAGTTTTCTATTATTCTTCCATTGCCAGGCATTATACAGCTATCATTAACAGCAAGTGCTCAAATGAATAGGCCATATTTGAAAGTCTCTTACAGTAATGCAAAGACAAAATATTTGTAGGTAGAATAACAGAAAAAAATAGGAAACTGGGAATTAGAAGGCCTAACTCATCAGCCACATGATTTTGACGTGTAAATTGATGCCAGTGGGCTATGGTTTACCCAATTGTCTAACTCAGAGGGTGATCATTAACAAATTTTATATGTTTACTTTAAAAAAGAATTCACCAAGGATACACAAAGGGTTACATCATAGACTACCATTTCAGAATGACTATGATTTCAGGTTTCTCTATGGGAACTACTATATTATATTATATTATATTATATTATATCATATCATATCATATCATATCATATCATATCATATCATATATAGAAATATAAATGAAGAAAGCCAAACACTACCACCTGGTACTACCACCATCAGTTGGGTGTGGTACTGCCTTGTGATCTGACCTTGTTTGTTCTCTTGCTTTTGCCTAATCTCTTCTTGTATTTTTACTTGCCTCATTGGAACCTGATTGGAATAATTCTTGAGTGGATGGCACATCAAGTTGTAATAGATTCATATGAGTTACTATTGTAATTTGTTCAGGACTAGGAAATTCATGAGCTGCAGAAGGCTTGTAAATCCAAAAATTTTGAGAATCATCCAAAGATGAATTATGCCCAATGGACCCAAAGTAATTACCTCAATCAGAATTCAACTCCAATTTCTTATTTACCACTTTGATGCAGGCTCATCTTGTTTAGATGTTTAGAGCATTTCCAGATAATTATTTTCAACTGGGCAGGACAATATGATATATTGTCAAGAGCTAAAGGTATTAGAGATTGGACTAAATGAACAACCTGGTCAATGAAATGCCTATTATTTCAAACCATTATAGCCAAAATCAAAAGAATTGAGATTTGAGTAGAAAAGAGGGAAAACATTCTTTAATCTTATATTCTCAGGAAATGAATTTACCAGGGCTAACCATGTTTGGGGTTTAGCGTTTTAAAACCATTCTAATAAACTGGAGTTTTCAATTAAGAGTGATGGAGATTCCAAATATAAATTCCACTTAGTGTATCCAAAAATATTTTAAGCATCTCTTGGAAAGTAATAATCCTCTTTTGCATGTTGCAATAACAAGATGCTTTTGCAGATTATCTGCTAAAATCTTGAAGGCATAAATTCAGAGTGGCTCAGGTGAATTTCTTTTAAATGTTTATGCTTAGGAAAGTGATTCCTTTTTGTCACATTTTCTATGGATGCGTCTGTCCCAGTTTTCTTGTTTTCTCTTGTGGGGAGATTGTGTCCCTTCTCTCAATCCCACAAAATCAGGCTAGTTGCTGAGAGCTTCCCGTTTCTTCTTTTTTTCCAAGGTGATGCCCTGAAGTGTTCAAGGTTGTGTGCCTTCTTCCAATCTTGCAGCGTTGAACTGACTGTTGATATCAATGTGCTTTCTGTTTGGGTTTGTGCTTGCCCTCTGCAGAGCTGGTACTCACCATCCATGGAGGCTTGTGCACAATGAATGCGGAGGCTTGCTTGTGCTGTTTCAGGGCACACACAGAGTGCTGGGGGCACATGTCAGCCAATTATGGAGAGCTGCAGGTGAGGTGTCCCATGAGGTTCATGGGAGGGCCTCTTCTTGGTGGAATCTGTGAACCAGTTAGTAGGATTTGTGGTTTGTTTTTCAGATCCATGTTGTGGTTGTTGTGAGACCCTGGCCCTGCTACTTGCTCCTAGCTCTTCTCAGGCTATTCAGCCTTGCCAATCCCCACAGCGATCTGGGTGGGGCAAGGCAAAAGTGGCTTCTTAGGCAATGTTCCATGAAGCTGGTGAAGCCCCGTGTTTATGCTGGTCTCACTTTTCCTGTATAAGAAATTGCAGGCCAAATTTATCTCTCTTGGCACTTTGCTATGCTGCCTTGGGGGAGAGGTGACATGGGTAAAGTGAGTCTGTTCTTCCTTTCTTCATGTTCCTTGAAGTCTTATATGTATTCTTAGAGTTTTTGCTCAAACAGGATGCTGGAATCTTTCTACTGGACTCCTGGGTTCCCGCAGAGATGTTCTTGTCCATGGATGGTTGTTAAAACCAACATTTCTGTGAGGATATGGTGACTGAAATCTCCTATTCTGCCATCTTGCTGATGTCACCACTGAACAATTGTTTATTCTTTCATTTGCTATATGTCTTTAGGATAATTTTCAGATTGGTTTTTTTTTAATTTTCATGAGTTATGGTTTTTACACTGATGAGAAGGCCCATGATGCTCTTTATGATAACCATTACAGAAGTCTTTCCCTTTTGCTTTCTTTTGATTAATATTTTCATGATATATGTTTTTTAATCCATTTACTTTCATTCTGCCTCTGTGGTTATATTTGAAGTGAGTTTAATGTAGACAGCAGAAACTTGGGTCATCTTTTACCATACTCATTTAATTGCTATCTTTTTATTGGTATATTTTGACCATTTATTTTTAACGCATTTATTGATAAGTTAGGAATTGAGGTTTCCATTTTATTTTTTTCCTTTTTGTTGTTGTTGTTCCTGCCTTTCTTTTGGTTACTTGAACAATTTTTAGAATGTCATTTTGATTTATCTGTAGTGTTTTAAGTTTATATATTTTTATAGCTTGTTTTAGTAGTTGCTGTAGTTATTCACTTTATATACACAACTTATCATAGTCTACTGGTGTCATTTGACAAATTCACCCTTCCCTGTTTATATTTGTCTTAAATATTTCCTGTATCTAAATTTAGAATGACATCAGATAGTGTTATAATTTTTGCTTCAACCCTGAAACATACCTTAGAAAACTCAAGTGGGAGAAGGAAAGTTTATTCTTTTTAACACATATTTTGCTTACCATGTTTTTTTAATCTTTGTTTTAACTTCCAAGTTTTTGCCTTTTTTAGTTTCTTTTCTTTTTAGAGTTTCCTTTAGACATTCTTTTAATATAGGCCAGCTGGTGACAAATTCCCTTAAGTTCTTCCTCATCTGAGAATATCTTGATTTTCCATCATTCGTGAAGGATATTTTCACTTGATATAGGACTCTGGATTGACAGTTCCTTTCTTTCAGCATTTAAAAGCTGTTGTGCCATTTCCTCTGGTCTCCATTGTTTTCAATGAGAAATCCACTGTCTCTCAGATTGTTTTATTTCCCCTATAGTAAGGTGTTGTTTGTCCCTTATTGCTTTTTAAAGTGTTTATTTGTCTTTAGTTTTCAGTAAATTTACTATGATGTGTTTTGGTGTGTCTTTCTTTGGATTTTTCCTGTTTGAAATTTGCTCAGCACCTGGAATCTGTAGGTTTATGTCTTTTGTTGAATTTGAGAAGATTTATGTTATTATTTCTTGACAATAATAATTTCTTGACAATTTGTTCAGTCTCTATCCTTTATGTTATCTTATATGACACTGATGACATAATCTCAAATATCAGTAAGATTGCTATATAATCTAGGACTTTTTCTTTGGCCTCTATCTACCACACACTTAAGTGGAAAATAATTTGAGGAAAAAATATACTGAGCGTTCAGGGATCACCTTAATGTGTTTTACTTCTCTCTGGGATGTGACCCCTCAAGTTCTAGTTTTATTTTCTCTGACACCTTCAAATAGCCAATTATATTTCTAGTCTACCTTCATAGTGTTTCTTGGCAAGAAAGATACTAGCTACTCTAACATAGAAGAAAGGCAAGCACATCAACTAGGATTTTATAAGCTCCCAGAACGTTAATTTTTTCAATCCACTTTAAAATATGGTGGGAAAATTGAATGAAACAACCATTTCATTTACTATCAAAGATACGTAGGATAGGGGAATATGCCTTTCTCATTCCTGTATCAGAAACATTGTCTATCTCATAGATTGTAGTTTAATAAATATTTGTGGCATAATGCATGCTTAAATGAGAAAACTGGCAAGTACTTCCATTTAATAAGTAACCTGAGGGAAGTCAGGCTGAAAGTTGTTAATGGAATATGTTTCCTGAAAATATCATGAATTCTAAATTAGTTAACTGCTAAATATTTTGTAGTGCAAAATAATATAATTAAATGTGTTGTAGACTGGGGGCCAAAAAACCTCAGTTTTTCTCTCCGTAACCCTTAGGAAGATCACTTGGCCTTTTTTAAAGGAAATTATTTGACAGCAAGCTCTCAAAACTAACTTTCTATGATATTATGTTTCATCATAAGTTACCATGAGTTAGATGCCATGGTGATGGCAGGTATATAAATACAAGGATAAGAACTTTTTCTCTCTTCTTGTTCATTCTTAGGGATGAGTAGAGTAGTGATATAATGCAAACCTATGTATATACATCAGACGTTGTATACACGCAATTTTAACACAATAACCACTCTTCATATCCACAGTGTGTTCTAGCTTTCAGAAAAGATACAGTATCTGCAGTTAAGGATTTATCAATTAGTTCTAAAGGAAAAAAAAAATGAAGCAAAAAAGCACATTGTATTTTAACAATCTTTCCTTTATCTTTGGGCTTTTTCCTGTACCTGGGGACTGAAAGAGCTAAAGTTATGTTACTTCTAAGTTTTAGCAATAGCTGACCTTTTAGTGAAGCATGTATTTGGAGATAACCGAGCTAAACTTTTTCTTTTTTTAAAGAATTACAACAGCAGCGCTAGATATACTAAAAAAATCTTGTTCAAGTCTGAAATTTAAATAAATAAAAGTGTCTTTAAACTGACGGGGACACGTTCTTTCAACAAGGAGGGCCCTTTCTTAACACTTCTGCATTCCCAGTAACGTGTTGCTTCTGAGACAAATAAGGCATGTCTCCATGACTTTCTCCAAAAGTATGTCATCAATTTGAAACATAATTGAATTTTTGTCATGCTGTTCTGTCTGTGAGGATTAGCTAGTTCAAAACATAAATATTAATATGTCCTTAGTTAGGTCAGGAAAACATGACACCATCAACAGGTAGTAAGACAAAAATAGAATTCAGTAAATACCTGCCTATCCCAGACTTCTCCCTAAAATGACTGGGCTGAAACTTTGCCAGGTATACTAGAAGTTTTAATGGGATCACCTTTGATGAAGTCACATTTTGCCAAGCAGATAGAATCTGAACTTGGGCTATGGTGCTGGCCATGTACTAGAGGATTATCTCAAGCTGGTGAGAGAACTGAATTCTTGACTGCCTAAGAGATTTCATTCAAAAAGTTAACTCAGCTTAGTCAAAGAGCCTTCTTTAAAATTTTACTCTTATCCTGGGGCTAGTTTTTTAACTCCTTTAAGAGACAGCACTGAAGAAAATGTGAAGCATTTCATTTACCTGTTCATTTGTGGGTGCTAGCAAAAAATAATCATCAATATGAAACAAAATGTGGTTTATCAATATTTTTTCAGATAAAGGTAAGAAAATCCAGTTTTTCCTTAATGAACAAAAATAAACTGCTCAAAAACAAGCTGCTCCAAAATAGTAAAGCTTTTCTATGCCTTGTAATCATCCTTTACTCTGGGCCTCAGTATTTGCAAACTTGATATTTTTACTTATCTAAGTGCTTACAAAATTGGAAACTACCTTTTTAAGTTCATTACTTTTGAATGGCTTGAATTGCCAATCCATTTTCTTAAATCATCCTTAGGACAAAGAGATTTAGTTCTACTTTATGTTTTTCTCTTACCTGGACTGACCCAGCCAAAACAGCAAACAAGTAAAAACAAGCAAACAAAGTACTGGTATACTCAAAGTGCCAAGCCTAGTCATGGAAATTATTTTTCTCTTTTTTTCTTTTCTTTTTTTTAAACCTCTGAACCTTAGTTTAAGCCATTGCAAACCCAGTCCTATATTAGTTATCTACTCCTGTGTAACAAATTATTCCAAAATTTATAGCTTAAAACAACAAATGTTAATGATCTAAGTTTCTTTGTGTCAAGAATCTGGGTGTGGCTTAGCTGAGTGCCTCTGGCTCAAGGTCTTTCATGAAGCTGTAGTCAAGATGTTGGCCAGGCAATATTTTAAGGCTCAACTGGGGGAGGATATACTCCCAAGTTCACTTATGTGGCTGTTGGCAGGTCTTAGTTACTCACTAACTGTTGGCTGGAGATATTTGTTCTTGCCTTGTAGATGCAGGGCTTCTCACAACAAGAAAGGTAACTTTCCATGGAGCAAGTGTGGGCGTCAAAGATGAAAGACATAGTCTTATTGTAACCTAATCTTGGAAGTGACATGCCATCACATCTGCCATATTATATTAATTATAAATGAGTCAATAAGTCCAGCACACACTCAAGGGGAAAGTATTACATAACGGTGTGAAAACCAGAAGATGAGGATCATTAGGTGACATTGTAGAGACTGCCTATCACAATTCCCCTACCACCAAGGATCACTCATCCTTTTATATGGCCTTGACAAATGTTTCAAGGCTCATCTTAGACTTCTCTTTCTCTTTGAAGCCTTGCCCAGCTTTATTGAATATTATTGTTTGCCTCCTCAGAGCTCCAACATGGTCAGTACTTATCTGGATACTTAGCATGTATTACCCAAAATTATAGATATCCTTTCAGATATGCTTGCCTTATTATCTTACTTAGAATGTAAGAGCATAGCACATCTCAAGTTCGTCTTGTACCACTCTACCTCAGTGTTCCGATCAGTGCTGTACACTTAGCTGACATTCAGTAGGTACCTGTTTCTGTGGCTAAACCTTTAAAAACTGCCATAGGGACCTGAGAAGTACACTGAATTGGAATTCAATAATTTCTAAATTGTCACTAATGTAGCACTCTGAACTCTTCCAATAAATCCGTAGAGCAGTAAGCATTCATCTCAATACAACAATGAATACAATCTAAGTTAGAAGAGACAGTGATTTTAAAGAAGATACATGAGCTTCTCAGAAGCTGCTTCTGTAACATCTGCCACTTTAAATTCTAAGCATTTTAACAGTTTTTAGTTCTGGCAAAACTGTATGAAGGAGACACACCAAATGTATCCTTGCTCAAAAAGAGGCCCTGACCTAAATTCAAACCATTCTGGCTACAGCATGTGGGCTATCAAATGCTTAGAGACATTTAAGTTTAGATCACTCATTCTTGAAAGCCTGGATTTTCATACAAGTCAAAAATGAAAGCCACTATAAGGCAGTTTCTTCTGGAAGACTCTGCTCTCCAAATCTCTGTTGTTTATAGCATCAAATAATTTAGAGCTCATGTTTGGGCCACAAAAGTAATATCCGTTCTGTATAGATACCAGCGCCCTTTAGCCCCTCTTGTTCCTTTTTGTGCTGAATGTTCCACGGTTTCATCCAAATAAACCTGTTCAGAATTTTGAAGTTGTACTGTTTGAAGACCAGACTTAAGGTCTGGAGTTAAATGAAAGGAAGGAGGTGATCAAAGAGGGCTATGTACCTTACACACACACACACAAACACACACACACACACACACACACACACACAGAAAATGGCATTTATCATATTCTTCCACAAAATTCTTTGACCTAGCAACCAGAATAAAGTAAGCAATATTAATTCACTTTTAAAGAGAGTGGGACAAAAGTGTATGTGCTTTAGAATAGGCTCATTCCTAGTTAATATATTTGTAGAATGACAGTTCTCCAAAAGGACTCTGGAGAATAGGGATAATGGGAAGTGACATCTTCCTGGATTCTAGGCCCAACGGAAACCAAGACAAAACATAATTAATCATGTATAGGATGTTGTTTAAACTTCAGTTAGATGATTGCTTTTCTCTAATATTTGGGGTGGCCTGCTTCACTTAAGTGAATAAAACATTTTTGTGTGCTAGGGGACAGATGACTAGGTCTCCTAGGTTGCAAACTGCTTCAGAAAATCTATGCCACTATGTACCGATTAACCTAAGAGGGCTAACAAATTTTAAAATAGAAAAAACAGCAAATTATATTTTTAACCATATACTTCACTAAATAACACTCCACATGACAACATAGAGAGACAACTTTTGTCATGGAAAATAGATCATTATATTTTTTCTATATAAAGCATTTCTGGTATTCAAATTGCCGTCGCATACTTATTTTATCCATATACTTTGTTGTTGAGGGACTAAATGAAAAAATGTTTGTCTATTCAAAAATTCATATTTATTTTTATAATAATGGATGTATGAATGTCAAGTAGAGTTTGTTTAAACAGTATAGTGAAATATATACAAATAAAGAAAAGACTAACATAGGAGTGCTCAGAATAATTGAGTATGCTCTGTAGGGAACCTCTGAGTCAGAATCCACAAAGCAAAAACTGTGGCTTCCAATAAAAAAATAACTACTCTCCCTGCCTCCAATTTCTCACTGTTATAACAATTTCAACACACTAAACTAAAATCTTCACAGCATCCCAAGAAATCCTTAGTTTTTTAACCCTCTTAACTGTTTACCCAGTTCCCTCTTTCTTCTCCATTTTTTCCATATATACAATCTTTCAGGACCCAGCTCAAATACCACCTTTTTCATAAAGCCCTTAATGACCTTATTAGGTGAAAGGAACTTCTTCATTTTATCTATTTCCATAGCATTTTATTTCTAATTGTCTCATGATGCTTATCCTCTTTTATTCTCTTATTAGAAATGTATTATAAATATATAATATAAATATATTATAAATATAAATATATTCCTCTATTATATTCTACCAAGTAAGCTTCCCTAAAGGAAGGCTCTCTGTCTCATGCATCTTTTTATTTTCTCTATAATATCTATCACATAGGCAGGCAGAGAGTAGATTTTTAATAACTATTTTCAGGTGAAAGTATTCAAGCACATGGATGATACAACAAGTGATATTGCCTTGTGGCTTTTAAAAAACGGCATATTTTCTATCTTAGAATTACCAGATCAGACAATGTCAACATATAATATTTTCCAAACTTAGAGAATCTTAGAGTTTGGAGATTCAGCTCTGTTATTTTCCAAATGCAGAACCTCAGATCCTGAAAGGAGATGTCACGGGCTTGGGTTCAAAAAACTAGTTAGTAAATATCCACGCACAGAATGCTGAGATGCGGACACTGATGCTGGGTGTCCTAACGTCAGCCTGCACTGCCTCTCTCAGGATTTGTTCCTTTTCTTCCACACAAAACTATCCTTTAATTACATTCATATTTTGTCTATATTATTCCTTTTTATTCAGTTTTTTGACAAAGTCACAGTTGATGCAAGAAAAAACTCAGAAAAATTTTTAGTATTAACATTCGCTGTTACTAAAAGTCGCACACTGGAATGTCTATTACTGGAGAAATTAATCAAAAACAAATGGATAATGTGCTGAAAAGAGATTTGCACCTTAATCCATGGATTAACATTTGTCATGTTTATGTAGGTGATTTGAAAGAAGTCTAAAAGCCACAAGAGCTGTTATTTTTTTAACTATTTCACACTGGAGGTAAGAAGGGATGACTTAGGCTCTGAAGTACAATAAACAGATATACAGATTGGAAATTTTTCTGCTTTGATAATGTTGCATGGAATGAACTGAACGTCACAAAATCTGTTGCCCTATACAGAGGAGGAGTTTTAATCTAATTATGTGATTTTGACTGTAGGAAGTGGGTTGGTATGGGATACAAGGGCCCAGAGATATATAAATTCACTGCAGAATAGCCTAATGTGCCCAGGCGCCAAGAACCCATTGAATGAATATGTATCTACTCAGACTGGAACCAATATAAATTGTTGCTAAATATTTTTTCCAACAGTTATTTTTAAAATTTGATAAATCTTTTACACCACATTACACAGTTGGGGGATGGTAGGAGTGCATCAAATAGAGATGGCAAAGTGCATTGAAAGAATATAAATAATTAGAGACATGGTTAATTAACTGAGTTATCAAAACTCACTTCTTGAGAGTCCTCACAGTGTGACATGTGCATAACTCTACATCATCCCTTGGGAGAAAGAGGTACATGTACTTTACTCGTTATCATCTTTGCTGATCTTTTGTGATTACTTTTCACAAACTCAGTGTCTCTTCTTTGTCTTTCCTATAAGGAATCAGCTAATTTTTGTAATTAGCAGTGTCTTTTTTAGCTAGCACTCTCCAGGTTTCATCAATAACATGGATTTCTTTACCATAGTAGAGATGACTGACTATTGCTAGGTCCATTTTGGGGGGAAATATTGAGGCCTTTTACCCCTTATATTCTTTGCTTACCCTTTTTTGGGATTTTCTTACTTAATAGAATCTGTTTCCAAGATTTTTACTTCCCTTGGCACCCCTTCCTAAAACTCTGGCTAGGCTAGTGTTTTTCAGAATGTAAAATATTTGGAGAACTTCATTCATCATTGTTGCACAATTAAGAGAATTGCTACAAATTAAATTCTCTCTGGAAATATGACTAGAGTGACTCAACATCTTCAAAATCTCCAATCATTTTGGAGGAATCACTAACCCTGAATGCAGAGACCATGCTGTCTTATTCTTTAATGTCCATATTAAAATTCGTATTATCTCAAATAAGACAATAAAGAATGGTTCAAATATTGATAAACGTTCCTATCCAAATACACGCATTTGATTAAAATAAAATTCTGCGTTTCTCTCTATAGGATTTGAAATATGATTCAGGTGAATTTGGCTCTCAGTGTGATAGGCAGGCATATTTTTCCAGAGTCTGAAAAGAATATGATCTGGGTAATTCAGAATGTCTTGGGTCTAGGCCCTTCCATAGCCCTAGCAACATGGAGACTGTGTTTTCAAGCTGTTGTGTTCTTTTTTTTTTTCTCATTATTATTATTTTTGTAACATTTTTATTGGAGTATAATTGCTTTACAATGTTGTGTTAGTTTCTGTTGTATAACAAAGTGAATCAGCTATATGTAAACATATATCCCCATATCCCCTCCCTCTTGCACCTCCCTCTCACCCTCCCTATCCCACCCCTCTAGGTTGTCACAAAGCACCGAGCTGATCTCCCTGTGCTATGCAGCTGCTTCCCACTAGCTATCTATTTTACATTTGGTAGTGTATATATGTCCATGCCACTCTCTCACTTTGTCACAGCTTACCCTTCCCCCTCCCCGTGTCCTCAAGTCCATTCTTTACATCTGCATCTTTATTCCTGTCCTGCCTCTAGGTTCTTCAGAACCTTTTTTTTTCCTAGATTCTATATATATGTGTTAGCATACAGTATTTGTTTTTCTCTTTCTGACTTACTTCACTCTGTATGACAGACTCTAGGTCCATCCACCTCACTAAAAATAACTCAATTTCATTTCTTTTTATGGCTGAGTAACATTCCATTATATATATGTGCCACATCTTCTTTATCCATTCATCTGTCGATGAACACGTAGGTTGCTTCCATGTCCTGGCTATTGTAAATGGTGCTGCAATGAACATTGTGGTACATGGCTCTTTTTGAATTGTGGACTTTCAGGGTATATGCCCAGTAGTGGGATTGCTGGGTCATAAGGTAGTTCCTTTTCTAGGTTCCTTTAAGGAACCTCTGTAATGTTCTTCATAGTGGCTGTATCAATTTACATTCCCACCAACAGTGCAAGAGGGTTCCCTTTTCTCCACACAATCTCCAGCATTTAGTTTGCAGAGATTTGATGATGGCCATTTTGACTGGTGTCAGGTGATACCTCATTGTAGATTTGATTTGCATTTCTCTAATGATTAGTGATGTTGAGCAGCTTTTCATGTGCTTCTTGGCCATCTGTATGTCTTCTTTGGAGAAATGTCTATTTAGGTCTTCTGCCCATTTTTGGATTGGGTTTTATGTTTTTTTGATATTGAGCTGCATGAGCTGTTTATATATTTTGGAGATTAATCCTTTGTCCATTGATTCATTTGCAAATATTTTCTCCCATTCTGAGGGTTGTCTTTTCGTCTTGTTTATGGTTTCCTTTGCTGTGCAAAAGGTTTGAAGTTTCATTAGGTCCCATTTCTTTATTTTTGTTTTTATTTCCATTACTCTAGGAGGTGGATCAAAAAAGATCTTGCTGTGATTTATGTCAAAGAGTGTTCTTCCTATGTTTTCTTCTAAGAGTTTTATAGTGTCTGGTCTTACATTTAGGTCTCTAATCCATTTTGACTTTATTTTTGTGTATGGTGTTAGGGAGTGTTCTAATTTCATTCTTTTACATGTAGCTGTCCAGTTTTCCCAACACCACTTATTGAAGAAGCTGTCTTTTCTCCATTGTATATTCTTGCCTCCTTTATCAAAGATAAGGTGACCACATGTGTGTGAGTTCATCTCTGATCTTTCTATCTTGTTCCATTGATCTATGTTTCTGTTTTTGTGCCGGTACCATATTGTCTTGATGAATGTAGCTTTGTAGTATAGTCTGAAGTCAGGGTGCCTGATTCCTCCAGCTCCATTTTTCTATCTCAAGATTGCTTTGGCTATTCGGGGTCTTTTGTGTTTCCATACAAATTGTAGAATTTATTGTTCTAGTTCTGTGAAAAATGCCATGGGTAGTTTGATAGGGATTGCATTGAATCTGTAGAATCCTTTGGGTAGTATAGTCATTTTCACAATGTTGATTCTTCCAATCCAAGAACATGGTATATCTCTCCATCTGTTTCTCTCATCTTTAATTTCTTTCATCAGTATCTTATAGCTTTCTGCATAAAGGTCTTTTGTCTCCTTGGGTAGGTTTATTCCTGGATGTTTTATTCTTTTTGTTGAAATGGTAAATGGGAGTGTTTCCTTAATTTCTCGTTCAGATTTTTCATCATTAGTGTATAGGAATGCAAGAAATTTCTGTGCATTCATTTTGTATCCTGCAACTCTACCAAATTCATTGATTAGCTCTAGTAGTTTTCTGGTGGCATCTTTAGGTTTCTCTATGTGTAGTATCATGTCATCTGCAAACAGTGACTGTTTTACCTCTTCTTTTCCAATTTGTATTCCTTTTATTTCTTTTTCTTCTCTAATTGCCGTGGCTAGGACTTCCAAAACTATGTTGAATACTAGTGGTGAGAGTGGACATCCTTGTCTTGTTCCTGATCTTAGAGGAAATGCTTTCAGTTTCTCACCATTGAGAATGATGTTTGTTGTGGGTTTGTCGTATATGGCCTTTATTATGTTGAGGTAGGTTCCCTCTATGCCCACTTTCTGTAGAGTTTTTATCATAAATGGGTGTTGAATTTTGTCAAAAGTTTTTTCTGCATCTATTGAGATGATCATATGGTTTTTATTCTTCAGTTTGTTAACATGGTGTATCACATTGATTGATTTGCATATATTGAAGAATCCTTGCATCCCTGGGATAAATCCCATTTGTTCATGTTGTATGATCCTTTTAATGTGCTGTTGAATTAGTTTGCTAGTATTTTGTTGAGGATTTTTGCATCTATATTCATCAGTGATATTGGTCTGTAATTTTCTTTTTTTGTAGTATCTTTTTCTGGTTTTGGTATCAGGGTGATGGTGGCCTCATAGAATGAGTTTGTGAGTGTTCCTTCCTCTGCAATTTTTTGGAAGAGTTTGAGAAGGATGGGTGTTAGCGCTTCTCTAAATGTTTGATAGAATTCACCTGTGAAGCCATCTGGTCCTGGACTTTTGTTTGTTGGAAGATTTATAATCATAGTTTCAATTCCATTACTTGTGATTGGTCTGTTCATATTTTCTGTTTCTTCCTGGTTCAGTCTTGGAAGGTTATACCTTTCTAAGAATTTGTCCATTTCTTCCAGGTTGTCCATTTTATTGGCATAGAGTTGCTTGTAGTAGTCTCTTAGGATGCTTTGTATTTCTGCGGTGTCTCTTGTAACTTCTCCTTTTTCAATTCTAATTTTATTGATTTGAGTCCTCTCCCTCTTTTTCATGATGAGTCTGGCTAATGGTTTATCAGTTTTGTTTATCTTCTCAAAGAACCAGGTTTTAGTTTTATTTATCTTTGCTATTGTTTTCTTTGTTTCTATTTCATTTATTTCTGCTCTGATCTTTATGATTTCTTTCCTTCTGCTAACTTTGGGTTTTGTTGGTTATTCTTTCTCTAGTTTCTTTAGGTGTATGTTTAGATTGTTTATTTGAGATTTTTCTTGTTTCTTGAGGTAGGCTTGTATAGGTATAAACTTCCCTCTTAGAACTGCTTTTGCTGCATCCCATAGCTTTTGGATCATCGTGTTTTCATTGTCATTTGTCTCTATGTATTTTTTGATTTCCTCTTTGATTTCTTCAGTGATCTCTTGGTTATTTAGTAACGTACTGTTTAGCCTCCATGTTTTTGTGTTTTTTACGTTCTTTTCCCTGTAATTCATTTCTAATCTCATAGAGTTGTGGTTGGAAAAGATGCTTGATATGACTTCAATTTTCTTAAATTTACTGAGGCTTGATTCGTGACCCAAGATGTGATTTGTCCTGGAGAATGTTCCCTGCGCACTTGAGAAGATCCCTTTCATCACTTTAAATATGTCCTGCCACTCCCTTCTGGATTGCAGAGTTTCTGCTGAAAGATCAGCTATTAACCTTATGAGGATTCCCTTGTATGTTATTTGTTGCTTTTCCCTTGCTGCTTTTAATATTTTTTCTTTGTATTTAATTTTTGATAGTTTGATTAATATGTGTCTTCGTGTGTTTCTCCTTGGATTTATCCTGTATGGGACTCTCTGTGCTTCCTGGACTTGACTGACTCTTTCCTTTCCCATGTTCGGGAAGTTTTCAACTATAATCTCTTCAAATATTTTCTCAGACCCTTTCTTTCTCTCTTCTTCTTCTGGGACCCCTATAATTCGAATGTTGTTGCATTTAATGTTGTCCCAGTGGTCTCTGAGACTGTCCTCAATTCTTTTTATTCATTTGTCTTTATTCTGCTCTGTGGTAGTTATTTCCACTATTTTATCTTGCAGGTCATTTAACCGTTCTTTTGCCTCATTTATTCTGCTATTGATTCCTTCTAGAGAATTTTTAATTTCATTTATTGTGTTGTTCATCATTGTTTGTTTGCTCTTTCGTTCTTCTAGGTCCTTGTTAAATGTTTCTTGTATTTTCTCTGTTCTATTTCCAATGTTTGGGATCATCTTTACTATTATCACTCTGAATTCTTTTTCAGGTAGGCTGCCTGTTTCCTCTTCATTTGTTTGGTCTGGTGGGTTTTTACCTTGCTCCTTCATCTGCTACATAGTTCTCTGTCTTCTCATTTTGTTTAACTTACTGTGTTTGGGGTCTCCTTTTTGCAGGCTTCAGGTTTGTAGTTCCCATTGTTTTTGGTGTCTGCCCCCAGTGGGTGAGGTGGTTCAGTGGGTTGTGTAGTCCCTCTCCTGGTGGAGGGGACTGGTGCCTGTGTTCTGGTGGGTGGGGCTGGATCTTGTTTTTCTAGTGGGCAGGGCCGCATCCGGTGGTGTGTTTTGCAGTGTCTGCGATGTTAGTATGATTTTAGGCAGCCTCTCTGCTAAAGGGTGGAGTTGTGTTCCTGTTTTGCTAGTTGATTGGCATGAGGCATCGAGCCTTGGAGCTTCCTGGCTGTTGGGTGGAGCTGGGTCTTAGCGTTGAGACATAGATCTCTGGGAGAACTCTCACCAATTGACATTATGTGGAGCTGGGAGGTCCCTGGTGGTCCAGCGTCCTGAACTTGGCTCTCCCACCTCAGAGGCTCAGGTGTGACACCAGGATGGAGCAGCAAGACTGTGTCAGCCACACAGCTCACAAGGAAAGTGAGAAAAAAGAAAGAAAAAAATTATTTAAAAATATATATAAATAAAAAAATAATAATAAAAAGAAGAGAGCAACCAAACCAATAAACAAATCCACCAATGATAGTAGTGCTAAAAGGTATACTAAGGTAAACATAAAAATCAGAAACAAATCAGTTGTAGACAGCAGACCCCAAGTCTACAGTTGCTCCCAAAGTCCACCACCTCAGTTTTGGAATGATTTATTGTCTATTCAGGTATTCTACAGATGCAGGTTTATCAAGTTGATTGTGGGGATATAATCTGCTGCTCCTGAGGCTGCACGGTGAAATTTCCCTTTCTCTTCTTTTTTTGCACAGCTCCTGGGGTTCGGCTTTGGTTTTGGCTCCACCTCTGCATGTAGGTCACTCTTAGGCATCTGTTCCCACCCAGACAGGATGGGTTTAAAGGAGCTGCTGTTTAGGGGGCTCTGGCTCACTCATGCCTGGTGGAGGGAAGGGTATGATTGTTATAATTGAAATGCAGAGCAAGCCTGCCGTGGCAGAGGCCTATGGGACGTTGCAACAGCCTGAGGTGCACCAAATGTTCTCCAGGGGAACTTGTCCCTGGTCACAGGACCCTGGCAGTGGTGTGCTGCACAGGCTCCCCGGGGTGTGTAGATAGTGACCTGTGCTTGCACACAGGATTCTTGGTGGCTGCAAAGCTACTGTGTTCTTTAGTGATAAAGTTCCAATATAGATTTATGTTGTTGTTGTTAGTTTACTATTAAACTAATTATGAATATTATCAATAAACATTTTATTTGCTCTTTATTAAGATAAATGAAGAAAGATGGTTAGAATTTGGATAATTGGCAACCTGATAAGTGGAATAATATTAGAGTTGGCAAAATAACTTACGTATAGTTGGAACTGACATGGTAAATACCAGAAATAGGGAGGAGATTTTCCTTTATATTCAACATTCATCTTAAATATATTTTTCTGTCCAGTATGTGCTTGATTTTGCACAAGGCAGGACTCATTAGAGGTAAAGCAAAGCCTAATCAATGATTACTTTAAAAACCCTTTTGGTTTTCAAAATCAAATGTTTTGCTTATGGTTCATTAAAACTGCATTTTTTATTATGGAAATTTTTAATCATAACAAAGTATTGAGAAAAATATGGTAACTCCCCAAGTACCCATCATACTGCTTTAGCAATCATCAACTCATGGTAAACCTTGTATCTTATGTCATCCATTACCTCTCATCACATATTATTTTGAAGCAAAATCCAGACATTATATCTTTATATCCATAAGTATTTCAGTATGGATCTCTAAAGATAAAAATTTTTTAAACATAAAAAGAAGAGAACTATCACATCTATACCTTTTAATAATTTCTTAATATAATCAAATGTCTAATCTGTGTTCAAATTTCCAAATGTGTCACTACTGACATAAATTTTTGTTTGAATCCATGTGTATATAAGGCTTATACAATGCAATTGAAAAATACCTGTTTAAACTCCTTTTTAAAAATTATGTATTTTATTTTGAGATAAATGTAGATTCATATGCACTTATAGGAAATAATACAGACAGAGCCTATGTTTCCTCTACTAGTAATATCTTGCAAAGCTTTATTATACTATCACAAGCAGAATGTTGGCATTAATGCAATTAAGATATAGAAAGTTTCCATCACCACAGATCCCTCTCTTGTTGAATTTTTGTATCCACACCCCCTTCCCTCCTGTCTCTCCTTAGCCCCTGACAACCACTAATCTGTTCCACATCTCTATAGTGTTATCACTTCAACAATGCTATAAAAGTGGAATCATACAGTGAGTAAGCTTCAGGCTTTTTTCCACTCAGTATAATTCTTTGAAGATTCATCCAAGATGTTGACCATATCTATAGTTTGTTCATTTTTATTGCTGAGTAGTATTCAATGAAATGGATGTAAAAGAGTTTATTTATTCAATCACCCATTGAAGGACATCTGGATTATTTCCAGCTTTTATCTATTGTAAATAAAGTACTATAAACATTCATGTTTAGATTTTTGTTTGAACACAAGTTTTCATTTTCTGGGGAATATCTCAGGAGTACATTTGCTGGGTCATATGGTGGTTGTGTTTTGTTTTTTAAGAAACTGCCTAACTATTTTCCAAAGTAGCTGTACAATTTTACATTCCCACCACAGAGGGATTAAGTTGCTTCATATCTTCACCAGCATTTGGTATTTTCACTATTTTTATTTTAGCCATTTATTTATTATTTAGCCATTGGTGTGCAGTGATATCTCATTGTGGTCTCAATTTGCCCTTTCCTGATGGCTGGTAATGTTCATATGCTTATTTGCTATATCTTTTTTGGAGAATTACCTATCATTTTTAAAAAATTGAAACATAGTTGATGTACAATATTTTGTTAGTTTCAGGAGTATTACAAAGTGATTTGATATTTTCATACATTATGAAATGATCACCACAATAAGTCTAATAACCATCTGTCCCCATACAAAATTATTAAAATATTAATGACCATATTCCTTATGCTGTATATTATATCCAAATGGCTTATTTCTTTTGAATCTGAGGTTTATACCTCTTAATCCCCTTCATCTATTTCCCCACCCATGTCCCCTCTGTCAACCACCTGTTTGTTCTCTCTATCTAAGAATATTTCATATAGTTTTGTTTGTTTTGTTTTTAGATTCCACATACAAGTGAGATCGTATGGTACTTTTTCTCTGTCTGATTTATTTCACTTAGCATAATACACTCTAGGTCCATCTGTGTTGTCATAAATGGCCAGATTTCATTTTTTATGGCTGAGTGATATTCCATTGTGTGTATATATACATACATATATATACATATATATGTATATATATCACATCTTCTTTATCCGTTCATCAATCGATGGACATTTTCAGTTGAATCCACATCATGGCTTTTGTAAGTAGTGCTGTAATGAACATTGGGTGCATATATCTTTTCAAATTAGTGTTTTTGTTTTCCTCTGGTAAATATCCAGAAGAGAAATTACAGGATGATATTGTAATTCCATTAAAAAACTTTAAGGAATCTTCATTACGTTTTCCATAGTGGCTGCACCAGTTTACAGCCCTACCTACAGTGCATGGGGGTCCCTGTTTCTCTGCATCCTGGCCAACATTTGTCATGTTTGTGTCTTGATGATAGCCATTCTGACAGATGTGAGGTGGTATCTCGTTGTGGTTTTGATTTCCATTTCTTTGGTAATTAGTGATGTTGAATATCTTTTCATGTATCTGTTGGCCATATGCATATCTTCTTTGGAAAAATGTCTATCCAGGTCCTCTTCCCATTTTTTAATTGGGTTGTTTGGGTTTTTTTTGATGTTGAGTTGTATGAATTCTTTGTATATTTTAGTTATTAACTCCTTGTCAGATATATCATTTGCAGACATCTTCCATTCAGTATGCTACACTTTTATTTTGCTGATAGTTTCCTTTGTTGTGCAAAAGCTTTTTAGTTTGATGTAGTCCCTTTTGCTTATTTTTGATTTTTTCCCCTCTTGCCTGTGGAGATAGATCCAAAAATCTCTTGCTAAGACCAATGTCAAAGAGTATCCTGCCTATGTTTTATTCTAGGAGTTTTATGGGTTCATGTCTTACATTTAAGTCTCTAATCCATTTTGAGTTTGTTTTTGTATATGGTGTGAGACAGTGGTCGAGTTTCATTCTTTTGCATGTATCTGTCCAGTTTTCCTAACACCATTTATTGAAGAGGCTGTCTTTTCCCCATCGTACATTTTTGCCTCCTTTGTCATAGATTGACTATATGAGTGGATTTATTTCTGAGCCCTCTATTCTGTTCCTTTGATCTATATGTCTTTGCTTTTGTGCCAGTACCACACTGTTTTGATTACCGTATGTTTGTAATTATAGTAGCAGTCAGGGAGTATGATACCTGTAGCTTTGTTCTTCTTTCTCAAGATTGTATTGGCTACTTGGAGTCTTTTGTGTTTACATTAGCATTATTTGTTCTAGTCTTGTGAAAAATGACATTGTTATTTTGGTAGCAATTGCATTGAATCTGTAGATTGCCTTGAGTAGTATAGTCATTTTAGCAACATTAATTTTTCCAGTTCAGGAGCATGGTATATCTTTCCATTTGTTTGTATTGTTTTCAATTTCTTTCATCAATGTCTTATAGTTTTCAGAGTACAAGTCTTTTACCTCTTTCATTAGATTTATCCCTAAGTATTTTTACAAGTCTTTTACCTCTTTCATTAGATTTATCCCTAAGTATTTTATTCTTTTTGATGAAATGGTAAATGGGATTGTTTTCCTAATTTCTCTCTCTGATAGATTGTTATTAGTGCAATATAAATGCAACAGATTTCCATATATTAATTTTTTATCCTGTAATTTTTCTGAATTCATTTATTAGATCTAATAGTTTTTTTGTGGCATCTTAAGGATTTTCTATATATATTATCATGTCATTTGTAAAGAGTGACAGTTTTACTACTTCCTTTCATTTATTTTTCTTATCTGATTGCTGTGGCTAGGACTTCCAATACTATGTTGAATAAAAGTGGTGAGGGTGAGCATCCTTGTCTTGATCCTGATCTTAGAGGAAATGCTTTCAGCTTTTCACCATTGAGTATGATGTTGGCTGTGGGCTTGTTATATATGGCCTTCATTATGTTGAGGTATGTTCCCTCTTTGCCCACTTTGTCGAGTTTTTATCATAAATGGATGTTGACTTTTGTCAAAAGCTTTTTTCTGCATCTATTGAAATGACCATATGATTTTTGTCCTTCAATTTTTAATGTGGAATATCACATTGATTAATTTGGAGGTATTGAACCATTCCTTCATCCCAGGGATAAATCTGACCTGATCATGATGTTTTATTCTTTTAATGTATTGTTGAATTCTGTTCACTAATACTTTGTTGAGGATTTATACACCTATGATAATCAGTGATATTGGCCTGTAATTCTCCTTTTTGCGATGCCTATCTTGTTTTCATATCATGGTGATGCTGTCTTCATAGAATGCTGGGATGCATTCCTTCCTCTTCAACTTTTGTAATAGATAGAGAAGGAGAGATATTAACTCTTCTTTAAATGTTTGGTAGAATTAACCTGTGAAGCCATCTGGTCCTGGACTTTTGTTTGCTTAGAGTTTTTTGATTATTGATTGTATTTCTTTATTCGTAATGAATCTGTTCATACTTTCTATTTCTTTTTGATTCAGTCTTGGGAGATATTGTTTTTCTACACATTTATATAGTTTTTCTAGGTCATAAGTTTTATTGGCATGTAATTGTTCATAGTAATCTCTTAAGTTCTTTTGTATTCCTGTGGTGCAACTTGTAACTTCTCCTCTTTCATTTCAGATTTTATTTGGTCGCTCTATCTTTTTTTCTTATAAGTCTGGCTAAAAATTTATTAATTTTGTGTAACTTTTCAAAGAACCAGACCTTAGTTTCATTGATCTTTTCTTTCTGGTTTTTTTTTTTCACATCTTTATTGGAGTATAATTGCTTTACAATGGTGTGTTAGTTTCTGCTTTATAACAAAGTGAATCAGTCATACGTATACATATGTTCCCATATCTCTTCCCTCTTGCATCTCCCTCCCTCCCACCCTCCCTATCCCACCCCTCTAGGTGGTCACAAAGCACAGAGCTGATCTCCTTGTGCTATGCGGTTGCTTCCCACTAGCTATCTATTTTATGTTTGGTAGTGTATATATGTCCATGCCACTCTCTCACTTTGTCACATCTTACCCTTCCCCCTCTCCATATCCTCAAGTCCATTCTCTAGTAGGTCTGTGTCTTTATTCCCGTCTTGCCACTAGGTTCTTCATGACCTTATTTTTTTTTCCCTTAGATTCCATATATATGTGTTAGCATACTGTATTTGTTTTTCTCTTTCTAACTTACTTCACTCTGTATGACAGACTCTAACTCCATCCACCTCACTACAAATAACTCCATTTCATTTCTTTTTATGGCTGAGTAATATTCCATTGTATATATGTGCCACATCTTCTTTATCCATTCATCTGATGATGGACATTTAGGTTGCTTCCATGACCTGGCTATTGTAAACAGAGCTGCAATGATCATTTTGGTACATGACTCTTTTTGAATTATGGTTTTCTCAGGGTATATGCCCAGTAGTGGGATTGCTGTATCGTATGGTAGTTCTATTTTTAGTTTTTTAAGGAACCTCCATACAGTTCTCCATAGTGGCTGTATCAAATTACATTCCCACCAACAGTGCAGGAGAGTTTCCTTTTCTCCACATGCTCCCCAGCATTTATTGTTTGTAGATTTTTGATGATGGCCATTCTGACTGGTGTGAGGTGATACCTCACTGTAGTTTTGATTTGTGTTTCTCTAATGATTAGTGATGTTGAGCATCCTTTCATGTGCTTGTTGGCAATCTGTATATATTCTTTGGAGAAATGTCTATTTAGGTCTTCTTCCCAGTTTTGGATTGGGTTGTTTTCTTGATATTGAGCTGCATGAGCTGCTTGTATATTTTGGAGATCAATCCTTTGTCAGTTGCTTCGTTTGCAAATATTTTCTCCCATTCTGAGCATTGTCTTTTTGTCTTGTTTATGGTTTCTTTTGTTGTGCAAAAGCTTTTAAGTTTTATTAGGTCCCATTCGTTTATTTTTGTTTATATTTCCATTTATCTAGGAAGTGTGTCAAAAAGGATCTTGCTGTGATTTATGTCATAGAGTGTTCTGCCTATGTTTTCCTCTAAGAGTTTGATAGCCTTACATTTAGGTCTTTAATCCATTTTGAGTTTATTTTTGTGCATGGTGTTAGGGAGTGTTCTAATTTCATTCTTTTACATGAAGCTGTCCAGTTTTCCCAGCACCACTTAATGAAGAGGCTGTCTTTTCTGCATTGTATATTCTTGCCTACTTTGTCAAAGATAAGGTGACCATATGTGCGTGGGTTTATCTCTGGGCTTTCTATCCTGTTCCAGTGATCTATATTTCTGTTTTTGTGCCAGTACCATACTGTCTTGATTACTGTAGCTTTGTAGTATAGTCCGAAGTCAGGTAGCCTGATTTCTCCAGCTCTGTTTTTCTTTCTCAAGATTGTTTTGGCTATTTGGGGTCTTTCGTGTTTCCATACAAAATGTGAATTTTTTTGTTCTGGTTCAGTGAAAAATGCCATTGGTAGTTTGACAGCGATTGCATTGAATCTGTAGATTGCTTTGGGTAGTACAGTCATTTTCACAATATTGATTCTTCCAGTCCAAGAACATGGTATATCTCTCCATCTGTTTGTATCATCTTTAATTTCTTTCATCAGTATCTTATAGTTTTCTGCATACATGTCTTTTGTCTCCTTGGGTAGGTTTATTCCTAGGTATTTTATTCTTTTTTTTGCAGTGGTAAATGGGAGTGTTTCCTTAATGTCTCTTTCAGATTTTTCATCATTAGTGTATAGGAATGCAAGTGATTTCTCTATGTATAGTATCATGTCATCTGCAAACAGTGACACTTTTACTCCTTCTTTTCCAATTTGGATTCCTTTTATTTCTTTTTCTTCTCTGATTGCGGTGGCTAAAACTTCCAAAACTATGTTGAATAATAGTGGTGAGAGTGGGCAACCTTTTCTTGCTCCTTGTCTTACTGGTAAAGGTTTCAGTTTTTCACCATTGAGAACAATGTTGGCTGTCGGTTTGTCATATATGGCCTTTATTATGTTGAGGTAAGTGCCCTCTATGCCCACTTTCTGGAGGGTTTTTATCATAAATGGGTTTTGAATTTTGTGAAAAGCATTTTCTGCATCTATTGAAATGATCATGAGGTTTTTTTCCTTCAATTTGTTAATATGGTGTATCACATTGATTGATTTGTTTATATTGAAGAATCCTTGCATTCCTGGGATAAACCCCACTTGATTATGCTGCATGATCCTTTTAATATGCTGTAGGATTCTGTTTACTACTATTTTGTTGAGGATTTTTTGCATCTATGTTCATCAGTGATATTGGCCTGTAGTTTCCTTTTTTGGTGACATCTTTGTCTGGTTTTGGTCTCAGGTTGTTGGTGGTCTTGGAGAATGAGTTTGGGAGTGTTCCTCCCTCTGCTATATTTTGGAAGAATATGAGAAGGATAGGTGTCAGCTCTTCTCTAAAATTTTGATAGAGTTCGCCTGTGAAGCCATCTGGTCCTGGGCTTTTGAGCTTTTGTTTGTTGGAAGATTTTTAATCACAGTTTCAATTTCAGTGCTTGTGATTGGTCTGTTTATATTTTCTACTTCTTCCTGGTTCAGTCTTGGAAGGTTGTGCTTTTCTAAGAATTTGTCCATTTCTTCCAGGTTGTCCATTTTATTGGCATATAGTTTCTTGTAGTAATCTCTCATGATCCTTTGTATTTCTGCAGTGTCAGTTGTTACTTCTCCTTTTTCATTTCTAATTCAGTTGATTTGAGTGTTCTCCATTTTTTTGTTGATGAGTGTGGCTAATGGTTTATCAATTTTGTTTATCTTCTCAAAGAACCAGCTTTTAGTTTTATTGACCTTTGCTATTGTTTCCTTCCTTACTTTTTCATTTATTTCTGACCTGATCTTTATGATTTCTTTCCTTCTGCTAACTTGGTTTTTTTTTTTTTTCTTTCACTAATTGCTGTAGGTGTAAGGTTAGGTTGTTTACTTGAGACGTCTCTTGTTTCTTGAGGTAGGATTGTATTGCTATAAACTTCCCTCTTAGAACTGCTTTTGTTGCATCCCTTAGGTTTTGGGTTGTCGTGTTTTCATTGGCATTTGTTTCTAGGTATTTTTTGATTTCCTCTTTGATTTCTTCAGTGATCTCTTGGTTATTTAGTGGTGTACTGTTTAACCTCTGTGTGTTTGCATTTTTTACAGACTTTTTCCTATTATTCTTATCTAGTCTCATAGCTTTTTGGCTAGAAAAGATACTTGTTATAATTTCAATTTTCTTAAATTTACCAAGGCTTGATTTGTGACCCAAGATATGATGTATCCTGGAGAATGTTCCATGAGCACTTGAGAAGAAAGTGTAATCTGTTGTTTTTGGATGGAATGTCGTTAAATATCAATTAAGTCCATCTTGTTTAATGTATCATTTACAGCTTGTGTTTTCTTATTTATTTTCATTTTGGATGATCTGTCCATTGGTGAAAGTGGGGTGTTAAAGTTCCCTACTATTATTGTGTTACTGTCGATTTCCCCTTTTATGGCTCTTAGCATTTGCATTATGTACTGAGGTTCTCCTATGTTGAGTGCAGAAATATTTACAATTTTTATATCTTCCTCTTGGTTTGATCCCTTGATCATTGTGTAGTGTCCTTTTTTGTCTCTTGTAATAGTCTTTAAAGTCTATTTAGTCTGATATGAGAATTGCTCCTCCAGCTTTCTTTTTTTTTTTTTTTAAATATGGAACGCTTCACGAATTTGCATGTCATCCTTGCGCAGGGGCCATGCTAATCTTCTCTGTATCGTTCCAATTTTAGTATATGCGCTGCCGAAGCGAGCACCTCCAGCTTTCTTTTGATTTCCATTTGCATGGAATATCTTTTTCCATCCCTTCACTTTCAGTCTGTATGTGTCTCTTGATCTGAAGTGGGTCTCTTTTAGACAGCATATGTACACGTCTTGGTTTTGTATCCATTCAGCCAGTCTATGTCTTTTGGTTGGAGCATTTAATCCATTTACATTTAAGGTAGTTATCAATATGTATGTTCCTATTACTGTTTTCTTAATTGTTTTGGGTTCGTTATTGTAGGTGTTTTCTTTCTCTTGTGTTTCCTGCCTAGATAAGTTCCTTTAGCATTTGTTGTAAAGCTGGTTTGGTGGTGCTGAATTCTCTTAGCTTTTATTGTCTGTAAAGGTTTTAATTTCTCCATCAAATCTGAATGCGATCCTTGCTGGTTAGAGTAATCTTGGTTATAGGTTATATGCCTTGGTATAGGTTATATGCCTACTTCCTCTTCATTTGTTTGGTCTGGTGGGTTTTTACCTTGCCCCTTCATCTGCTGTGTATTTCTCTGCCTTCTCATTTTGCTTAACTTAGTCTATTTGGGGTCTCCTTTTCACAGGCTGCAGGTTCGTAGTTACCGTTGTATTTGGTGTCTGCCCCCAGTGGGTAAGGTTGGTACAGTGGCTTGTGTAGTCTTCCTGGTGGAAGGCACTGGTGCATGTGTTCTGGTGGATGAGGCTGGATCTCGTCTTTCTGGTTGGTAGGACCACATCCGGTAGTGTATTTTGGAGTGTTTGTGAACTTAGTGTGATTTTAAGCAGCCTCTCTGCTAATGGTTGGGATTGTGTTCCTGTCTTGCTAGTTGTTTGGCATAGGGTGTTCAGCATTGTAGCTTGCTTGTCGTTGAGTGGAGCTGGGTCTTAGCATTGAGATGGAGATCTGTTGGAGAGCTTTCACCCTTTGAGATTATGTGGGACTGGGAGGTCTCTGGTGGACCAATATCCTGAACTTGGCTCTCCCACCTCAGAGGCTCAGGCCTGGCACCCGGCTGGAGAACCAAGAGCCTGTCAGCCACATGGCTCAGAAGAAAAGGGAGAAAAAGAAAGAAAGAGAGAGAGAGAGAGAGAGAGAGAAAGAAAGAAAGAAAAGAAAAGAAAGTTATTAAAATAAAAAATAAAATATTATTAAAAATAAAAAAGTTAAAAAGTAATAAAACAAAAAAAGAAAGAAAAAAGAAGAGAGTAAGCAAGCCAAAAGACAAATCCAACAATGATAACAAGCACTAAAAACTCTACAAAAAACAAAACAAAAAACGGACAGACAGAACCCTAGGACAAATGGTAAAAGCAAAGTTATACAGACGAAATCAAACAAAGAAGCATACACATACACACTCACAAAAAGAGAAAAAGGGGAAAAAATGTATATATATATATATGTATATATATATATGTATATATATATGTATATATATATATGTGTGTGTATATATATATATATAAATGAAGAGAGCAACCAAATTAATAAACAAATTTACCAATGACAATAAACTCTAAATTCTAAACTAAGATAAACATAAAACCAGAAACAAATTAGATGCAGAAAGCCAACCCCAAGTTTACAGTTGCTTCCAAAGTCCACCACACTCAATTTTGGGATCATTCCTTGTCTATTCAGGTAGTCCACAGATGCAGGCTACATCAAGGTGATTGTGTGTGATTTAATCCACTGCTCCTGAGGCTGATGGGAGAGATTCCTTTCTCTTCTTTGTTCACACAGCTCCTGGGGTTCAGCTTTTGTTTTGGCCTTGCCTCTGCGTGTAGGTTGCCTGAGGGCATCTGTTCCCTGCCCAGACAGGACAGGGTTAAAGTAGCAGCTGATTAGGCAGCTCTGTCTCTCTCAGGCCAGGGGGAGGGGTGGGTATAGAATGCAGGGCGACCCTGTAGTGGCAGAGGCCAGCATGACGTTGCAACAGCCTGAGGCGCATCGTGTGTTCTTCTGGGGAAGTTGTCCCTGGATCAACGGACCCTGGCAGTGGTGGGCTGCACAGGCTCCCGGGAGGGGAATTGTGGATAGTGACCTGTGCTTGCACACAGGCTTCTTGGTGGCTGCAGCAGTGGCCTTAGTATTTCATGCCCATCTCTGGAGTTCGTGCTGAAAGCTGCAGCTTGTGCCCTGTCTGGAGCTCATTTAGGCGGTGCTCTGAATCCCTTCTCCTTGCACACCACAGAACAATGATCTCTTGCCTCCTGCAGTTCCAGACTTTTCCCCAGATTCTTTCCCCAGCTAGCTGTGATGCAGTAGCCCCCTCAGGCTGTGTTCACGTAGCCACACTGTCCTCTCCCTGGGATCTGACCTTGAAGCCCGAGCCTCAGCTCCCAGCCCCCACCCACCCTGCAGTGAGCAGACAAGCGTCTCAGGCTGGTGAGTGCTGGTTGGCGCCAATCCTCTTTGTGGGAATCTCTCTGCTTTGCCCCTGCGCCCCTGCTGCTGCATTCTCCTCCATGGCTCCGAAGCTTCCCCCCTGCCCACCCCCTGTCTCCACCAGTGAAGGGGCTTCCTAGTGTGTGGAAACTTTTCTCCTTCACAGCTCCCTCCCCGAGGTGCAGGTCCCAT